>NC_090391.1:19849695-20193766 GCF_036365525.1 Heterodontus francisci
TCCCCTGATGTTTTAATACACACGGGACATGTTACCAGGTGAACAGTATAAGTGAGGCAAGCGTGATCTCAAGATTGTTAAATATACACGGGACATGTTACCAGGTGAACAGTATAGGTAAGGAGAGTGTGTTCCCCTGATGTTTTAATACACACGGGACATGTTAAGAGGGGAACAGTATAAGTGAGGAGAGTGTGTACCCCTGATGTTTTAATACACACAGGGCATTTCACCAGGTGAACAGTATAAGTGAGGAGAGTGTGTTCCCCTGATGTTTTAATACACACGGGACATGTTACCAGGTGAACAGTATAAGTGAGGAGAGTGTGTTCCTCTGATGTTTTAATAAACACGGGACATTTTGCCAGGTGAACAGCATACGTGAGGAGAGTGTCTTCCCCAGATAGTTTAATACACACGGGACATGTAACCAGGTGAACAGTATAGGTGAGGAGACTGTGTTCCACTGATGGTTTAATGTACACGGGACATGTTACCAGGTGAACGTATAAGTGAGGAGAGTGTGTTCCCCTGATGATTTAATACACACGGGACATGTGACCAGATGAACAGGATAAGTGACGAGAGTGTGTTCCCCTAATGTTTTAGTAGACACGGGACATGTTACCAGGTGAACAGTAAAGTGAGGAGAGTGTGTTCCGCTGATGTTTTAATACACACGGGACATTTTGCCAGGTGAAAAGTATACGTGAGGAGAGTGTCTTCCCCAGATAGTTTAATATACACGGGACATGTTACCAGGTGAACAGTATAGGTAAGGAGAGTGTGTTCCCCTGATGTTTTAATACACACGGGACATGTTACCAGGTGAACAGTATAGGTGAGGAGAGTGTGTTCCCGTGATGGTTTAATATCCACGAGACATGTCACCAGGTGAACAATATAAGTGAGGAGAGTGTGTTCCCCTGATGTTTTAATACACACGGGACATGTTACCAGGTGAACAGTATAGGTGAGGAGAGTGTGTTCCCCTGATGGTTTAATATCCACGAGACATGTCACCAGGTGAACAGTGGAAGTGCGGAGAGTGTGTTCCCCTGATTGTATAAAATACACAGGACATGTTACCAGGTGAACAGTATAAGTGAGGAGAGTGTGTTACCCTGATTGTTTAATACATACAGGACAATTTACCAGTTGAACAGTATAAGTGAGGAGAGTGTGTTCCCCTGATTGCTTAATATACACGGGACATGTCACCAGGTGAACAGAATAAGTGAGGAGAGTGTTTTCCCCTGATTGTTTTTTATACATGGGACATTTCACCAGGTAAACAGAATAAGTGAGGAGAGTGTGTTCCCCTGATGTTTTAATACACAGGGGACATGTTACCAGGTGAACAGTATAGGTGAGGAGAGTGTGTTCCCCTGATGGTTTAATATCCACGAGACATGTCACCGGGTGAATAGTATAAGTGGGGTGAGTGTGTTCCCCTGATGTTTTAATACACACGGGACATGTTACCAGTTGAACAGTATAGGTAAGGAGAGTGTGTTCCCCTGATTGCTTAATATACACGGGACATGTTACCAGGCGAACAGTATAGGTAAGGAGAGTGTGTTCCCCTGATGTTTTAATACACATGGGACATGTTACCAGTTGAACAGTATAAGTGAGGAGAGTGTGTTCCCCTGATGTTTTAATACACACGGGACATGTTACCAGGTGAACAGTATAAGTGAGGAGAGTGTGTTCCTCTGATGTTTTGATAAACACGGGACATTTTGCCAGATGAAGAGCATACGTGAGGAGAATGTCTTCCCCAGATAGTTTAATACACACGGGACATGTTACCAGGTGAACAGTATAGGTGAGGAGACTGTGTTCCACTGATAGTTTAATAGACACGGGACATGTTACCAGGTGAACAGTATAAGTGAGGAGAGGGTGTTCCCCTGATGTTTTAATACACACGGGACATGTTACCAGATGAACAGTATAAGTGAGGAGAGTGTGTTCCCCTAATGTTTTAATAGACACGGGACAAGTTACCAGGTGAACAGTATAAGTGAGGAGAGTGTGTTCCCCTGATGATTTAATATACACGAGACATGTTACCAGGTGAACAGTATAAGTGAGGAGAGTGTGTTTCCCTGATGTTTTAATACACACGGGACATGTTACCATTTGAACAGTATAAGTGAGGAGAGTGTGTTCCCCAGTTTGTTAAATACACACCGGTCGTGTTACCATGTGAACAGTATAGGTAAGGAGACTGTGTTCCACTGATGGTTTAATGTACACGGGACATGTTACCAGGTGAACAGGATAAGTGAGGAGAGTGTGTTCCCCTGATGATTTAATACACACGGGACATGTGACCAGATGAACAGTATAAGTGACGAGAGTGTGTTCCTCTAATGTTTTAATAGACACGGGATATGTGACCAGGTGAACAGTAAAGTGAGGAGAGTGTGTTCCGCTGATGGTTTAATATACACGGGACATGTTACCAGGTGAACAGTAAAGTGAGGAGAGTGTGTTCCCATGATGTTTTAATATACACGGGACATGATACAAGGTGAACGTTATAAGTGAGGAGATTGTGTTCCCCTGATGGTTTCATACACACGGGACATGTCACCAGGCGAACAGTATAAGTGAGGAGAATGTGTTCCCCTGATTGTTTAAAACACACGGGACATGTTACCAGACAAACAGAATAGGTGAGGAGACTGTGTTCCCCTGATGGTTTAATATACACAGGACATGTTACCAGGTGAACAGTATAAGTGAGGAGAGTGTATTGCCCTGATTCTTTTATACACACAGACATGTTACCAGTTGAACTACATAAGTGAGGAGAGTGTGTTCCCCTGATGGTTTAATACAAACCGGACATGTCACTAGGTGAACAGTATAAGCAAGGAGAGTATGTTCCCCTGATTGTTTTATGCACACAGGACATGTTACCAGGTGAACAGTATAAGTGAGGAGAGTGTTTTCGCCTGATGGTTTAATATACACAGGACATGTTACCAGGTGAATAGTATAAGTGCGGAGAGTGTGTTCCCCTGATTGTATAATATACACAGGACATGTTACCAGGTGAACAGTATAAGTGAGGAGAGTGTATTCCCCTGATTGTTTTTTATACATGGGACATTTCACCAGGTAAACAGAATAAGTGAGGAGAGTGTGTTCCCCTGATGTTTTAATACACAGGGGACATGTTACCAGGTGAACAGTATAGGTGAGGAGAGTGTGTTCCCCTGATGGTTTAATATACACGGGACATGTTACCAGGTGAACAGTAAAGTGAGGAGAGTGTGTTCCCCTGATGTTTTAATATACACGGGACATGATACAAGGTGAACATTATAAGTGAGGAGATTGTGTTCCCCTGATGGTTTCATACACACGGGACATGTCACCAGGCGAACAGTATAAGTGAGGAGAATGTGTTCCCCTGATTGTTTAAAACACACGGGACATGTTACCAGACAAACAGAATAAGTGAGGAGACTGTGTTCCCCTGATGTTTTAATACACACGGAACATCTTACCAGGTGAACAGTATAGGTAAGGAGAGTGTGTTCCCCTGATGTTTTAATACACACGGGACATGTTACCAGGTGAACAGTGTAAGTGAGGCAAGCGTGTTCCCCAGATTGTTTAAAATACACGGGACATGTTACCAGGTGAACAGTATAGGTAAGGAGAGTGTGTTCCCCTGATGTTTTAATACACACGGGACATGTTACCAGGTGAACAGTATAAGTGAGGAGAGTGTGTTCCCCTGATGTTTTAATACACACGGGACATGTTACCAGGTGAACAGTGTAAGTGAGGCAAGCGTGTTCCCCAGATTGTTTAATATCCACGAGACATGTCACCAGGTGAACAGTATAAGTGAGGAGAGTGTGTTCCCCTGATGTTTTAATACACACGGGACATGTTACCAGGTGAACAGTGTAAGTGAGGCAAGCGTGTTCCCCAGATTGTTTAATATACACGGGACATGTTACCAGGTGAACAGTATAGGTAAGGAGAGTGTGTTCCCCTGATGTTTTAATACACACGGGACATGTTACCAGGTGAACAGTATAAGTGAGGAGAGTGTGTTCCCCTGATGTTTTAATACACACAGGACATTTCACCAGGTGAACAGTATAAGTGAGGAGAGTGTGTTCCGCTGATGTTTTAATACACACGGGACATGTTACCAGGTGAAAAGTATACGTGAGGAGAGTGTCTTCCCCAGATAGTTTAATATACACGGGACATGTTACCAGGTGAACAGTATAGGTAAGGAGAGTGCGTTCCCCTGATGTTTTAATACACACGGGACATGTTACCAGGTGAACAGTATAGGTGAGGAGAGTGTGTTCCCCTGATGGTTTAATATCCACGAGACATGTCACCAGGTGAACATATAAGTGAGGAGAGTGTGTTCCCCTGATGTTTTAATACACACGGGACATGTTACCAGGTGAACAGTATAGGTGAGGAGAGTGTGTTCCCCTGATGGTTTAATATCCACGAGACATGTCACCAGGTGAACAGTGGAAGTGCGGAGAGTGTGTTCCCCTGATAGTATAAAATACACAGGACATGTTACCAGGTGAACAGTATAAGTGAGGAGAGTGTGTTACCCTGATTGTTTAATACATACAGGACAAGTTACCAGTTGAACAGTATAAGTGAGGAGAGTATGTTACCCTGATTGCTTAATATACACGGGACATGTCACCAGGTGAACAGAATAAGTGAGGAGAGTGTTTTCCCCTGATTGTTTTTTATACATGGGACATTTCACCAGGTAAACAGAATAAGTGAGGAGAGTGTGTTCCCCTGATGTTTTAATACACAGGGGACATGTTACCAGGTGAACAGTATAGGTGAGGAGAGTGTGTTCCCCTGATGGTTTAATATCCACGAGACATGTCACCAGGTGAATAGTATAAGTGGGGAGAGTGTGTTCCCCTGATGTTTTAAAACACACGGGACATGTTACCAGTTGATCAGTATAGGTAAGGAGAGTGTGTTCCCCTGATGTTTTAATACACACGGGACATGTTACCAGGTGAACAGTATAAGTGAGGCAAGCGTGTTCCTCAGATTGTTTAATATACACGGGACATGTTACCAGGTGAACAGTATAGGTAAGGAGAGTGTGTTCCCCTGATGTTTTAATACACACGGGACATGTTACCAGGTGAACAGTATAAGTGAGGAGAGTGTGTACCCCTGATGTTTTAATACACACAGGGCATTTCACCAGGTGAACAGTATAA
Organism: Heterodontus francisci; assembly: GCF_036365525.1. Classification (NCBI taxonomy): domain Eukaryota; kingdom Metazoa; phylum Chordata; class Chondrichthyes; order Heterodontiformes; family Heterodontidae; genus Heterodontus; species Heterodontus francisci. The sequence goes on from NC_090391.1 coordinate 19,854,954, forward strand.
GTGAGGAGAGTGTGTTCCCCTGATGTTTTAATACACACGGGACATGTTACCAGGTGAACAGTATAAGTGAGGAGAGTGTGTTCCTCTGATGTTTTAATAAACACGGGACATTTTGCCAGGTGAACAGCATACGTGAGGAGAGTGTCTTCCCCAGATAGTTTAATACACACGGGACATGTTACCAGGTGAACAGTATAGGTGAGGAGACTGTGTTCCACTGATAGTTTAATAGACACGGGACATGTTACCAGGTGAACAGTATAAGTGAGGAGAGGGTGTTCCCCTGATGTTTTAATACACACGGGACATGTTACCAGATGAACAGTATAAGTGAGGAGAGTGTGTTCCCCTAATGTTTTAATAGACACGGGACAAGTTACCAGGTGAACAGTATAAGTGAGGAGAGTGTGTTCCCCTGATGGTTTAATATACACGAGACATGTTACCAGGTGAACAGTATAAGTGAGGAGAGTGTGTTTCCCTGATGTTTTAATAAACACGGGACATGTTACCATTTGAACAGTATAAGTGTGGAGAGTGTGTTCCCCAGTTTGTTAAATACACACCGGTCATGTTACCATGTGAACAGTATAGGTAAGGAGACTGTGTTCCACTGATGGTTTAATGTACACGGGACATGTTACCAGGTGAACAGGATACGTGAGGAGAGTGTGTTCCCCTGATGATTTAATACACACGGGACATGTGACCAGATGAACAGTATAAGTGACGAGAGTGTGTTCCCCTAATGTTTTAATAGACACGGGACATGTTACCAGGTGAACAGTAAAGTGAGGAGAGTGTGTTCCGCTGATGGTTTAATATACACGGGACATGTTACCAGGTGAACAGTAAAGTGAGGAGAGTGTGTTCCCCTGATGTTTTAATATACACGGGACATGATACAAGGTGAACATTATAAGTGAGGAGATTGTGTTCCCCTGATGGTTTCATACACACGGGACATGTCACCAGGCGAACAGTATAAGTGAGGAGAATGTGTTCCCCTGATTGTTTAAAACACACGGGACATGTTACCAGACAAACAGAATAGGTGAGGAGACTGTGTTCCCCTGATGGTTTAATATACACAGGACATGTTACCAGGTGAACAGTATAAGTGAGGAGAGTGTATTGCCCTGATTCTTTTGTACACACAGACATGTTACCAGTTGAACTACATAAGTGAGGAGAGTGTGTTCCACTGATTGTTTTATGCACACAGGACATGTTACCAGGTGAACAGTATAAGTGAGGAGAGTATGTTCCCCTGATTGTTTTATGCACACAGGACATGTTACCAGGTGAACAGTGTAAGTGAGGAGAGTGTTTTCGCCTGATGGTTTAATATACACAGGACATGTTACCAGGTGAATAGTATAAGTGCGGAGAGTGTGTTCCCCTGATTGTAAAATAGAAACAGGACATGTTACCAGGTGAACAGTATAAGTGAGGAGAGTGTGTTACCCTGATTGTTTAATATACACGGGACATGTAACCAGGTGAACAGTATAAGTGAGGAGAGTGTCTTCCCCTGATTGTTTTTTATACATGGGACATTTCACCAGGTAAACAGAATAAGTGAGGAGAGTGTGTTCCCCTGATGTTTTAATACACACGGAACATCTTACCCGGTGAACAGTATAGGTAAGGAGAGTGTGTTCCCCTGATGTTTTAATACACACGGGACATGTTACCAGGTGAACAGTGTAAGTGAGGCAAGCGTGTTCCCCAGATTGTTTAATATACACGGGACATGTTACCAGGTGAACAGTATAGGTAAGGAGAGTGTGTTCCCCTGATGTTTTAATACACACGGGACATGTTACCAGGTGAACAGCATAAGTGAGGAGAATGTGTTCCCCTGATGTTTTAATACACACAGGACATTTCACCAGGTGAACAGTATAAGTGAGGAGAGTGTGTTCCCCTGATGTTTTAATACACACGGGACATGTTACCAGGTGAACAGTATACGTCAGGAGAGTGTCTTTCCCAGATTGTTTAATACACACGGGTCATGTTACCAGGTGAACAGTATAGGTGAGGAGACTGTGTTCCACTGATAGTTTAATAGACACGGGACATGTTACCAGGTGAACAGTATAAGTGAGGAGAGGGTGTTCCCCTGATGTTTTAATAGACACGGGACAAGTTACCAGGTGAACAGTATAAGTGAGGAGAGTGTGTTCCCCTGATGGTTTAATATACACGAGACATGTTACCAGGTGAACAGTATAAGTGAGGAGAGTGTGTTTCCCTGATGTTTTAATATACACGAGACATGTTACCATTTGAACAGTATAAGTGAGGAGAGTGTGTTCCCCAGTTTGTTTAATACACACCGGTCATGTTACCATGTGAACAGTATAGGTTAGGAGACTGTGTTCCACTGATGGTTTAATGTACACGGGACATGTTACCAGGTGAACAGTAGAAGTGAGGAGAGTGTGCTCCCCTGATGATTTAATACACACGGGACATGTGACCAGATGAACAGTATAAGTGGCGAGAGTGTGTTCCCCTAACGTTTTAATAGACACGGGACATGTTACCAGGTGAACAGTATAAGTGAGGAGAGTGTGCTCCCCTGATGATTTAATATACACGGGACATGTTACCAGGTGAACAGTAAAGTGAGGAGAGTATGTTCCCCTGGTGTTTTAATATACACGGGACATGATACAAGGTGAACATTATAAGTAAGGAGAGTGTGTTCCCCTGATGGTTTCATACACACGGGTCATGTCACCAGGCGAAAAGTATAATTGAGGAGACTGTGTTCCCCTGATGGTTTAATATACACAGGACATTTTACCAGGTGAACAGTATAAGTGAGGAGAGTGTTTTCGCCTGATGGTTTAATATACACAGGACATGTTACCAGGTGAACAGTATAAGTGAGGAGAGTGTGTTCCCCTTATGGTTTAATATACACAGGGCATGCTTCCAAATGAACAGTGTTAGTGAGTAGACTGTGTTCCCCTGATCGTTTAATATACACGGGACATTTTACCAGGTAAACAGTATAGTTGAGGAGAGTGTGTTCCCCTGATGGTTTAATATGCACAGGACATGTTACCAGGTGAACAGTAAATGTGAGGAGAGTGCATTCCCCTGATTGTTTAACACACACAGACAAGTTACCAGGTGAAAAGTATAAGTGAGGAGAGTGTGTTCCCCTGATTGTTTAATACACACAGGACATGTTACCACGTGAACAGTATAAGTGAGGAGAGTGTGTTCCCCTGATTGTTTAATACACACGGGACATGTTACCAGGTGAACAGCAAAGTGAGGAGAGTATGTTCCCCTGATGTTTTAATATACACGGGACATGATACAAGGTGAACATTATAAGTGAGGAGATTGTGTTCCCCTGATGGTTTCATACACACGGGTCATGTCACCAGGCGAAAAGTATAAGTGAGGAGAATGTGTTCCCCTGATTGTTTAAAACACACGGGACATGTTACCAGACAAACAGAATAAGTGAGGAGACTGAGTTCCCCTGATGTTTTAATATACACAGGACATGTTACCAGGTGAACACGATAAGTGAGGAGAGTGTTTTCGCCTGATGGTTTAATATACACAGGACATGTTACCGGGTGAACAGTGTAAGTGAGGAGAGTGTGTTCCCCTCATGGTTTAAGAGACACAGGGCATGCTTCCAGGTGAACAGTGTTAGTGAGTAGACTGTGTTCCCCTGATGGTTTAATATACACGCGACATTTTACCAGGTAAACAGTATAGTTGAGGAGAGTGTGTTCCCCTGATGGTTTAATATGCACAGGACATGTTACCAGGTGAACAGTAAATGTGAGGAGAGTGCATTCCCCTGATTGTTTCACACACACAGACATGTTACCAGGTGAAAAATATAAGTGAGGAGAGTGTGGTCCCCTGATTGTTTAATACACAAGGGACATGTTACCAGGTGAACAGGATAAGTGAAGAGAGTGTGTTCCCTGATGGTTTAATACACACGGGAAATGTTATCAGGTGAACAGTATAAGTGAGGAGAGTGTGTTCCCCTGATTGTTTAATACACACGGGACATGTTACCAGGTGAACAGAATAAGGGAGGAGAGTGCGTTCCCTGATTGTTTAATACACACGGCACATGTCACCAGGTGAACAGTAGAAGTGAGGAGAGTGTGTTCCCCTGATTGTTTAATATACACGGGATATGTTACCAGGTGAACAGTAAAGTGAGGAGAGTGTGTTCCCCTGATTGTTTAATATACACGGGACATGTTACCAGGTGAACAGTATAAGTGAGGAGAGTGTGTTCGCCTGATTGTTTAATATACACGGGTCATGTTACCAGGTGAACAGTGTAAGTGAGGAGAGTGTGTTCCCCTGATTGTTTCAGACACACGGGACATGTCACCAGGCAAACAGTATAAGTGAGGAGAGTGTGTTACCCTGATTGTTTAAAACAGACGGGTCATGTTACCAGGCAAACAGTGTAAGTGAGGAGAGAGTATTCCCCTGATTGTTTAATACACACAGGACATTTTACGAGGTGAATTATATAAGTGAGGAGAGTGTTTTCCCCTAATGGTTTAATACACACCGGACGTGTCACCAGGTGAACAGTATAAGTGAGGAGAGTGTATTGCCCTGATTGTTTAATACACACAGACATGTTACCAGGTGAACAGTATAAGTGAGGAGAGTGTGTTCCCCTGATTGTTTAATACACACAGGACATGTTACCAGTTGAACTATATAAGTGTTGAGAGTGTGTTCCCCTGATGGTTTAATACAAACCGGACATGTCACTCGGTGAACAGTATAAGCAAGGAGAGTATGTTCCCCTGATTGTTTAATGCACACAGGACATGTTGCCAGGTGAACAGTATAAGTGAGGAGATTGTTTTCGCCTTATGGTTTAATATGCACAGGGCATGTTACCATGTGAACAGTATAAGTGAGGAGAGTGTGTTCCCCTTATGGTTTAATATACACAGGGCATGCTTCCGGGTGAACAGTGTTAGTGAGTAGACTGTGTTCCCCTGATGGTTTAATATGCACGCGACATTTTACCAGGTGAACAGTATAGTTGAGGAGAGTGTGTTCCCCTGATGATTTAATATGCACAGGACATGTTACCAGGTGAACAGTATAAGTGCGGAGAGTGTGTTCCCATGATTGTTTAATGCACACAGGATATTTCACTCGGTGAACAGTATAAGTGAGGAGAGTGTGTTCCTCTGATTGTTTGATGCACACAGGACATTTCACTCGGTGAACAGTATAAGTGAGGAGAGTGTGTTTCCTGATTGTTTAATACTGACGGGATGGGAGTGGGGGAGTGGAGTGGTGGAGTGGAGTGGGAGGGGAGTGGGGGAATGGAGTGGGCGGGGAGTGGGGGTGTGCAGTGGGAGGCGAGTGGGAGGGGGAGTGGGAGGCGAGTGGGAGGTGGATTGGGAGGGGTAGTGGGAGGGGAGTGGGAGGGGAGTGGGAGGGGGAGTGGGAGGAGGTAGGGGAGAGGAGGAGGGGAGGGGGGAAGGGGAGGGGTGAGGGTGAGGGGGAGGGGATTGCGATGGGAGGTGGGAGGTGAGCGTTAAGGGGAGTGGTAGAGGGGAGTGAGGGAGTGAGGGAGGGGAGTGGGGAAGTGGCAGGGGTAGGGGAGTGGGAGTGGGAAATGGGTGGCGGACGGGTGTGGGAAGTGGGTGGAGGCGGGGTTGGGAAGGTGAGTGGGGAGGGGAGTGGGTGAGGGATGTGGGGGAGGGGAGTGGGAAAGGGGTGTTGGAGAGGTTGGGAAGGTATGTGGGGGAGGAGAGTGGGGAAGGGGGTGGGGGAGGGGAGTGGGGAAGGGGCAGTGGTAGGGGTGTGGGAGTGGGAGATGGGTGGCGGACGGGTGTGGGAAGTGGGTGGAGGCGGGGTTGGGAAGGTGAGTGGGGGAGGGGAGTGGGGGAGGGGAGTGAGAAGGGGTGTTGGAGAGGTAGGGAAGGTTTGTGGGGTGGGGAGTGGGGAAGGGGGTGGGGGAGGGGAGTGGGGAAGGGGTGGGGGAGGGGTTGGTAAGGTGATTGGGGGAGGGGTCTGGGGGAGGGGTGTGCGGGTGGGGAGGCGGGGAATTGATTGGGAAGGGGAGTGGGGAGGGGAGAGGAGGGGAGCAGGGGCGGCAGTGGGAGAGGGGAGTTGGAAGGGGTGTGGAGTAGGGGAGAGGAGGGTAGGAGGGTAGAGTAGGGGAGGAGGGGGGAGGAGGGGAGAGGAGAGGAGTAGGGGAGGCTGTGGGAGAGGGGAGTGAGAAGGGGAGTGCGAAGGGGAGTGGATGAGGGGAGAGGAGTGGAGGAGGGTAGAGGAGGGGAGTAGGGGTGGCTGTGGGAGAGGGGAGTGGGAAGGGGAGTGGAGGAGGGGAGGAGGGGAGAGGAGGGGAGTAGGGGGGAGGGGATGGGAGAGGAGAGTGGGAAGAGGAGTGGTGGAGGGGAGAGGAGGGGAGTCGGGTAGGCTGTGGGAGAGGGGAATGGGGGAGGGGAGGCTATGGGAGATTGGAGTGGGAAGGGTAGTGGGGGAGGGAAGAGGTGGGGAGAGGAGGCTGTGAGAGAGGGGAATGGCAAGGGGAGTGTGGAGGGGAGAGGATGGGAATGGGGAGGCTGTGGGAGAGGGGCGTGGTAAGCGGAAGGTGGAGGGGAGCGGAGGGAGGAGAGGGGTAGCGAGTGGGAGTGGCAGAGGGAAGTGTGTGAAGGGAGTGTGGGAGGGTTGAAGGGGAGCGGAGTGGAGGAGGGATGTGGGGGACGGTGAGTGGGTGAAGGGAGTGGGATAGGGTAGTGGGGAGGGGAGTGGAAGCGGAGTGGGGAGGGGAGTGGAAGGGGAGTGGGGGAGGTGAGTGGAAGGGGAGTGGGGGGGGAGTGGAGTGTAAGGGGAGTGGGGGAGGGGAGTGGGGGAGGGGAGTGGAAGTGGAGTGGGCGAGCAAAGTTGGAATGACTGTGGGAGGGGAGTTTGAAGGGGAGGGGAGTGGGAGAGGGGAGTGGAAGGGGACTGGGGGAAGGGAGGGGAGAGGGAGGGGAAGGTGGAGGGGAGCAGAATGAGGAGAGGGGTAGCGAGTGGGAGTGGCGGAGGGAAGTGTGTAATTCGAGTGTGGGAGTGTTGAAGGGGAGCGGAGTAGAGGAGGGATGTGGGGGACGGTGAGTGGGTGAGGGGAGTGGGACAGGGGAGTGGAAAGGGAGTGGGAAAGGGTAGTGGGGGAGGGGAGTGGAAGCGGAGTGGGGAGGGGAGTGGAAGGGGAGTGGGGGAGGTGAGTGGAAGGAGAGTGGGGGGGAGTGGAGTGGAAGGGGAGTGGGGGAAGGGAGTGGGCAGGGGAGTGGAAGGGGAGTGGGGGAAGGGAGGGGAGGGGGAGGGGAAGGTGGAGGGGAGCGGAAGGAGGAGAGGGGTAGCGAGTGGGAGTGGCGGAGGGAAGTGTTTGATGGGAGTGTGGGAGGGCTGAATGGGAGCGGAGTGGAGGAGGGAAGTGGGGTACGGTGAGTGGGTGAGGGGAGTGGGGCAGGGGAGTGGAAAGGGAGTGGGAAAGGGTAGTGGGGGAGGGGAGTGGAAGCGGAGTGGGGAGGGAGTGGAAGGGGGGAATGGGAGTGGAGGAGGGGGAGTGGGGGAGGGGGTGTGGGGGAGTGGAGTGGTGGAGAGGAGTGGGGGAGGGGCGTGTGGGAGGGGCGTGGGGAGGGGACTGGGGGAGCGAAGTGGAAAGGAGAGTGGGTGAGGGGAGTGGGACAGGGGAGTGGATGGGGAGTAGGAAAGGGTAGTGGGGGAAGGGAGTGGAAGCGGAGTGGGGAGGGGAGTGGAAGGGGATTTGGGGAGGGGGTGGATGGGGATTGGGGGGAGGGGAGTGGAAGGGGAGTGGGGGAGGGGAGTGGAAGGGGAGTGGGCGAGCAAAGTGGGAAGGAGAGTGGGGCAGGGGAGTGGAGGTGGGATTTTGGGGACGGGAGTGGGGTTGAGGAGTGTGGGATGGGAGTGATGTAGGGTAGTGGTGGAGGGTGGTTGGGGCAGCGGAGTTGGGGAGGGTCGTGTGTTAGGGGAATGGGGAGGGGGTTTGGGGAGCGGAATGGAGGAGGTAAGTTTGGGAAGCGAGTGGGGGAGGGGAGTGGAAGGGGAGTGGGTGAGCGAAGTGGGAAGGAGAGTGGGGGAGGGGTGTGGGAAGGGGAGTGGCGGTGGGGAGTTGGAAGGGAGTGGGGGAGGGGAGTTGGAAGGGGAGTGGGGGAGGGGAGTGGGGAAGTGGGGGAGCGAAGTGGGAAGGAGAGTGGGGGAGGGGAGTGCGAAGGAGAGTGGGGGAGGGGAATGCGAAGGAGAGTGGGGGAGGGCAGTGCGTAGGGGTGTGGGAAGGGGAGTGAGGGAGGGGAGTGGGAATGGGAGTGGGGGAGGGGAGTGGAAAGGCAGTGGGGGCGGGGAGTGGAGTAGTGGAGAGGAGAGGAGTGGAGAGGAGGAGAGTGGGGTCGTGGAGCTGGGGAGGGGATTGGGAAGGGGAGTGGGGAGGAGAGGGAGAGGAGACGGGTAGAGAGTGGGAGTGGTGGAGGGAAGTGGGGGAGGAGAGTGTGGGTGGAGAGAAGGGAAGGGGACTGGGGTAGGGGAGTGAGAGTGGGGTGTGGAGAAGTGGAGTGGGGGTGGGGTGTGGTGCAGGGGAGTGGGTGTGTGAGGGGAGTGGGGTAGGGGAGTTGGTGAGGGGTGTGGAGGAAGGGAGTGGGTGTGTGTAGGGGAGTGGAGTCGGGGAGTGGGAGTGGGGTGTGGAGGTTGGGAGTGGGGGAGGAGATTGGGGAGGGGAGTGGGGGAGGGGAGTGGGAGAGGAGCGTGGAGTACGGGAGTGAGGGAAGGGAGTGGGGTAGGGGAATGGGGGAGGGGGGTTGGGGAGCGGAGTGGAGTAAGGAAGTTTGGGAGGGGAGTGGGGGAGGGGAGTGATATAGGGGAGTGGTGGAGGGGTGTGGGGTAGGGGAATTGCGGCGGGGAGCTGGGGAGCGCAGTGGGGTAGGGGAGACGGGGAGTGAGTTTGGGGAGGGGAGTGGGGTAGGGATGTGGGGGTGGAGAGTGGGGGTGAGCGGGGGAGGGGAGAGGGATAGAGGAGTGGGGGATGTGTGTGGGAAGGAGTTGGGCAGGGGAATGGGTGTGGGAAGTTGGGGAGGGGAGTTGGGGAGGGGAGTGGGGGATGGGAGTTAGGGAGGGGAGTGGGGGAGGTGAGTGGGAGGGAGTTGGTGGGGGGAGTTGGAAGGGGAGTGGGGGAGGGGAGTGGGTGGGGTGTGGGGGAGGGGCGTAGAAGAAATGTGGGAGAGGGGAGTGGAAATGGTGTGGAGGAGGGGAGTGGGGGAGGGGAGGTGGAAGGGGAGTGGGGGAGGGGAGTGCGGGTGGGGAGTGGAAGGGGAGTGGAAGGGGAGTGGGGGAGGGGAGTGGGAAGGAGAGTGGAGGAGGGGAGTTGGAAGGGGAGAGGGAAGGGGAGTGGAAATGGAGTGGGGTAGGGGAGTAGGGGAGGGGTGTGGGTATGGGGAGTAGGGGAGGGGAGTGGAGGAGGAGCTTTGGGGACGGGAGTGGGGTTGGGAAGTGGGGGAGGAGTGTGATGTAGGGTAGTGGTGGAGGGGGGTTGGGGAGGGGAGTTGGGGAGGGGAGTGGGGTAGGGGAATGGGGAGGGGGGTAGGGGAGCAGAATGGAGGAGGGGTTTATGAGGCGAGTGGGGGAGGGGAGTGGAGAGGAGTGGAGAGGAGGGGAGTGGGGGAGGGGTGTGGGTATGGGGAGTAGGGGAGGGGAGTGGAGGAGGAGATTTGGGGACGGGAGTGGGGTTGGGGAGTGGGGGAGGGGTGAGATGTCGGGTAGTGGTGGAAGGGGTTTGGGGAGGGGAGTTGGGGAGGGGAGTGCGGTAGGGGAATGGGGAGGGGGGTTGGGGAGCGGAATGGAGGAGGGAAGTTTGGGAGGCGAGTGGGGGAGGGGAGTGGAGAGGAGTGGAGAGGAGGGGAGTGGGGGAGGGGATTGGGAAAGGGAGTGGGGAGGAGAGATGAGGGGGAGAGGAGAGGGGTAGAGAGTGGGAGTGGTGGAGGGAAGTGGGGGAGGAGATTGTGGGAGGAGAGAAGGTGAGGGGACTGGGGTAGGGGAGTGGGTGTGGGGAGTGGTGCAGGGGATTGGGTGTGTGGAGGGGAGTGGGGTAGGGGAGTGGGAGTGGAGTGTGGAGGAAGGGAGTGGGTGTGTGGAGGGGAGTGGGGGAGGTGAGTGCGGGAGGGGAGTGGGGGAGGGATTTGGGGGAGGGCAGATGGGGAGGTGAGTGGGGTTGGGGAGTGGGGGAGGGGCATGGGGGAGTGGAGTCGAGGCGAGAGTTTGGGGAGGGGATTTGGGTAGGAGAATGGGGAGGGGGTTGGGGAGCGGAGTAGGGGAGGGGAGTGGGGGAGGGGAGTGGAGTGGGGGAGGAGATTGGGGGAGGGGAGTGGGGGAGGAGATTGGGGGAGGGGAATGGGGAGGAGTGTGGAGTAGGGGTTTGGGGAGGGTAGTGGGATAGGGGAAGGGGAGGGGTATTGTAGACTGGGGTGGGGGAGCGGAGTGGAGTAGGGAAGTTTGGGAGGCGAGTGGGGGAGCTGAGTGGGGGAGGGGAGTGATATAGGGGATTGGGGGAGGGGAGTGGGGTAGGGGAGTTGGGGCGGGGAGTGGGCAAGGGGAGCTGGGGAGCGCAGTGGGGTAGAGGAGTGGGGGTGGAGAGTGGGATTGAGCGGGGGAGGGGTGTGGGATTGGGGAGTGGGAGAGGTGAGTGGGAGGAAGTTGGTGGGGGGATTTGGGGAGATGAGTGAGGGAGGGAAGTTGGGGAGGTGAGTGGGGTTGGGGTGTGAGGGTGGGGAGTTAGGGAGGGGAGTGGGGGAGTTGAGTGGGAGGGAGTTAGTGAGGGGAGTTGGGGAGGTGAGGGGGAGGGGAGTTAGGGAGGGGAGTTAGGGAGGTGAGTGGGAGGGAGTTAGTGAGGGGAGTTGGGGAGTTCAGTGGGGGAGGGGAGTGGGGGTACGGAGTTAGGGAGGTGGGTGCGGTAGTGGAGTGGGGGAAGGGAGTGGGTGAGGGGAGCTGGGGAGGGGATTTGGGTAGGGGAATGGGGGAGGGGATTTGGGGAGCGGAGTGGAGTAGGGAAGTTTGGGAGGCGAGTGGGGGAAGGGAGTGGTGTAGGGGAGTGGGGGAGGGGATTGTCATAGGGGAGTGGGGGAGGGGAGCTGGAGAGGGGAGTGGGGTAGGGGAGTGGGGGAGGGGTGTGAGGGTGGGAGTTTTGGGAGGGGTGTGGGGGAGGGGAGTAGAGGAGGGCTGTGGGGTATGGGAGTGGGGGAGGGGAGTGGGTGAGGGGAGCTAGGGAGGGGATTTGGGTAGGGGAATGGGGAGGGGGTTTGGGGAGCGGAGTGGAGTAGGGAAGTTTGGGATGCGAGTGGAGGATGGTAGTGGTGTAGGGGAGTGGGGGAGGGGAATGACATAGGGGAGTGGGGGAGGGGAGCTGGTGAGCTGAGTGGGGTAGGGAAGTGGGGCAGGGGTGTGGGGGAGGGAGTTTGGGTAGGGGAGTGGGGTAGGAGAGTGGGGGAGGGGAGTGCAAAGGGTTGTGAGAAGGGGAGTGAGGGAGGGGAGTGGGAATGGGATTGGGGGAGGTGAGTGGAAGGGCAGTGAGGGAGGGGAGTCGGGGAGCGTAGTGGGAACGAGATTGGGCTAGGGGAGTTTGAAGTGGAGTTGGAAGGAGAGTTGGAAGGGGAGTGGGGGAGGGGAGTGGAAGTGGAGAGGGGGAGGGTAGTGGGAGGGGAGTGGAAGGGGATGGGGGAGTGGAGTGGGGATGGGGAGCTGAAGGGGAGTGGGGGAGGGGAGTGGGAAGGAGAGTGGGGGAGGGGAGTTGGAAGGGGACTGGGGAAGGGGAGTGAAAGTGGAGTGGGGTAGGGGTGTGGAAGGGGAGTGGGGTAGGGGAGTGGGGGAGGGGTGTGGGGTAGGGGAATGGAAGGGGAGTGGGGTAGGGGAGTGGGGGAGGGAGTTTGGGGATTGGAGTGGGGTTGGGGAGTGGGGGATGGGAGTGATGTAGGGTAGTGGTTGAGGGCGGTTGGGTGAGGGGAGTTGGGGAGGGGAGTGGGGTAGGGGAATGGGGGAGGGGGGTTGAGGAGCGGAATGGAGGAGGGCAGTTTGGGAGGCGAGTGTGGGAGGGGAGTGGAGAGGATTGGAGAGGAGGGGTGTGGGGGAGGTGTGTGAGAGGGAGTTAGTGAGGGGAGTTGGTGAGGTGAGGGGGAGGGAGTTGGTGAGGGGGGTTGGGGAGGTAAGTGGGGTGGGGGAGTGAGGGAGGGGAGTTAGGGAGGGGAGTGGGGTGAGGGTGTGAGGGAGGGGAGTTAGGGAGGGGAGTGGGGGAGGTGAGTGGGATGGAGTTAGTGAGGAGAGTTGGAGAGGTGAGGGGGAGGGGAGTGGGGGAGGCGAGTTAGGGAGGGGAGTTAAGGAGGTGCGTGGGAGGGAGTTGGTGAGGGGAGTTGGGGAGGTGAGTGGTGGAGGGGAGTGGGCCTGCGGAGTTAGGGAGGTGAGTGGGGTTGGCGTGTGGGGGAGTGGAGTGGATAAGGGGAGCTGGGGATGGGATTTGGGTAGGGGAATGGAGGAGGGTGTTTGGGGAGCGGAGTGGAGTAGGGAAGTTTGGGAGGCGAGTGGGCAAGGGGAGCTGGGGTGCGCAGTGGGGTAGGGGAGTGGGGGTGGAGAGTGGGGGTGAGTGGGGGAGGGGGGTGGGATAGGGGAGTGGGGACCGTGAGTGGGAGGGAGTTGGGCAGGGGAGTGAGTGAGGGGAGTTGGGGAGGGGTGTGAGGGAGGGGAGTTAGGGAGAGGAGTGGGGGAGGTGATTGGGAGGGAGTTGGTGGGGGGAGTTGGGGAGATGAGTGGGGGAGGGGAATGGGGGAGGGAAGTTGGTGATCTGAGTGGGGTAGGGGAGTGAGGGAGGGGAGGTAGGGAGGGGAGTGGGGGAGGTGAGTTGGAGGGAGTTAGTGAGTGGAGTTGTGGAGGTGAGGGGGTGGGGAGTGGGGGAGGGGAGTTATGGAGGTGAGTGGGAGGGAGTTGGGAAGGTGAATGGGGGAGGGGAGTTGGGGTAGGGGAGTTGGGGAGGGGAGTTAATGAGGGGAGTGGGGGAGGTGAGTGGGAAGGAGTTGTTGGGGGGAGTTGGGGAGATGAGTGGGGGTGGGGAGTGAAGGAGGGGAGTTGGGGAGATGAGTGGGGGAGGGGAGTGAGGGAGGGGAGTTAGGGAGGGGAGTGGGGGAGGTGAGTGGGAGGAGTTAGTGAGTGGAGTTGTGGAGGTGAGGGGGTGGGGAGTGGGGGAGGGGAGTTATGCAGGTGAGTGGGAGGGAGTTGGGAAGGTGAATTGCGGAGGGGAGTTTCCGTGCGGAGTTCGGGAGGTGAGTGGCGTCGGGGAGTTGGGGAGGGGAGTTAGGGAGGGGAGTGGGGGAGGTGAGTGGGAGGGAGCTGTTGGGGGGAGTTGGGCAGATGAGTGGGGGAGGGGAGTGGGGGAGGGGACTTGGTGACGTGAGTGGGGTAGGGGAGTGAGGGGCGGGATTTAGGGAGGGGAGTGGGGGAGGTGAGTGGGAGGACTTAGTGAGGGGAGTTGGGGAGGTGAGGGGGAGGGGAGTGGGTGTGGGGATTTAGGGATGTGAGTGGGGCAGGGGAGTGGGGGAGGGGAGTGGGTAAGGGCAGCTGGGGAGGGGATATGGGTAGGGGAATAGGGGAGGGGGTTTGGGGAGCGGAATGGAGTAGGGAAGTTTGGGAGGCGAGTGGGGGAAGGGAGTGGTGTAGGGGAGTGGGGGAGGGGATTGACATAGGGGAGTGGGGGAGGGGAGCTGGTGAGGGGAGTGGGGTAGGGGAGTGGGGGAGGGGTGTGAGGGAGGGCTGTGGGGTATGGGAGTGGGGTAGGGGAGTGGGTGAGGGGACTGGGGGTGGGGAGTGCGGGAGGGGTGTTGGGGAAGGGAGTGGGGGAGGGGAATGAGGGATTTGAGTGGGGGATGTGAGTGGGGGAGGAGAGTGGGGTAGGAGTGTTGGGGATGGGAGTGGGGGAGGGGAGTGATATAGTGGTGTGGGGAAGTGGAGTGGGAGGAGTGGAGTGGGGGAGTGGAGTGGGGGAGGGGAGTGGGGGAGAGGAGTGGGGGAGGGGCGTGGGGGAGGTGAGTGGGAGAGAGTTGTTGGGGGGAGTTGGGGAGATGAGTGGGGGAGGGGAGTGTGGGAGGAAAGTTGGTTATATGGGAGGGGTAGGGGAGTGAGGGAGGGGATTTAGGGAGGGGAGTGGGGGAGGTAAGTGGGAGGACTTAGTGAGGGGAGTTGGGGAGGTGAGGGGGAGGGGAGTGGGGGAGGGGAGTTAGGGATGTGAGTGGGGGAGGGGAGTGGGTAAGGGGAGCTGGGGAGGGGATATGGGTAGGGGAATAGGGGAGGGGGTTTGGGGAGCGGAGTGGAGTAGGGAAGATTGGGAGGCGAGTGGGGGAATGTAGTGGTGTAGGGGAGTGGGGGAGGGGATTGACATAGGGGAGTGGGGGAGGGGAGCTGGTGAGGGGAGTAGAGTAGGGGAGTGGGGGAGGGGTGTGAGGGAGGGAGTTTGGGGAGGGGTGTGGGGAAGGGGAGCGGGGGAGGGCTGTGGGGTAGGGGAGTTGTGGAGGGGAATGGGGGATTGGAGTGGGGGAGGGGAGTGGGGGAGGGGAGTGGGGTAGGGGTGTTGGGGATGGGAGTGGAGGAGGGGAGTGATATTGTGCTGTGGGGAAGTGGACTGGGAGGAGTGGAGTGGGGGAGTGGAGTGGGGGAGGGGAGTGGTGTAGGGGTGTTGGGGAGGGGAGTGGGGGAGGGGAGTGATATTGTGCTGTGGGGAAGTGGAGTGGGAGGAGTGGATTGGGGGAGTGGAGTGGGGGAGGGGAGTGGGGGAGTGGAGAGGGAGGAGTGGAGTGGGGGAGTGGAGTGGGGGAGGGGAGTGGGGGAGTGGAGTGGGGGAGTGGAGTGGGGGAGGGGTGTGGGGGAGGGGAGTGCGGTCGGGGTGTTGGGGAGGGGAGTGGGGGAGGGGAGTGGTGGAGAGGAGGGCTTTGGAACATGTACTGACATTAATGTTGCTATATAAATACAAGTTGTTGTTGTGTTGGACATATATCACCTTTCCTTCATCATGACTGGGTGTGAAAATGCTGGAACTCCTTCTCCAACACCATTGTGAGATCACCTTCACCACACAGACTGCAGAGGTTCAAGGTAATGGACCAGCATCACCTTCTCAATGGACAACTGGGGATGGACAATATCTGCTGGTCTAGTGACAGACACATCCTAACAATGAAGGCAAATATCTGTCTGTGTAAAATGAATGAAAAGTCTTTACACAAATAGAATCATAGAGAGATACTGCACTGAAACAGACCCTTTGGCCCATCGAGTCTGTGCTGACCAACAGCCACCCATTTATATATCCTACATTAATCCCATAGTCCCTACCACATCCCCACCATCCTCCAACCACCTAACGAAACTAGGGACATTTACAATGGCCAATTTATCAATCAACCTGCAAGTCTTTGTCTGTGGGAGGAAACCAGAGCACCCGGCAGAAACCCACATGGTCACAGGGAAAACTTGCACACTCCACACAGGCAGCACCCAGAACAGAACACGGGACACTGGAGCTGTGAGGCTGTGGCAGTAAACAGAACCGAACCCAGGTCACTGGAGCTGTGAGGCTGTGGCAGTAAACAAAACCGAACCCGGGTCACTGGAGCTGTGAGGCTGTGGCAGTAAACAGAACAGAACCCGGGACACTGGAGCTGTGAGACTGTGGCAGTAAACAGAACAGAACCCGGGTCACTGGAGCTGTGAGGCTGTCGCAGTAAACAGAACCGAACCCAGGTCACTGGAGCTGTGAGACTGTGGCAGTAAACAGAACCGAACCCAGGTCACTGAAGCTGTGAGGCTGTGGCAGTAAACAGAACCGAACCCAGGTCACTGGAGCTGTGAGGCTGTGGCAGTAAACAGAACCGAACCCAGGTCACTGGAGCTGTGAGGCTGTGGCAGTAAACAGAACCGAACCCAGGTCACTGGAGCTGTGAGGCTGTGGCAGTAAACAGAACCGAACCCAGGTCACTGAAGCCGTGAGGCTGTGGCAGTAAACAGAACCGAACCCAGGTCACTGGAGCTGTGAGACTGTGGCAGTAAACAGAACCGAACCCGGGACACTGGAGCTGTGAGACTGTGGCAGTAAACAAAACAGAACCCGGGTCACTGGAGCTGTGAGACTGTTGCAGTAAACAGAACCGAACCCAGGTCACTGGAGCTGTGAGACTGTGGCAGTAAACAGAACCGAACCCAGGTCACTGGAGCTGTGAGGCTGTGGCAGTAAACGGAACAGAACCCAGGTCACTGGAGCTGTGAGACTGTGGCAGGAAACAGAACCGAACCCGGGTCACTGGAGCTGTGAGGCTGTGGCAGTAAACAGAACCGAACCCAGGTCACTGAAGCGGTGAGACTGTGGCAGTAAACAGAACCGAACCCAGGTCACTGGAGCAGTGAGGCTGTGGCAGTAAACAGAACCGAACCCGGGACACTGGAGCTGTGAGGCTGTGGCAGTAAACAGAACCGAACCCAGGTCACTGGAGATGTGAGGCTGTGGCAGTAAAGAGAACCGAACCCGGGACACTGGAGCTGTGAGACTGTGGCAGTAAACAGAACAGAACGCGGGTCACTGGAGCTGTGAGACTGTGGCAATAAACAGAACAGAACCCAGGTCACTGGAGCTGTGAGACTGTGGCAGTAAACAGAACTGTACCCGGGACACTGGAGCTGTGAGACTGTGGCAAAAAACAGAACCCAACCCAGGTCACTGGAGCTGTGAGACGGTGGCAGTAAACAGAACCGAACCAGGGACACTGGAGCTGTGAGACTGTGGCAGTAAACAGAACCGAACCCAGGTCACTGGAGCTGTGGCAGTAAACAGAACCGAACCCGGGTCACTGGAGCTGTGAGGCTGTGGCAGTAAACAGAACCGAACCCGGGACACTGGAGCTGTGAGACTGTGGCAGTAAACAGAACAGAACCCGGGTCACTGGAGCTGTGAGACTGTGGCAGTAAACAGAACAGAACCCAGGTCACTGGAGCTGTGAGACTGTGGCAGTAAACAGAACTGAACCCGGGACACTGGAGCTGTGAGACTGTGGCAGTAAACAGAACAGAACCCAGGTCACTGGAGCTGTGAGACTGTGGCAGTAAACAGAACTGAACACGGGACACTGCAGCTGTGAGACTGTGGCAAAAAAAACAGAACCGAACCCAGGTCACTGGAGCTGTGAGACTGTGGCAGCAAACAGAACCGAACCCGGGACACTGGAGCTGTGAGACTGTGGCAGTAAACAGAACCGAACCCGGGACACTGGAGCTGTAAGACTGTGGCAGTCCCCAGAACCGAACCCAGGTCAGTGGAGCTGTGAGACTGTGGCAGTAAACAGAACCGAACCCAGGACACTGGAGCTGTGAGACTGTGGCAGTAAACAGAACAGAACCCAGGTCACTGGAGCTGTGAGACTGTGGCAGTAAACAGAACTGAACCCGGGTCACTGGAGCTGTGAGACTGTGGCAGTAAACAGAACCGAACCCGGGACACTGGAGCTGTGAGGCTGTGGCAGTAAACAGAACCGAACCCAGGTCACTGGAGCTGTGAGACTGTGGCAGTGAACAGAACTGAACGCAGGTCACTGGAGCTGTGAGACTGTGGCAGTAAACAGAACTGAACCCAGGTCACTGGAGCTGTGAGACTGTGGCAGTAAACAGAACCGAACCCAGGTCACTGGAGCTGTGAGACTGTGGCAGTAAACAGAACTGAACCCGGGACACTGGAGCTGTGAGACTGGCAAAAAACAGAAGCGAACCCAGGTCACTGGAGCTGTGAGACTGTGGCAGTAAACAGAACCGAACCCAGGTCACTGGAGCTGTGAGACTGTGGCAGTAAACAGAACCGAACCCGGGACACTGGAGCTGTGAGACTGTGGCAGTAAACAGAACCGAACCCAGGTCACTGGAGCTGTGGCAGTAAACAGAACCGAACCCAGGTCACTGGAGCTGTGAGGCTGTGGCAGTAAACAGAACCGAACCCGGGACACTGGAGCTGTGAGACTGTGGCAGGAAAAAGAACAGAACCCGGGTCACTGGAGCTGTGAGACTGTGGCAGTAAACAGAACAGAACCCAGGTCACTGGAGCTGTGAGACTGTGGCAGTAAACAGAACTGAACCCGGGACACTGGAGCTGTGAGACTGTGGCAGTAAACAGAATAGAACCCAGGTCACTGGAGCTGTGAGACTGTGGCAGTAAACAGAACTGAACCCGGGACACTGGAGCTGTGAGACTGTGGAAAAAAAAGAAAACCGAACCCAGGTCACTGGAGCTGTGAGACTGTGGCAGTAAACAGAACCGAACCCGGGACACTGGAGCTGTGAGACTGTGGCAGTAAACAGAACCGAACCCGGGACACTGGAGCAGTGAGAATGTGGCAGTCCCCAGAACCGAACACGGGTCACTGGAGCTGTGAGACTGTGGCAATAAACAGAATCGAACCCAGGACACTGGAGCTGTGAGACTGTGGCAGTAAACAGAACAGAACCCAGGTCACTGGAGCTGTGAGACTGTGGCAGTAAACAGAACTGAACCCGGGTCACTGGAGCTGTGAGACTGTGGCAGTAAACAGAACCGAACCCGGGACACTGGAGCTGTGAGACTGTGGCAGTAAACAGAACAGAACACGGGTCACTGGAGCTGTGAGACTGTGGCAGTAAACAGAACAGAACCCAGGTCACTGGAGCTGTGAGACTGTGGCAGTAAACAGAACTGAACCCGGGACACTGGAGCTGTGAGACTGTGGCAGTAAACAGAACAGAACCCAGGTCACTGGAGCTGTGAGACTGTGGCAGTAAACAGAACTGAACCCGGGACACTGGAGCTGTGAGACTGTGGCAAAAAAACAGATCCGAACCCAGGTCACTGGAGCTGTGAGACTGTGGCAGCAAACAGAACCGAACCCGGGACACTGGAGCTGTGAGACTGTGGCAGTAAACAGAACCGAACCCGGGACACTGGAGCTGTGAGACTGTGGCAGTCCCCAGAACCGAACCCAGGTCACTGGAGCTGTGAGACTGTGGCAGTAAACAGAACCGAACCCAGGACACTGGAGCTGTGAGACTGTGGCAGTAAACAGAACAGAACCCAGGTCACTGGAGCTGTGAGACTGTGGCAGTAAACAGAACTGAACCCGGGTCACTGGAGCTGTGAGCCTGTGGCAGTAAACAGAACCGAACCCGGGACACTGGAGCTGTGAGGCTGTGGCAGTAAACAGAACCGAACCCAGGTCACTGGAGCTGTGAGACTGTGGCAGTGAACAGAACTGAACCCAGGTCACTGGAGCTGTGAGACTGTGGTAGTAAACAGAACTGAACAGAGGTCATTGGAGCTGTGAGACTGTGGCAGTAAACAGAACCGAACCCAGGTCACTGGAGCTGTGAGACTGTGGCAGTAAACAGAACTGAACCCGGGACACTGGAGCTGTGAGGCTGTGGCAGTAAACGGAACAGAACCCAGGTCACTGGAGCTGTGAGACTGTGGCAGGAAACAGAACAGAACCCGGGTCACTGGAGCTGTGAGACTGTGGCAGTAAACAGAACAGAACCCAGGTCACTGGAGCTGTGAGACTGTGGCACTAAACAGAACTGAACCCGGGACACTGGAGCTGTGAGACTGTGGCAGTAAACAGAATAGAACCCAGGTCACTGGAGCTGTGAGACTGTGGCAGTAAACAGAACTGAACCCGGGACACTGGAGCTGTGAGACTGTGGAAAAAAAAGAAAACCGAACCCAGGTCACTGGAGCTGTGAGACTGTGGCAGTAAACAGAACCGAACCCGGGACACTGGAGCTGTGAGACATGTGGCAGTAAACAGAACCGAACCCGGGACACTGGAGCTGTGAGAATGTGGCAGTCCCCAGAACCGAACACAGGACACTGGAGCTGTGAGACTGTTGCAATAAACAGAACCGAACCCAGGACACTGGAGCTGTGAGACTGTGGCAGTAAACAGAACAGAACCCAGGTCACTGGAGCTGTGAGACTGTGGCAGTAAACAGAACTGAACCCGGGTCACTGGAGCTGTGAGACTGTGGCAGTAAACAGAACCGAACCCGGGACACTGGAGCTGTGTGGCTGTGGCAGTAAACAGAACCGAACCAAGGTCACTGGAGCTGTGAGACTGTGGCAGTGAACAGAACTGAACCCAGGTCACTGGAGATGTGAGACTGTGGCAGTGAACAGAACTGAACCCAGGTCACTGGGGCTGTGAGACTGTGGCAGTAAACAGAACCGAACCCAGGTCACTGGAGCTGTGAGACTGTGGCAGTAAACAGAACTGAACCCGGGACACTGGAGCTGTGAGACTGTGGCAAAAAACAGAACCGAAACCATGTCACTGGAGCTGTGAGACTCTGGCAGTAAACAGAACCGAACCCAGGTCACTGGAGCTGTGAGACTGTGGCAGTAAACAGAACCGAACCCAGGTCACTGGAGCTGTGAGACTGTGGCAAAAAACAGAACCGAAACCAGGTCACTGGAGCTGTGAGACTGTGGCAGTAAACAGAACCGACCCAGGTCACTGGAGCTGTGAGACTGTGGCAGTAAACAGAACCGAACCCAGGTCTCTGGAGCTGTGAGACTGTGGCAGTAAACAGAACCGAACCCAGGTCACTGGAGCTGTGAGACTGTGGCAGTAAACAGAACCGAACCCAGGTCACTGGAGCTGTGAGACTGTGGCAGTAAACAGAACTGAACCCGGGTCACTGGAACTGTGAGACTGTGGCAGTAAACAGAACCGAACCCGGGACACTGGAGCTGTGAGGCTGTGGCAGTAAACAGAACCGAACCCAGGTCACTGGAGCTGTGAGACTGTGGCAGTAAACAGAACCGAACCCAGGTCACTGGAGCTGTGAGACTGTGGCAGTAAACAGAACCGAACCCGGGTCACTGGAGCTGTGAGACTGTGGCAGTAAACAGAACTGAACCCAGGCCACTGGAGCTGTGAGACTGTGGCAGTAAACAGAACCGAACCCAGGTCACTGGAGCTGTGAGACTGTGGCAGTAAACAGAACCGAACCCAGGTCACTGGAGCTGTGAGGCTGTGACAGTAAACAGAACCGAACCCAGGTCACTGGAGCTGTGAGACTGTGGCAGTACGCAGAACAGAACCCAGGTCACTGGAGCTGTGAGACTGTGGCAGTACACAGAACCGAACCCAGGTCACTGGAGCTGTGAGGCTGTGGCAGTAAACAGAACCGAACCCAGGTCACTGAAGCTGTGAGACTGTGGCAGTAAACAGAACCGAACCCAGGTCACTGAAGCTGTGAGACTGTGGCAGTAAACAGAACTGACCCCAGGACACTGGGGCTGTGAGGCTGTGGCAGTACGCAGAACCGAACCCAGGGCACTGGAGCTGTGAGACTGTGGCAGTAAACAGAACCGAACCCAGGTCACTGGAGCTGTGAGACTGTGGCAAAAAACAGAACCGAACCCAGGTCACTGGAGCTGTGAGACTGTGGCAGTCCCCAGAACCGAATCCAGGTCACTGAAGCTGTGAGACTGTGGCAGGAAACAGAACCGAACCCAGGTCACTGGAGCTGTGAGACTGTGGCAGTAAACAGAACCGAACCCAGGTCACTGGAGCTGTGAGGCTGTGGCAGTAAACAGAACCGAACCCAGGTTACTGGAGCTGTGAGACTGTGGCAGTAAACTGAACCGAACCCAGGTCACTGGAGCTGTGAGACTGTGGCAGTAAACAGAACCGAACCCAGGTCACTGGAGCTGTGAGGCTGTGGCAGTAAACAGAACCGAACCGGGGACACTGGAGCTGTGAGGCTGTGGCAGTAAACAGAACCGAACCCGGGACACTGGAGCTGTGAGACTGTGGCAGCACCCAGAACCGAACCCAGGTCACTGGAGCTGTGAGACTGTGGCAGTAAACAGAACCGAACCCAGGTCACTGGATCTGTGAGGCTATGGCAGTAAACAGAACCGAACCCAGGTCACTGAAGCTGTGAGACTGTGGCACTAATACTTGTTACAAAAACAATACTCTGTTACATTGAGAGGCTGATTGACAGCGTCTCCAGACAGAGTTCATAAAAGCAGACAGTGTTCGAAATACTCAGCAGGTCAGGCAACATCTGTGGAGAGAGAAACGGAGTTAATAAAAACAGCGAGTGCTGGAAATATTCAGCAGGTTGGGCAGCATCTGTGGAGAGAGAAACGGAGTTAATAAAAACAGCGAGTGCTGGAAATATTCAGCAGGTCGGGCAACATCTGTGGAGAGAGAAACAGAGTTAATAAAAACAGCGAGTGCTGGAAATATTCAGCAGGTCGGGCAGCATCTGTGGAGAGAGAAACGGAGTTAATAAAAACAGCGAGTGCTGGAAATATTCAGCAGGTCGGGCAACATCTGTGGAGAGAGAAACAGAGTTAATAAAAACAGAGAGTGCTGGAAATACTCAGCAGGTCAGGCAACATCTGTGGAGAGAGAAACAGAGTTAATAAAAACAGAGAGTGCTGGAAATATTCAGCAGGTCGGGCAACATCTGTGGAGAGAGAAACAGAGTTAATATAAACAGCGAGTGCTGGAAATATTCAGCAGGTCGGGCAACATCTGTGGAGAGAGAAACAGAGTTAATAAAAACAGAGAGTGCTGGAAATATTCAGCAGGTCGGGCAACATC
This sequence comes from Heterodontus francisci, assembly GCF_036365525.1. Taxonomy (NCBI): domain Eukaryota; kingdom Metazoa; phylum Chordata; class Chondrichthyes; order Heterodontiformes; family Heterodontidae; genus Heterodontus; species Heterodontus francisci. The sequence goes on from NC_090391.1 coordinate 19,877,645, forward strand.
TGTGGAGAAAGAAACAGAGTTAATAAAAACAGAGAGTGCTGGAAATATTCAGCAGGTCGGGCAGCATCTGTGGAGAGAGAAACAGAGTTAATAAAAACAGAGAGTGCTGGAAATATTCAGCAGGTCAGGCAACATCTGTGGAGAGAGAAACAGAGTTAATAAAAACAGAGAGTGCTGGAAATACTCAGCAGGTCGGGCAACATCTGTGGAGAGAGAAACAGAGTTAATAAAAACAGAGAGTGCTGGAAATATTCAGCAGGTCGGGCAGCATCTGTGGAGAGAGAAACAGAGTTAATAAAAACAGAGAGTGCTGGAAATACTCAGCAGGTCGGGCAGCATCTGTGGAGAGAGAAACAGAGTTAATAAAAACAGCGAGTGCTGGAAATACTCAGCAGGTCGGGCAACATCTGTGGAGAGAGAAACAGAGTTAATAAAAACAGCGAGTGCTGGAAATATTCAGCAGGTCGGGCAACATCTGTGGAGAGAGAAACAGAGTTAATATAAACAGCGAGTGCTGGAAATATTCAGCAGGTTGGGCAGCATCTGTGGAGAGAGAAACGGAGTTAATAAAAACAGCGAGTGCTGGAAATATTCAGCAGGTCGGGCAACATCTGTGGAGAGAGAAACGGAGTTAATAAAAACAGCGAGTGCTGGAAATATTCAGCAGGTCGGGCAACATCTGTGGAGAGAGAAACAGAGTTAATAAAAACAGAGAGTGCTGGAAATACTCAGCAGGTCGGGCAACATCTGTGGAGAGAGAAACAGAGTTAATAAAAACAGCGAGTGCTGGAATTATTCAGCAGGTTGGGCAGCATCTGTGGAGAGAGAAACAGAGTTAATAAAAACAGAGTGCTGGAAATATTCAGCAGGTCGGGCAACATCTGTGGAGAGAGAAACAGAGTTAATAAAAACAGAGTGCTGGAATTATTCAGCAGGTTGGGCAGCATCTGTGGAGAGAGAAACAGAGTTAATAAAAACAGACAGTGCTGGAAATACTCAGCAGGTCGGGCAGCATCTGTGGAGAGAGAAACGGAGTTAATAAAAACAGCGAGTGCTGGAAATATTCAGCAGGTCGGGCAACTTCTGTGGAGAGATAAACGGAGTTAATAAAAACAGCGTGTGCTGGAAATACTCAGCAGGTTGGGCAGCATCTGTGGAGAGAGAAACAGAGTTAATAAAAACAGAGAGTGCTGGAAATATTCAGCAGGTCGGGCAACATCTGTGGAGAGAGAAACAGAGTTAATAAAAACAGAGAGTGCTGGAAATATTCAGCAGGTCGGGCAACATCTGTGGAGAGAGAAACAGAGTTAATAAAAACAGCGAGTGCTGGAAATGCTCAGCAGATCGGGCAACATCTATGGAGAGAGAAACAGAGTTAATAAAAACAGCGAGTGCTGGAAATATTCAGCAGGTCGGGCAGCATCTGTGGAGAGAGAAACAGAGTTAATAAAAACAGAGAGTGCTGGAAATATTCAGCAGGTCGGGCAACATCTGTGGAGAGAGAAACAGAGTTAATAAAAACAGCGAGTGCTGGAAATACTCAGCAGATCGGGCAACATCTGTGGAGAGAGAAACAGAGTAAATAAAAACAGCGAGTGCTGGAAATATTCAGCAGGTCGGGCAGCATCTGTGGAGAGAGAAACAGAGTTAAGTAAAACAGCGAGTGCTGGAAATATTCAGCAGGTCAGGCAGCATCTGTGGAGAGAGAAACGGAGTTAATAAAAACAGAGAGTCCTGGAAATATTCAGCAGGTCGGGCAACATCTGTGGAGAGAGAAACAGAGTTAACGTTTCAGGTCTGTGACCCTTCATCAGAACTAACAGATATAAGAAATGTAAAAGATTTTAAGCAAGTAAAGCGGGGGTGGGGTAAGAGATAACAAAAGAGAAGGTGTTGATAGGACAAGGTCACAGACTAACAGACCAGAAGGTCATGGAGCAAAGACAAACAATATGTTAATGTTTTGCTGAAAGACACTTTAATGCAAAGCTGTGTTATCTTGTACCTCCTGGAACCAGACACTCTGCTCTCTGACCCATGGTGACTGCACTGTGACCCAGAATATGGTGACTTCACATCTTCTTTCTTTCAGTAGGAGATCTTCAATTCAGGAATGTTTTAGCATGGTATAGGATGTGTTCATTTGACACCTGTTAGCTTTGACCATTTGTCCTTTGTCCTTGTCAGACAGTTTCAACACACAAAGAGCAAGATTTGTTTTCTTTCAATGCCATTTTGGATGCATTGTTCATTTTGTAAATTAACGGCTGATTTTTTTTTTCCCTTAAAGAAAAAAATGGTTTCTGGAGCTCTTTGGAGTTATTTTCATGATTGTTGTATTATCACAGCTGTGGTTTGTGTGAAAACTCCATGTGGATGTTAAACTGTCAAAGGCCTCTCCAATCCAAAGGGCTATTAAACTGTCATTGAATCCTGCATTGCAAGGTGCTGTCACCGTGCAAGAGGTGATTGAATTGCAAATGACTATTAAACTGTCAGTGTATCCTGCATTGCAAGGTGCTGTCACCGTGCAAGAGGTGATTGAATTACAAAGGACTATTAAACTGTCATTGTATCCTGCATTGCAAGGTGCTGTCACCGTGCAAGAGGTGATTGAATTGCAAATGACTATTAAACTGTCAGTGTATCCTGCATTGCAAGGTGCTGTCACCGTGCAAGAGGTGATTGAATTACAAAGGACTATTAAACTGTCAGTGTATCCTGCATTGCAAGGTGCTGTCACCGTGCAAGAGGTGAGTGAATTACAAAGGACTATTAAACTGTCAGTGTATCCTGCATTGCAAGGTGCTGTCACCGTGCAAGAGGTGATTGAATTACAAAGGACTATTAAACTGTCATTGTATCCTGCATTGCAAGGTGCTGTCACCGTGCAAGAGGTGAGTGAATTACAAAGGACTATTAAACTGTCAGTGTATCCTGCATTGCAAGGTGCTGTCACCGTGCAAGAGGTGATTGATTACAAAGGACTATTAAACTGTCATTGTATCCTGCATTGCAAGGTGCTGTCACCGTGCAAGAGGTGATTGAATTACAAAGGACTATTAAACTGTCATTGTATCCTGCATTGCAAGGTGCTGTCACCGTGCAAGAGGTGATTGAATTACAAAGGACTATTGAACTGTCATTGTATCCTGCATTGCAAGGTGCTGTCACCGTGCAAGAGGTGATTGAATTACAAAGGACTATTAAACTGTCAGTGTATCCTGCATTGCAAGGTGCTGTCACCGTGCAAGAGGTGATTGAATTACAAAGGACTATTAAACTGTCAGTGTATCCTGCATTGCAAGGTGCTGTCACCGTGCAAGAGGTGATTGAATTACAAAGGACTATTAAACTGTCAGTGTATCCTGCATTGCAAGGTGCTGTCACCGTGCAAGAGGTGATTGAATTACAAAGGACTATTAAACTGTCAGTGTATCCTGCATTGCAAGGTGCTGTCACCGTGCAAGAGGTGATTGAATTACAAAGGACTATTAAACTGTCATTGTATCCTGCATTGCAAGGTGCTGTCACTGTGCAAGAGGTGATTGCATTACAAAGGACTATTAAACTGTCAGTGTATCCTGCATTGCAAGTGCTGTCACCGTGCAAGAGGTGATTGAATTACAAAGGACTATTAAACTGTCAGTGTATCCTGCATTGCAAGGTGCTGTCACCGTGCAAGAGGTGATTGAATTACAAAGGGTATTTCTTTGCAAGAGGCTTCTGCTTTCCAGCACGTAGCTATTGAACTGCAAGAGTGTTCGCACTACAAGAAGATATTACAGTGTAAGAGGCCATTGTAATGCAAAGTGTTATTGTATTAATCATGGATACTGCATTGTGAGCCCCCAATGTACTGCTTCAGGTTATTGCATTGCAAAAGGCAATTGCACTCCGATGAGCTATTGCTCTGTAAAAGTCCATTACTTTGCCAGTGTGCAATGTTATCAATGGGCGATTGCATGACTTAACCCGATTGCATTGCAAGTTTTTGTTGCAGTGCATTGCCAAAAATTCTTGGTTTTATTGCGTTACATGTGGATGTTGTATTGAAAGGGACCATTGCATTGAAAGGGGCTCTGACATTGCAAGGATAATAGTCTGCAAGGGAGGGACTGTTGGACTGCAAGCGCTATTGCAATGAAATGCGTGTTACATTGCTGGAGTTTTTGCTCTGCAAATAGTTCTTGTATTGCAAGGTGCCTTTGCATTTTCATTACAAGTGGATGTTGCACACCACGCTCTATTGCAAACTCAAAGACCTTTGCATTGGAAGGAGTTATTGCATTACCAAAGGTCCCTGCATTGCAAGCTGCTATTGCACGACAAGAGGCTATTGCAATACAAGGATCATGCACACTAATGGTTCCATTACATTGCAACTGGATGTTACATGGCAAGTGTCTATTGTATTGAAAGTCACAATTGCAAAACAAATAGCTATTGCACTGTAGGGAAATTTTGTATTGCGAGATGGTTTCCATTGTGAGAGGATATTATATTTCAATAGGGTATTAAAAGGCAATTTGCTCTTGGACTGCACCTGGCTTTTGTACCATAAGCATGTTATGCAAAGCATAGAACTGTTGCACTGTAAGGGGAAAATACATTGTCAGGGTCTATTGCACACCAAAGAGCTTTTGCACTGCAAGAGGCTATTGAATTATCATGGTCTGTTGCGTTCAAAAGGCTGTATCATTTCTTCACGTTATTGCTATGTCACTCTTAGAGACTATTACATTGCATGTTGTTTTTGCACAGTGAGTGGAGATTGCACTGCATGGGGCTATTGCTTTGTTAGTGGATGTTGTACTGCAAAGGCTATTGTACTACAAGTTTTTGTGTTGCATTGTAAGGATCTAGTGCGCCATATCTTCAATGGGATTTCAAATGCTTGTTGCATTGCAAAATTCTATGACATCTCAAGGTGCTTTTTGCACTACAAGGGGCTGCAGCACTGCATGGGAAATTTGCATTACAATTGGATTTTACATAGCAAGTCCCATTGCATTACAAGGGCAAATGCACAGGAAAGGCCTCTTGTGCTGCTAGAAGTACAATTACCCTGTCAGAGGTTCGTGCACTGCGAGGTACAATTACCCTGTCAGAGGTTCCTGCACTGCGAGGTACAATTACCCTGTCAGAGGTTCCTGCACTGCGAGGTACAATTACCCTGTCAGAGGTTCGTGCACTGCGATGTACAATTACCCTGTCAGAGGTTCCTGCACTGCGAGGTACAATTACCCTGTCAGAGGTTCCTGCACTGTGAGGTACAATTACCCTGTCAGAGGTTCCTGCACTGCGAGGTACAATTACCCTGTCAGAGGTTCCTGCACTGCGAGGTACAATTACCCTGTCAGAGGTTCCTGCACTGCGAGGTACAATTACCCTGTCAGAGGTTCCTGCACTGCGAGGTACAATTACCCTGTCAGAGGTTCCTGCACTGCGTGGTACAATTACCCTGTCAGAGGTTCCTGCACTGCGAGGTACAATTACCCTGTCAGAGGTTCCTGTACTGCGAGGTACAATTACCCTGTCAGAGGTTCCTGTACTGCGAGGTACAATTACCCTGTCAGAGGTTCCTGCACTGCGAGGTACAATTAACCTGTCAGAGGTTCCTGCACTGCGAGGTACAATTACCCTGTCAGAGGTTCCTGCACTGCGAGGTACAATTACCCTGTCAGAGGTTCCTGCACTGCGAGGTACAATTACCCTGTCAGAGGTTCCTGCACTGCGAGGTACAATTACCCTGTCAGAGGTTCCTGCACTGCGAGGTACAATTACCCTGTCAGAGGTTCCTGCACTACGAGGTACAATTACCCTGTCAGAGGTTCCTGTACTGCGAGGTACAATTACACTGTCAGAGGTTCCTGTACTGCGAGGTACAATTACCCTGTCAGATGTTCCTGCACTGCGAGGTACAATTACCCTGTCAGAGGTTCCTGTACTGCGAGGTACAATTACCCTGTCAGAGGTTCCTGTACTGCGAGGTACAATTACCCTGTCAGAGGTGCCTGCACTGCGAGGTACAATTACCCTGTCAGAGGTTCCTGTACTGCGAGGTACAATTACCCTGTCAGAGGGTCCTGTACTGCGAGGTACAATTACCCTGTCAGAGGTTCCTGTACTGCGAGGTACAATTACCCTGTCAGAGGTTCCTGCACTGCGAGGTACAATAACCCTGTCAGAGGTTCCTGCACTGCGCGGTACAATTACCCTGTCAGAGGTTCCTGCACTGCGAGGTACAATTACCCTGTCAGAGGTTCCTGCACTGCGAGGTACAATTACCCTGTCAGAGGTTCCTGCACTGCGAGGTACAATTAGCCTGTCAGAGGTTCCTGTACTGCGAGGTACAATTACACTGCAATAGGCCTTTGAATTCCAATAGTCAAGCATGCTAAAAAGGTCCAGGGCATTGTAAGTGAATGGTGTGTTAAACGTTTCTATTGCTTTGCAATTATAAATGTCTATGGCACTGCCAGAGTAAGTGTGTTAATATTAATCTGTGTTCTCTGTCAGTGTGTTAATATTACTGAGGACAGTGGGGGTGTTTTACACTTCACAGGGTGTATCTGACTGTGGGTCATGATATACACAGTGTGTCAGTGAGTGTGTTAATATTAATCTGTGTTCTCTGTCAGTGTGTTAATATTACTGAGGACAGTGGGGGTGTTTTACACTTCACAGGGTGTATCTGACTGTGGGTCATGATATACACAGTGTGTCAGTGAGTGTGTTAATATTAATCTGTGTTCTCTGTCAGTGTGTTAATATTCCTGAGGACAGTGGGGGTGTTTTACACTTCACAGGGTGTATCTGACTGTGGGTCATGATGTACACAGTGTGTCAGTGAGTGTGTTAATATTAATCTGTGTTCTCTGTCAGTGTGTTAATATTCCTGAGGACAGTGGGGGTGTTTTACACTTCACAGGGTTTATCTGACTGTGGGTCATGATATACACAGTGTGTCAGTGAGTGTGTTAATATTAATCTGTGTTCTCTGTCAGTGTGTTAATATTACTGAGGACAGTGGGGATGTTTTACACTTCATAGGGTGGATCTGACTGTGGGTCATGATATACACAGTGTGTCAGTGAGTGTGTTAATATTAATCTGTGTTCTCTGTCAGTGTGTTAATATTCCTGAGGACAGTGGGGGTGTTTTACACTTCACAGGGTGTATCTGACTGTGGGTCATGATATACACAGTGTGTCAGTGAGTGTGTTAATATTAATCTGTGTTCTCCGTCAGTGTGTTAATATTCCTGAGGACAGTGGGGTGTTTTACACTTCACAGGGTGTATCTGACTCTGGGTCATGATGTACACAGTGTGTCAGTGAGTGTGTTAATATTAATCTGTGTTCTCTGTCAGTGTGTTTTTATTGCTGAGGACAGTGGGGTGTTTTACACTTCACAGGGTGTAACTGACTGTGGGTCATGATATACACAGTGTGTCAGTGAGTGTGTTAATATTAATCTGTGTTCTCTGTCAGTGTGTTAATATTACTGAGGACAGTGGGGGTGTTTTACACTTCACAGGGTGCATCTGACTGTGGGTCATGATATACACAGTGTGTCAGTGAGTGTGTTAATATTAATCTGTGTTCTCTGTCAGTGTGTAAATATTACTGAGGACAGTGGGGGTGTTTTACACTTCACAGGGTGTATCTGACTGTGGGTCATGATATGCACAGTGTGTCAGTGAGTGTGTTAATATTAATCTGTGTTCTCTGTCAGTGTGTTAATATTACTGAGGACAGTGGGGGTGTTTTACAAGTCACAGGGTGTATCTGACTGTGGGTCATGATGTACAAAGTGTGTCAGTGAGTGTGTTAATATTAATCTGTGTTCTCTGTCGGTGTGTTAATATTCCTGAGGACAGTGGGGGTGTTTTACACTTCACAGGGTGTATCTGACTGTGGGTCATGATGTACACAGTGTGTCAGTGAGTGTGTTAATATTAATCTGTGTTCTCCGTCAGTGTGTTAATATTCCTGAGGACAGTGGGGGTGTTTTACACTTCACAGGGTTTATCTGACTGTGGGTCATGAAATACAAAGTGTGTCAGTGAGTGTGTTAATATTAATCTGTGTTCTCTGTCAGTGTGTTAATATTCCTGAGGACAGTGGGGGTGTTTTACACTTCACAGGGTTTATCTGACTGTGGGTCATGATATACACAGTGTGTCAGTGAGTGTGTTAATATTAATCTGTGTTCTCTGTCAGTGTGTTAATATTACTGAGGACAGTGGGGATGTTTTACACTTCACAGGGTGTATCTGACTGTGGGTCATGATAAACACAGTGTGTCAGTGAGTGTGTTAATATTAATCTGTGTTCTCTGTCAGTGTGTTAATATTTCTGAGGACAGTGGGGTGTTTTACACTTCACAGGGTGTATCTGACTGTGAGTCATGATGTACACAGTGTGTCAGTGAGGGTGTTAATATTAATCTGTGTTCTCTGTCAGTGTGTTAATATTCCTGAGGACAGTGGGGATGTATTACACTTCACAGGGTGTATCTGACTGTGGGTCATGATATGCACAGTGTGTCAGTGAGTGTGTTAATATTAATCTGTGTTCTCTGTCAGTGTGTTAATATTGCTGAGGACAGTGGGGGTGTTTTACACTTCACAGGGTGTATCTGACTGTGGGTCACGATGTACACAGTATGTCAGTGAGAGTGTTAATATTAATCTGTGTTATCTGTCAGTGTGTTAATATTCCTGAGGACAGTGGGGATGTATTACACTTCACAGGGTGTATCTGACTGTGTGTGTCATGATATACACAGTGTGTCAGTGAGTGTGTTAATATTAATCTGTGCTCTCTGTCAGTGTGTTAATATTCCTGAGGATAGTGGGGGTGTTTTACACTTCACAGGGTGTATCTGACTGTGGGTCATGATATACACAGTGTGTCAGTGAGTGTGTTAATATTAATCTGTGTTCTCTGTCAGTGTGTTAATATTACCGAGAACATTGGGGGTGTTTTACAGTTCACAGGGTGTATCTGACTGTGGGTCATGATATACACAGTGTGTCAGTGAGTGTGTTAATATTAATCTGTGTTCTCTGTCAGTGTGTTAATATTCCTGAGGATAGTGGGAATGTTTTGCACTTCACAGGGTGTATCTGACTGAGGGTCATGATGTACACAGTGTGTCAGTGAGAGTGTTAATATTAATCTGTGTTCTCTGTCAGGTGTTATTATTACTGAGGACAGTGGGGGTGTTTTACACTTCACAGGGTGTACCTGACTGTGGGTCATGATATACACAGTGTGTCAGTGAGTGTGTTAATATTAATCTGTGTTCTCTGTCAGTGTGTTAATATTCCTGAGGACAGTGGTGGTGTTTTACACTTCACAGGGTGTATCTGATTGTGGGTGATGATGTACACAGTGTGTCAGTGAGCGTGTTAATATTAATCTGTGTTCTCTGTCAGTGTGTTAATATTACTGAGGACAGTGGGGGTGTTTTACACTTCACAGGGTGTATCTGACAGTTTGTCATGATATACACAGTGTTTCAGTGAGTGTGTTAATATTAATCTGTGTTCTCTGTCAGTGTGTTAATATTACTGAGGAGAGTGGGGGTGTTTTACACTTCACAGGGTGTATCTGACTGTGGGTCATGATATACACAGTGTGTCAATGAGTGTGTTAATATTAATCTGTGTTCTCTGTCAGTGTGTTAATATTCCTGAGGACAGTGGGGGTGTTTTACACTTCACAGGGTGTATCTGACTCTGGGTCATGATGTACACAGTGTGTCAGTGAGTGTGTTAGTGTTAATCTGTGTTCTCTGTCAGTGTGTTAATATTCCTGAGGACAGTGGGGGTGTTTTACACTCCACAGGGTGTATCTGACTGTGGGTCATGATATACACAGTGTGTCAGTGAGTGTGTTAATATTAATCTGTGTTCTCTGTCAGAGTGTTAATATTCCTGAGGACAGTGGGGGTGTTTTACAATTCACAGGGTGTATCTGACTGTGGGTCATGATATACACAGTTTGTCAGTGAGTGTGTTAATATTAATCTGTGTTCTCTGTCAGTGTGTTAATATTACTGAGGACAGTGGGGGTGTTTTACACTTCACAGGGTGTATCTGACTGTGGGTCATGATATACACAGTGTGTCAGTGAGTGTGTTAATATTAATCTGTGTTCTCTGTCAGTGTGTTAATATTACTGAGGACAGTGGGGGTGTTTTACACTTCACAGGGTGTATCTGACTGTGGGTCATGATATACACAGTGTGTCAGTGAGTGTGTTAATATTAATCTGTGTTCTCTGTCAGTGTGTTAATATTCCTGAGGACAGTGGGGGTGTTTTACACTTCACAGGGTGTATCTGACTGTGGGTCATGATATACACAGTGTGTCAGTGAGTGTGTTAATATTAATCTGTGTTCTCTGTCAGTGTGTTAATATTCCTGAGGATAGTGGGGGTGTTTTACACTTCCCAGGGTGTATCTGACTGTGGCTCATGATATACGCAGTGTGTCAGTGAGAGTGTTAATATTAATCTGTGTTCTCTGTCAGTGTGTTAATATTCCTGAGGACAGTGGGGGTGTTTTACACTTCACAGGGTGTATCTGACTGTGGGTCATGATATACACAGTGCGTCAGTGAGTGTGTTAATATTAATCTGTGTTCTCTGTCAGTGTGTTAATATTCCTGAGGACAGTGGGAATGTTTTTCACTTCACAGGGTGTATCTGACTGTGGGTCATGTTGTACACAGTGTGTCAGTGAGAGTGTTAATATTAATCTGTGTTCTCTGTCAGGTGTTAATATTACTGAGGACAGTGGGGGTGTTTTACACTTCACAGGGTGTATCTGACTGTGGGTCATGATATACACAGTGTGTCAGTGAGTGTGTTAATATTAATCTGTGTTCTCTGTCAGTGTGTTAATATTACTGAGGACAGTGGGGGTGTTTTATACTTCACAGGGTGTATCTGACTGTGGGTCATGATATACACAGTGTGTCAGTGAGTGTGTTAATATTAATCTGTGTTCTCTGTCAGTGTGTGAATATTCCTGAGGACAGTGGGGGCGTTTTACACTTCACAGGGTTTATCTGACTGTGGGTCATGATATACACAGTGCGTCAGTGAGTGTGTTAATATTAATCTGTGTTCTCTGTCAGTGTGTTAATATTACTGAGGACAGTGGGGGTGTTTTACACTTCACAGGGTGTATCTGACTGTGGGTCATGATATACACAGTGTGTCAGTGAATGTGTTAATATTAATCTGTGTTCTCTGTCAGTGTGTTAATATTCCTGAGGACAGTGGGGGTGTTTTACACTTCACAGGGTGTATCTGACTGTGGGTCATGATACACACAATGTGTCAGTGAGAGTGTTAATATTACTCTGTGTTCTCTGTCAGTGTGTTAATATTCCTGAGGACAGTGGGGTGTTTTACACTTCACAGGGTGTATCTGACTCTGGGTCATGATGTACACAGTGTGTCAGTGAGTGTGTTAATATTAATCTGTGTTCTCTGTCAGTGTGTTAATATTCCTGAGGACAGTGGGGGTGTTTTACACTTCACAGGGTGTAACTGAATGTGGGTCATGATATACACAGTGTGTCAGTGAGTGTGTTAATATTAATCTGTGTTCTCTGTCAGTGTGTTAATATTACTGAGGACAGTGGGGGTGTTTTACACTTCACAGGGTGTATCTGACTGTGGGTCATGATATACACAGTGTGTCAGTGAGTGTGTTAATATTAATCTGTGTTCTCTGTCAGTGTGTTAATATTACTGAGGACAGTGGGGGTGTTTTACATTTCACAGGGTGTATCTAACTGTGGGTCATGGTATACACAGTGTGTCAGTGAGAGTGTTAATATTAATCTGTGTTCTCTGTCAGTGTGTTAATATTACTGAGGACAGTGGGGGTGTTTTACACTTCACAGGGTGTATCTGACTGTGGGTCATGCTATACACAGTGTGTCAGTGTGAGTGTTAATATTAATCTGTGTTATCTGTCAGTGTGTTAATATTCCTGAGGACAGTGGGGATGTTTTACACTTCACAGGGTGTATCTGACTGTGGGTCATGATATACACAGTGTGTCAGTGAGTGTGTTAATATTAATCTGTGCTCTCTGTCAGTGTGTTAATATTCCTGAGGATAGTGGGGGTGTTTTACACTTCACAGGGTGTATCTGGCTGTGGGTCATGATATACACAGTGTGTCAGTGAGTGTGTTAATATTAATCTGTGTTCTCTGTCAGTGTGTTAATATTACCTAGAACATTGGGGGTGTTTTACAGTTCACAGGGTGTATCTGACTGTGGGTCATGATATACACAGTGTGTCAGTGAGTGTGTTAATATTAATCTGTGTTCTCTGTCAGTGTGTTAATATTCCTGAGGATAGTGGGAATGTATTGCACTTCACAGGGTGTATCTGACTGTGGGTCATGATGTACACAGTGTGTCAGTGAGAGTGTTAATATTAATCTGCGTTCTCTGTCAGGTGTTATTATTACTGAGGACAGTGGGGGTGTTTTACACTTCACAGGGTGTACCTGCCTGTGGGTCATGATATACACAGTGTGTCAGTGAGTGTGTTAATATTAATCTGTGTTCTCTGTCAGTGTGTTAATATTCCTGAGGACAGTGGTGGTGTTTTACACTTCACAGGGTGTATCTGATTGTGGGTGATGATGTACACAGTGTGTCAGTGAGCGTGTTAATATTAATCTGTGTTCTCTGTCAGTGTGTTAATATTACTGAGGACAGTGGGGGTGTTTTACACTTCACAGTGTGTATCTGACTGTGGGTCATGATATACACAGTGTGTCAGTGAGTGTGTTAATATTAATCTGTGTTCTCTGTCAGTGTGTTAATATTCCTGAGGACAGTGGGGGTGTTTTACACTTCACAGGGCGTATCTGACTGTGGGTCATGATATACATAGTGTGTCAGTGAGTGTGTTAATATTAATCTGTGTTCTCTGTCAGTGTGTTAATATTCCTGAGGACAGTGGGGAAGTTTTACACTTCACAGGGTGTATCTGACTGTGGGTCATGATATACACAGTGTGTCAGTGAGTGTGTTAATATTAATCTGTGTTCTCTGTCAGTGTGTTAATATTCCTGAGGACAGTGGGGGTGTTTTACACTTCACAGGGTGTATCTGACTGTGGGTCATGATACACACAGTGTGTCAGTGAGTGTGTTAATATTAATCTGTGTTCTCTGTCAGTGTGTTAATATTACTGAGGAGAGTGGGGGTGTTTTACACTTCACAGGGTGTATCTGACTGTGGGTCATGATATACACAGTGTGTCAGTGAGTTTGTTAATATTAATCTGTGTTCTCTGTCAGTGTGTTAATATTCCTGAGGACAGTGGGGGTGTTTTACACATCACAGGGTGTATCTGACTCTGGGTCATGATGTACACAATGTGGCAGTGAGTGTGTTAGTGTTAATCTGTGTTCTCTGTCGGTGTGTTAATATTCCTGAGGACAGTGGGGGTGTTTTACACTCCACAGGGTGTATCTGACTGTGGGTCATGATATACACAGTGTGTCAGTGAGTGTGTTAATATTAATCTGTGTCCTCTGTCAGTGTGTTAATATTCCTGAGGACAGTGGGGGCGTTTTACACTTCACAGTGTGTATCTGACTGTGGGTCATGATGTACACAGTATGTCAGTGAGTGTGTTAATATTAATCTGTGTTCTCTGTCAGAGTGTTAATATTCCTGAGGACAGTGGGGGTGTTTTACAATTCACAGGGTGTATCTGACTGTGGGTCATGATATACACAGTGTGTCAGTGAGTGTGTTAATATTAATCTGTGTTCTCTGTCAGTGTGTTAATATTACTGAGGACAGTGGGGGTGTTTTACACTTCACAGGGTGTATCTGACTGTGGGTCATGATATACACAGTGTGTCAGTGAGTGTGTTAATATTAATCTGTGTTCTCTGTCAGTGTGTTAATATTCCTGAGGACAGTGGGGGTGTTTTACACTTCACAGGGTGCATCTGACTGTGGGTCATGATATACACAGTGTGTCAGTGAGTGTGTTAATATTAATCTGTGTTCTCTGTCAGTGTGTTAATATTCCTGAGGATAGTGGGGGTGTTTTACACTTCCCAGGGTGTATCTGACTGTGGCTCATGATATACACAGTGTGTCAGTGAGAGTGTTAATATTAATCTGTGTTCTCTGTCAGTGTGTTAATATTCCTGAGGACAGTGGGGGTGTTTTACACTTCACAGGGTGTATCTGACTGTGGGTCATGATATACACAGTGCGTCAGTGAGTGTGTTAATATTAATCTGTGTTCTCTGTCAGTGTGTTAATATTCCTGAGGACAGTGGGGGTGTTTTACACTTCACAGGGTGTATCTGACTGTGGGTCATGATACACACAGTGTGTCAGTGAGAGTGTTAATATTAATCTGTGTTCTCTGTCAGTGTGTTAATATTCCTGAGGACAGTGGGGTGTTTTGCACTTCACAGGGTGTATCTGACTCTGGGTCATGATGTACACAGTGTGTCAGTGAGTGTGTTAATATTAATCTGTGTTCTCTGTCAGTGTGTTAATATTCCTGAGGACAGTGGGGGTGTTTTACACTTCACAGGGTGTAACTGACTGTGGGTCATGATATACACAGTGTGTCAGTGAGTGTGTTAATATTAATCTGTGTTCTCTGTCAGTGTGTTAATATTACTGAGGACAGTGGGGGTGTTTTACACTTCACAGGGTGTATCTGACTGTGGGTCATGATATACACAGTGTGTCAGTGAGTGTGTTAATATTAATCTGTGTTCTCTGTCAGTGTGTTAATATTACTGAGGACAGTGGGGGTGTTTTACACTTCACAGGGTGTATCTGACTGTGGGTCATGATATACACAGTGTGTCAGTGAGTGTGTTAATATTAATCTGTGTTCTCTGTCAGTGTGTTAATATTACTGAGGACAGTGGGGGTGTTTTACACTTCACAGGGTGTATCTGACTGTGGGTCATGAGATACACCATGTGTCAGTGAGTGTGTTAATATTAATCTGTGTTCTCTGTCGGTGTGTTAATATTCCTGAGGACAGTGGGGGTATTTTACACTTCACAGGGTGTATCTGACTGTGGGTCATGATGTACACAGTGTGTCAGTGAGTGTGTTAATATTAATCTGTGTTCTCTGTCAGTGTGTTAATATTCCTGAGGACAGTGGGGGTGTTTTACACTTCACAGGGTTTATCTGACTGTGGGTCATGATACACACAGTGTGTCAGTGAGTGTGTTAATATTAATCTGTGTTCTCTGTCAGTGTGTTAATATTACTGAGGACAGTGGGGGTGTTTTACATTTCACAGGGTGTATCTAACTGTGGGTCATGGTATACACAGTGTGTCAGTGAGAGTGTTAATATTAATCTGTGTTCTCTGTCAGTGTGTTAATATTACTGAGGACAGTGGGGGTGTTTTACACTTCACAGGGTGTATCTGACTGTGTGTCATGATATACACAGTGTGTCAGTGAGAGTGTTAATATTAATCTGTCTTATCTGTCAGTGTGTTAATATTCCTGAGGACAGTGGGGATGTTTTACACTTCACAGGGTGTATCTGACTGTGGGTCATGATATACACAGTGTGTCAGTGAGTGTGTTAATATTAATCTGTGCTCTCTGTCAGTGTGTTAATATTCCTGAGGATAGTGGGGGTGTTTTACACTTCACAGGGTGTATCTGACTGTGGGTCATGATATACACAGTGTGTCAGTGAGTGTGTTAATATTAATCTGTGTTCTCTGTCAGTGTGTTAATATTACCGAGAACATTGGGGGTGTTTTACAGTTCACAGGGTGTATCTGACTGTGGGTCATGATATACACAGTGTGTCAGTGAGTGTGCTAATATTAATCTGTGTTCTCTGTCAGTGTGTTAATATTCCTGAGGACAGTGGGAATGTTTTGCACTTCACAGGGTGTATCTGACTGTGGGTCATGATGTACACAGTGTGTCAGTGAGAGTGTTAATATTAACCTGTGTTCTCTCTCAGGTGTTATTATTACTGAGGACAGTGGGGGTGTTTTACACTTCACAGGGTGTACCTGACTGTGGGTCATGATATACACAGTGTGTCAGTGAGTGTGTTAATATTAATCTGTGTTCACTGTCAGTGTGTTAATATTCCTGAGGACAGTGGTGGTGTTTTACACTTCACAGGGTGTATCTGATTGTGGGTGATGATGTACACAGTGTGTCAGTGAGCGTGTTAATATTAATCTGTGTTCTCTGTCAGTGTGTTAATATTACTGAGGACAGTGGGGGTGTTTTACACTTCACAGGGTGTATCTGACTGTGGGTCATGATATACACAGTGTGTCAGTGAGTGTGTTAATATTAATCTGTGTTCTCTGTCAGTGTGTTAATATTCCTGAGGACAGTGGGGGTGTTTTACACTTCACAGGGTGTATCTGACTGTGGGTCATGATATACATAGTGTGTGAGTGATTGTGTTAATATTAATCTGTGTTCACTGTCAGTGTGTTAATATTCCTGAGGACAGTGGTGGTGTTTTACACTTCACAGGGTGTATCTGATTGTGGGTGATGATGTACACAGTGTGTCAGTGAGCGTGTTAATATTAATCTGTGTTCTCTGTCAGTGTGTTAATATTACTGAGGACAGTGGGGGTGTTTTACACTTCACAGGGTGTATCTGACTGTGGGTCATGATATACACAGTGTGTCAGTGAGTGTGTTAATATTAATCTGTGTTCTCTGTCAGTGTGTTAATATTCCTGAGGACAGTGGGGGTGTTTTACACTTCACAGGGTGTATCTGACTGTGGGTCAAGATATACATAGTGTGTCAGTGAGTGTGTTAATATTAATCTGTGTTCTCTGTCAGTGTGTTAATATTCCTGAGGACAGTGGGGGTGTTTTACACTTCACAGGGTGTATCTGACTGTGGGTCATGATATACACAATGTGTCAGTGAGTGTGTTAATATTAATCTGTGTTCTCTGTCAGTGTGTTAATATTCCTGAGGACAGTGGGGGTGTTTTAAACTTCACAGGGTGTATCTGACTGTGGGTCATGATATACATAGTGTGTCTGTGAGTGTGTTAATATTAATCTGTGTTCTCTGTCAGCGTGTTAATATTCCTGAGGACAGTGGGTGTGTTTTACACTTCACAGGGTGTATCTGACTGTGGGTTATGATATACACAGTGTGTCAGTGAGTGTGTTAATATTAATCTGTGTTCTCTGTCAGTGTGTTAATATTCCTGAGGACAGTGGGGGTGTTTTACACTTCACAGGGTGTATCTGAATGTGGGTCATGATGCACACAGTGTGTCAGTGAGTGTGTTAATATTAATCTGTGTTCTCTGTCAGTGTATTAATATTACTGAGGAGAGTGGGGGTGTTTTACACTTCACAGGGTGTATCTGACTGTGTGTCATGATATACACAGTGTGTCAGTGAGTGTGTTAATATTAATCTGTGTTCTCTGTCAGTGTGTTAATATTACTGAGGACAGTGGGAATGTTTTAAACTTCACAGGGTGTATCTGACTGTGGGTCATGATATACACAGTGTGTCAGTGAGAGTGTTAATATTAATCTGTGTTCTCTGTCAGTGTGTTAATATTCCTGAGGACAGTGGGGGTGTTTTACACTTCACAGGGTGTATCTGACTGTGGGTCATGATATACACAGTGTGTCAGTGAGAGTGTTAATATTAATCTGTGTTCTCTGTCGGTGTGTTAATATTCCTGAGGACAGTGGGGGTATTTTACACTTCACAGGGTGTATCTGACTGTGGGTCATGATGTACACAGTGTGTCAGTGAGTGTCTTAATATTAATCTGTGTTCTCTGTCAGTGTGTTAATATTCCTGAGGACAGTGGGGGTGTTTTACACTTCACAGGGTTTATCTGACTGTGGGTCATGATACACACAGTGTGTCAGTGAGTGTGTTAATATTAATCTGTGTTCTCTGTCAGTGTGTTAATATTCCTGAGGACAGTGGGGGTGTTTTACACTTCACAGGGTTTACCTGCCTGTGGGTCATGATATACACAGTGTGTCAGTGAGTGTGTTAATATTAATCTGTGTTCTCTGTCAGTGTGTTAATATTACTGAGGACAGTGGGGGTGTTTTACATTTCACAGGGTGTATCTAACTGTGGGTCATGGTATACACAGTGTGTCAGTGAGAGTGTTAATATTAATCTGTGTTCTCTGTCAGTGTGTTAATATTACTGAGGACAGTGGGGGTGTTTTACACTTCACAGGGTGTATCTGACTGTGTGTCATGATATACACAGTGTGTCAGTGAGAGTGTTAATATTAATCTGTCTTATCTGTCAGTGTGTTAATATTCCTGAGGACAGTGGGGATGTTTTACACTTCACAGGGTGTATCTGACTGTGGGTCATGATATACACAGTGTGTCAGTGAGTGTGTTAATATTAATCTGTGCTCTCTGTCAGTGTGTTAATATTCCTGAGGATAGTGGGGGTGTTTTACACTTCACAGGGTGTATCTGACTGTGGGTCATGATATACACAGTGTGTCAGTGAGTGTGTTAATATTAATCTGTGTTCTCTGTCAGTGTGTTAATATTACCGAGAACATTGGGGGTGTTTTACAGTTCACAGGGTGTATCTGACTGTGGGTCATGATATACACAGTGTGTCAGTGAGTGTGCTAATATTAATCTGTGTTCTCTGTCAGTGTGTTAATATTCCTGAGGACAGTGGGAATGTTTTGCACTTCACAGGGTGTATCTGACTGTGGGTCATGATGTACACAGTGTGTCAGTGAGAGTGCTAATATTAACCTGTGTTCTCTGTCAGGTGTTATTATTACTGAGGACAGTGGGGGTGTTTTACACTTCACAGGGTGTACCTGACTGTGGGTCATGATATACACAGTGTGTCAGTGAGTGTGTTAATATTAATCTGTGTTCACTGTCAGTGTGTTAATATTCCTGAGGACAGTGGTGGTGTTTTACACTTCACAGGGTGTATCTGATTGTGGGTGATGATGTACACAGTGTGTCAGTGAGCGTGTTAATATTAATCTGTGTTCTCTGTCAGTGTGTTAATATTACTGAGGACAGTGGGGGTGTTTTACACTTCACAGGGTGTATCTGACTGTGGGTCATGATATACACAGTGTGTCAGTGAGTGTGTTAATATTAATCTGTGTTCTCTGTCAGTGTGTTAATATTCCTGAGGACAGTGGGGGTGTTTTACACTTCACAGGGTGTATCTGACTGTGGGTCATGATATACATAGTGTGTGAGTGATTGTGTTAATATTAATCTGCGTTCACTGTCAGTGTGTTAATATTCCTGAGGACAGTGGTGGTGTTTTACACTTCACAGGGTGTATCTGATTGTGGGTGATGATGTACACAGTGTGTCAGTGAGCGTGTTAATATTAATCTGTGTTCTCTGTCAGTGTGTTAATATTACTGAGGACAGTGGGGGTGTTTTACACTTCACAGGGTGTATCTGACTGTGGGTCATGATATACACAGTGTGTCAGTGAGTGTGTTAATATTAATCTGTGTTCTCTGTCAGTGTGTTAATATTCCTGAGGACAGTGGGGGTGTTTTACACTTCACAGGGTGTATCTGACTGTGGGTCATGATATACATAGTGTGTCAGTGAGTGTGTTAATATTAATCTGTGTTCTCTGTCAGTGTGTTAATATTCCTGAGGACAGTGGGGGTGTTTTACACTTCACAGGGTGTATCTGACTGTGGGTCATGATATTCACAATGTGTCAGTGAGTGTGTTAATATTAATCTGTGTTCTCTGTCAGTGTGTTAATATTCCTGAGGACAGTGGGGGTGTTTTAAACTTCACAGGGTGTATCTGACTGTGGGTCATGATATACATAGTGTGTCTGTGAGTGTGTTAATATTAATCTGTGTTCTCTGTCAGCGTGTTAATATTCCTGAGGACAGTGGGTGTGTTTTACACTTCACAGGGTGTATCTGACTGTGGGTTATGATATACACAGTGTGTCAGTGAGTGTGTTAATATTAATCTGTGTTCTCTGTCAGTGTGTTAATATTCCTGAGGACAGTGGGGGTGTTTTACACTTCACAGGGTGTATCTGAATGTGGGTCATGATGCACACAGTGTGTCAGTGAGTGTGTTAATATTAATCAGTGTTCTCTGTCAGTGTATTAATATTACTGAGGAGAGTGGGGGTGTTTTACACTTCACAGGGTGTATCTGACTGTGTGTCATGATATACACAGTGTGTCAGTGAGTGTGTTAATATTAATCTGTGTTCTCTGTCAGTGTGTTAATATTACTGAGGACAGTGGGAATGTTTTAAACTTCACAGGGTGTATCTGACTGTGGGTCATGATATACACAGTGTGTCAGTGAGAGTGTTCATATTAATCTGTGTTCTCTGTCAGTGTGTTAATATTCCTGAGGACAGTGGGGGTGTTTTACACTTCACAGGGTGTATCTGACTGTGGGTCATGATATACACAGTGTGTCAGTGAGAGTGTTAATATTAATCTGTGTTCTCTGTCAGTGTGTTAATATCCCTGAGGACAGTGGGGGTGTTTTACACTTCACAGGGTGTATCTGACTGTGGGTCATGATATACACAGTGTGTCAGTGAGTGTGTTAATATTAATCTGTGTTCTCTGTCAGTGTGTTAATATTACCGAGGACAGTGGGGGTGTTTTACACTTCACAGGGTGTATCTGACTGTGGGTCATGATACACACAGTTTGTCAGTGAGTGTGTTAATATTAATCTGTGTTCTCTGTCAGTGTGTTCATATTCCTGAGGACAGTGGGAATATTTTACACTTCACAGGGTGTATCTGACTGTGGGTCATGATGTACACAGTGTGTCAGTGAGAGTGTTAATATTAATCTGTGTTCTCTGTCAGGTGTTAATGTTACTGAGGACAGTGGGGGTGTTTTGCACTTCACAGGGTTTATCTGACTGTGGGTCATGATATACACAGTGTGTCAGTGAGTGTGTTAATATTAATCTGTGTTCTCTGTCAGTGTGTTAATATTCCTGAGGACAGTGGGGGTGTTTTACACTTCACAGGGTGTATCTGATTGTGGGTGATGATGTGCACAGTGTGTCAGTGAGTGTGTTAATATTAATCTGTGTTCTCTGTCAGTGTGTTAATATTACCGAGGACAGTGGGGGTGTTTTACACTTCACAGGGTGTATCTGACTGTGGGTCATGATACACACAGTTTGTCAGTGAGTGTGTTAGTATTAATCTGTGTTCTCTGTCAGTGTGTTCATATTCCTGAGGACAGTGGGAATGTTTTACACTTCACAGGGTGTATCTGACTGTGGGTCATGATGTACACAGTGTGTCAGTGAGAGTGTTAATATTAATCTGTGTTCTCTGTCAGGTGTTAATATTACTGAGGACAGTGGGGGTGTTTTACACTTCACAGGGTGTATCTGACTGTGGGTCATGATATACACAGTGTGTCAGTGAGTGTGTTAATATTAATCTGTGTTCTCTGTCAGTGTGTTAATATTCCTGAGGACAGTGGGGGTGTTTTACACTTCACAGGGTGTATCTGATTGTGGGTGATGATGTACACAGTGTGTCAGTGAGTGTGTTAATATTAATCTGTGTTCTCTGTCAGTGTGTTAATATTACTGAGGACAGTGGGGATGTTTTACACTTCACAGGGTGTGTCTGACTGTGGGTCATGATATACACAGTGTGTCAGTGAGTGTGTTAATATTAATCTGTGTTCTCTGTCAGTGTGTCAATATTCCTGAGGACAGTGGGGGTGTTTTACACTTCACAGGGTGTATCTGACTGTGGGTCATGATATACACAGTGTGTCAGTGAGTGTGTTAATATTAATCTGTGTTCTCTGTCAGTGTGTTCATATTCCTGAGGACAGTGGGAATGTTTTACACTTCACAGGGTGTATCTGACTGTGGGTCATGATATACACAGTGTGTCAGTGAGAGTGTTAATATTAATCTGTGTTGTCTGTCAGTGTGTTAATATTCCTGAGGACAGTGGGGGTGTTTTACACTTCACAGGGTGTATCTGACTGTGGGTCATGATATACACAGTGTGTCAGTGAGAGTGTTAATATTAATCTGTGTTCTCTGTCAGTGTGTTAATATTCCTGAGGACAGTGGGGGTGTTTTACACTTCACAGGGTGTATCTGACTGTGGGTCATGATATACACAGTGTGTCAGTGAGAGTGTTAATATTAATCTGTGTTCTCTGTCAGTGTGTTAATATTCCTGAGGACAGTGGGGGTGTTTTACACTTCACAGGGTGTATCTGATTGTGGGTGATGCTGTACACAGTGTGTCAGTGAATGTGTTAATATTAATCTGTGTTCTCTGTCAGTGTGTTAATATTACTGAGGACAGTGGGGGTGTTTTACACTTCACAGGGTGTATCTGACTGTGGGTCATGATATACAAAGTGTGTCAGTGAGTGTGTTAATATTAATCTGTGTTCTCTGTCAGTGTGTTAATATTCCTGAGGACAGTGGGAATGTTTTAGACTTCACAGGGTGTATCTGACTGTGGGTCATGATGTACACAGTGTGTCAGTGAGAGTGTTAATATTAATCTGTGTTCTCTGTCAGGTGTTAATATTACTGAGGACAGTGGGGGTGTTTTACACTTCACAGGGTGTATCTGACTGTGGGTCATGATATACACAGTGTGTCAGTGAGTGTGTTAATATTAATCTGTGTTCTCTGTCAGTGTGTTAATATTACTGAGGACAGTGGGGGTGTTTTATACTTCACAGGGTGTATCTGACTGTGGGTCATGATATACACAGTGTGTCAGTGAGTGTGTTAATATTAATCTGTGTTCTCTGTCAGTGTGTGAATATTCCTGAGGACAGTGGGGGCGTTTTACACTTCACAGGGTGTATCTGACTGTGGGTCATGATATACACAGTGCGTCAGTGAGTGTGTTAATATTAATCTGTGTTCTCTGTCAGTGTGTTAATATTCCTGAGGACAGTGGGGGTGTTTTACACTTCACAGGGTGTATCTGACTGTGGGTCATGATATACACAGTGTGTCAGTGAGTGTGTTAATATTAATCTGTGTTCTCTGTCAGTGTGTTAATATTCCTGAGGACAGTGGGGGTGTTTTACACTTCACAGGGTGTATCTGACTGTGGGTCATGATACACACAATGTGTCAGTGAGAGTGTTAATATTACTCTGTGTTCTCTGTCAGTGTGTTAATATTCCTGAGGACAGTGGGGTGTTTTACACTTCACAGGGTGTATCTGACTGTGGGTCATGATGTACACAGTGTGTCAGTGAGTGTGTTAATATTAATCTGTGTTCTCTGTCAGTGTGTTAATATTCCTGAGGACAGTGGGGGTGTTTTACACTTCACAGGGTGTAACTGAATGTGGGTCATGATATACACAGTGTGTCAGTGAGTGTGTTAATATTAATCTGTGTTCTCTGTCAGTGTTTTAATATTACTGAGGACAGTGGGGGTGTTTTACACTTCACAGGGTGTATCTGACTGTGGGTCATGATATACACAGTGTGTCAGTGAGTGTGTTAATATTAATCTGTGTTCTCTGTCAGTGTGTTAATATTACTGAGGACAGTGGGGGTGTTTTACACTTCACAGGGTGTATCTGACTGTGGGTCATGATATACACAGTGTGTCAG
This sequence comes from Heterodontus francisci, assembly GCF_036365525.1. Lineage (NCBI taxonomy): Eukaryota > Metazoa > Chordata > Chondrichthyes > Heterodontiformes > Heterodontidae > Heterodontus > Heterodontus francisci. The sequence continues at coordinate 19,901,322 of NC_090391.1, forward strand.
TGAGTGTGTTAATATTAATCTGTGTTCTCTGTCAGTGTGTTAATATTACTGAGGACAGTGGGGGTGTTTTACACTTCACAGGGTGTATCTGACTGTGGGTCATGAGATACACCATGTGTCAGTGAGTGTGTTAATATTAATCTGTGTTCTCTGTCGGTGTGTTAATATTCCTGAGGACAGTGGGGGTATTTTACACTTCACAGGGTGTATCTGACTGTGGGTCATGATGTACACAGTGTGTCAGTGAGTGTGTTAATATTAATCTGTGTTCTCTGTCAGTGTGTTAATATTACTGAGGACAGTGGGGGTGTTTTACACTTCACAGGGTTTATCTGACTGTGGGTCATGATATACACAGTGTGTCAGTGAGTGTGTTAATATTAATCTGTGTTCTCTGTCAGTGTGTTAATATTCCTGAGGACAGTGGGGGTGTTTTACACTTCACAGGGTTTATCTGCCTGTGGGTCATGATATACACAGTGTGTCAGTGAGTGTGTTAATATTAATCTGTGTTCTCTGTCAGTGTGTTAATATTACTGAGGACAGTGGGGGTGTTTTACATTTCACAGGGTGTATCTAATTGTGGGTCATGGTATACACAGTGTGTCAGTGAGAGTGTTAATATTAATCTGTGTTCTCTGTCAGTGTGTTAATATTACTGAGGACAGTGGGGGTGTTTTACACTTCACAGGGTGTATCTGACTGTGGGTCATGCTATACACAGTGTGTCAGTGTGAGTGTTAATATTAATCTGTGTTATCTGTCAGTGTGTTAATATTCCTGAGGACAGTGGGAATGTTTTACACTTCACAGGGTGTATCTGACTGTGGGTCATGATATACACAGTGTGTCAGTGAGTGTGTTAATATTAATCTGTGCTCTCTGTCAGTGTGTTAATATTCCTGAGGATAGTGGGGGTGTTTTACACTTCACAGGGTGTATCTGACTGTGGGTCATGATATACACAGTGTGTCAGTGAGTGTGTTAATATTAATCTGTGTTCTCTGTCAGTGTGTTAATATTACCGAGAACATTGGGGGTGTTTTACAGTTCACAGGGTGTATCTGACTGTGGGTCATGATATACACAGTGTGTCAGTGAGTGTGTTAATATTAATCTGTGTTCTCTGCCAGTGTGTTAATATTCCTGAGGATAGTGGGAATGTATTGCACTTCACAGGGTGTATCTGACTGTGGGTCATGATGTACACAGTGTGTCAGTGAGAGTGTTAATATTAATCTGTGTTCTCTGTCAGGTGTTATTATTACTGAGGACAGTGGGGGTGTTTTACACTTCACAGGGTGTACCTGACTGTGGGTCATGATATACACAGTGTGTCAGTGAGTGTGTTAATATTAATCTGTGTTCTCTGTCAGTGTGTTAATATTCCTGAGGACAGTGGTGGTGTTTTACACTTCACAGGGTGTATCTGATTGTGGGTGAAGATGTACACAGTGTGTCAGTGAGTGTGTTAATATTAATCTGTGTTCTCTGTCAGTGTGTTAATATTCCTGAGGACAGTGGGGGTGTTTTACACTTCACAGGGTGTATCTGACTGTGGGTCATGATATACATAGTGTGTCAGTGAGTGTGTTAATATTAATCTGTGTTCTCTGTCAGTGTGTTAATATTCCTGAGGACAGTGGGGAAGTTTTACACTTCACAGGGTGTATCTGACTGTGGGTCATGATATACACAGTGTGTCAGTGAGTGTGTTAATATTAATCTGTGTTCTCTGTCAGTGTGTTAATATTCCTGTGGACAGTGGGGGTGTTTTACACTTCACAGGGTGTATCTGACTGTGGGTCATGATACACACAGTGTGTCAGTGAGTGTGTTAATATTAATCTGTGTTCTCTGTCAGTGTGTTAATATTACTGAGGAGAGTGGGGGTGTTTTACACTCCACAGGGTGTATCTGACTGTGGGTCATGATATACACAGTGTGTCAGTGAGTGTGTTAATATTAATCTGTGTTCTCTGTCAGTGTGTTAATATTCCTGAGGATAGTGGGGGCGTTTTACACTTCACAGTGTGTATCTGACTGTGGGTCATGATGTACACAGTATGTCAGTGAGTGTGTTAATATTAATCTGTGTTCTCTGTCAGAGTGTTAATATTCCTGAGGACAGTGGGGGTGTTTTACAATTCACAGGGTGTATCTGACTGTGGGTCATGATATACACAGTGTGGCAGTGAGTGTGTTAATATTAATCTGTGTTCTCTGTCAGTGTGTTAATATTACTGAGGACAGTGGGGGTGTTTTACACTTCACAGGGTGTATCTGACTGTGGGTCATGATATACACAGTGTGTCAGTGAGTGTGTTAATATTAATCTGTGTTCTCTGTCAGTGTGTTAATATTACTGAGGACAGTGGGGGTGTTTTACACTTCACAGGGTGTATCTGACTGTGGGTCATGATACACACAGTGTGTCAGTGAGTGTGTTAATATTAATCTGTGTTCTCTGTCAGTGTGTTAATATTACTGAGGAGAGTGGGGGTGTTTTACACTCCACAGGGTGTATCTGACTGTGGGTCATGATATACACAGTGTGTCAGTGAGTGTGTTAATATTAATCTGTGTTCTCTGTCAGTGTGTTAATATTCCTGAGGACAGTGGGGGCGTTTTACACTTCACAGTGTGTATCTGACTGTGGGTCATTATGTACACAGTATGTCAGTGAGTGTGTTAATATTAATCTGTGTTCTCTGTCAGAGTGTTAATATTCCTGAGGACAGTGGGGGTGTTTTACAATTCACAGGGTGTATCTGACTGTGGGTCATGATATACACAGTGTGTCAGTGAGTGTGTTAATATTAATCTGTGTTCTCTGTCAGTGTGTTAATATTACTGAGGACAGTGGGGGTGTTTTACACTTCACAGGGTGTATCTGACTGTGGGTCATGATATACACAGTGTGTCAGTGAGTGTGTTAATATTAATCTGTGTTCTCTGTCAGTGTGTTAATATTACTGAGGACAGTGGGGGTGTTTTACACTTCACAGGGTGTATCTGACTGTGGGTCATGATATACACAGTGTGTCAGTGAGAGTGTTAATATTAATCTGTGTTCTCTGTCAGTGTGTTAATATTCCTGAGGACAGTGGGGGTGTTTTACACTTCACAGGGTGTATTTGACTGTGGGTCATGATATACACAGTGTGTCAATGAGTGTGTTAATATTAATCTGTGTTCTCTGTCAGTGTGTTAATATTCCTGAGGATAGTGGGGGTGTTTTACACTTCCCAGGGTGTATCTGACTGTGGCTCATGATATACACAGTGTGTCAGTGATAGTGTTAATATTAATCTGTGTTCTCTGTCAGTGTGTTAATATTCCTGAGGACAGTGGGGGTGTTTTACACTTCACAGGGTGTATCTGACTGTGGGTCATGATATACACAGTGCGTCAGTGAGTGTGTTAATATTAATCTGTGTTCTCTGTCAGTGTGTTAATATTCCTGAGGACAGTGGGAATGTTTTACACTTCACAGGGTGTATCTGACTGTGGGTCATGATGTACACAGTGTGTCAGTGAGAGTGTTAATATTAATCTGTGTTCTCTGTCAGGTGTTAATATGACTGAGGACAGTGGGGGTGATTTACACTTCACAGGGTGTATCTGACTGTGGGTCATGATATACACAGTGTGTCAGTGAGTGTGTTAATATTAATCTGTGTTCTCTGTCAGTGTGTTAATATTACTGAGGACAGTGGGGGTGTTTTATACTTCACAGGGTGTATCTGACTGTGGGTCATGATATACACAGTGTGTCAGTGAGTGTGTTAATATTAATCTGTGTTCTCTGTCAGTGTGTGAATATTCCTGAGGACAGTGGGGCTGTTTTACACTTCACAGGGTGTATCTGACTGTGGGTCATGATATACACAGTGCGTCAGTGAGTGTGTTAATATTAATCTGTGTTCTCTGTCAGTGTGTTAATATTCCTGAGGACAGTGGGGGTGTTTTACACTTCACAGGGTGTATCTGACTGTGGGTCATGATATACACAGTGTGTCAGTGAGTGTGTTAATATTAATCTGTGTTCTCTGTCAGTGTGTTAATATTCCTGAGGACAGTGGGGGTGTTTTACACTTCACAGGGTGTATCTGACTGTGGGTCATGATACACACAGTGTGTCAGTGAGAGTGTTAATATTAATCTGTGTTCTCTGTCAGTGTGTTAATATTCCTGAGGACAGTGGGGTGTTTTGCACTTCACAGGGTGTATCTGACTCTGGGTCATGATGTACACAGTGAGTCAGTGAGTGTGTTAATATTAATCTGTGTTCTCTGTCAGTGTGTTAATATTCCTGAGGACAGTGGGGGTGTTTTACACTTCACAGGGTGTAACTGACTGTGGGTCATGATATACACAGTGTGTCAGTGAGTGTGTTAATATTAATCTGTGTTCTCTGTCAGTGTGTTAATATTACTGAGGACAGTGGGGGTGTTTTACACTTCACAGGGTGTATCTGACTGTGGGTCATGATATACACAGTGTGTCAGTGAGTGTGTTAATATTAATCTGTGTTCTCTGTCAGTGTGTTAATATTACTGAGGACAGTGGGGGTGTTTTACACTTCACAGGGTGTATCTGACTGTGGGTCATGATATACACAGTGTGTCAGTGAGTGTGTTAATATTAATCTGTGTTCTCTGTCAGTGTGTTAATATTACTGAGGACAGTGGGGGTGTTTTACATTTCACAGGGTGTATCTAACTGTGGGTCATGTAATACACAGTGTGTCAGTGAGAGTGTTAATATTAATCTGTGTTCTCTGTCAGTGTGTTAATATTACTGAGGACAGTGGGGGTGTTTTACACTTCACAGGGTGTATCTGACTGTGTGTCATGATATACACAGTGTGTCAGTGAGAGTGTTAATATTAATCTGTCTTATCTGTCAGTGTGTTAATATTCCTGAGGACAGTGGGGATGTTTTACACTTCACAGGGTGTATCTGACTGTGGGTCATGATATACACAGTGTGTCAGTGAGTGTGTTAATATTAATCTGTGCTCTCTGTCAGTGTGTTAATATTCCTGAGGATAGTGGGGGTGTTTTACACTTCACAGGGTGTATCTGACTGTGGGTCATGATATACACAGTGTGTCAGTGAGTGTGTTAATATTAATCTGTGTTCTCTGTCAGTGTGTTAATATTACCGAGAACATTGGGGGTGTTTTACAGTTCACAGGGTGTATCTGACTGTGGGTCATGATATACACAGTGTGTCAGTGAGTGTGTTAATATTAATCTGTGTTCTCTGTCAGTGTGTTAATATTCCTGAGGACAGTGGGAATGTTTTGCACTTCACAGGGTGTATCTGACTGTGGGTCATGATGTACACAGTGTGTCAGTGAGAGTGTTAATATTAACCTGTGTTCTCTGTCAGGTGTTATTATTACTGAGGACAGTGGGGGTGTTTTACACTTCACAGGGTGTACCTGACTGTGGGTCATGATATACACAGTGTGTCAGTGAGTGTGTTAATATTAATCTGTGTTCTCTGTCAGTGTGTTAATATTCCTGAGGACAGTGGTGGTGTTTTACACTTCACAGTATGTATCTGATTGTGGGTGATGATGTACACAGTGTGTCAGTGAGCGTGTTAATATTAATCTGTGTTCTCTGTCAGTGTGTTAATATTACTGAGGACAGTGGGGGTGTTTTACACTTCACAGGGTGTATCTGACTGTGGGTCATGATATACACAGTGTGTCAGTGAGTGTGTTAATATTAATCTGTGTTCTCTGTCAGTGTGTTAATATTCCTGAGGACAGTGGGGGTGTTTTACACTTCACAGGGTGTATCTGACTGTGGGTCATGATATACATAGTGTGTCAGTGAGTGTGTTAATATTAATCTGTGTTCTCTGTCAGTGTGTTAATATTCCTGAGGACAGTGGGGGTGTTTTACACTTCACAGGGTGTATCTGACTGTGGGTCATGATATACACAATGTGTCAGTGAGTGTGTTAATATTAATCTGTGTTCTCTGTCAGTGTGTTAATATTCCTGAGGACAGTGGGGGTGTTTTAAACTTCACAGGGTGTATCTGACTGTGGGTCATGATATACATAGTGTGTCTGTGAGTGTGTTAATATTAATCTGTGTTCTCTGTCAGTGTGTTAATATTCCTGAGGACAGTGGGGGTGTGTTACACTTCACAGGGTGTATCTGACTGTGGGTCATGATATACACAGTGTGTCAGTGAGTGTGTTAATATTAATCTGTGTTCTCTGTCAGTGTGTTAATATTCCTGAGGACAGTGGGGGTGTTTTACACTTCACAGGGTGTATCTGAATGTGGGTCATGATGCACACAGTGTGTCAGTGAGTGTGTTAATATTAATCTGTGTTCTCTGTCAGTGTATTAATATTACTGAGGAGAGTGGGGGTGTTTTACACTTCACAGGGTGTCTCTGACTGTGGGTCATGATATACGCAGTGTGTCAGTGAGTGTGTTAATATTAATCTGTGTTCTCTCTCAGTGTGTTAATATTACTGAGGACAGTGGGGGTGTTTTACACTTCACAGTGTGTATCTGACTGTGGGTCATGATATACACAGTGTGTCAGTGAGTGTGTTAATATTAATCTGTGTTCTCTGTCAGTGTGTTAATATTCCTGAGGATAGTGGGGTGTTTTACACTTCACAGGGTGTATCTGACTGTGTGTCATGATATACACAGTGTGTCAGTGAGTGTGTTAATATTAATCTGTGTTCTCTGTCAGTGTGTTAATATTACTGAGGACAGTGGGAATGTTTTAAACTTCACAGGGTGTATCTGACTGTGGGTCATGATATACACAGAGTATCAGTGAGAGTGTTAATATTAATCTGTGTTCTCTGTCAGTGTGTTAATATTCCTGAGGACAGTGGGGGTGTTTTACACTTCACAGGGTGTATCTGACTGCGGGTCATGATATACACAGTGTGTCAGTGAGAGTGTTAATATTAATCTGTGTTCTCTGTCAGTGTGTTAATATTCCTGAGGACAGTGGGGGTGTTTTACACTTCACAGGGTGTATCTGACTGTGCGTCATGATATACACAGTGTGTCAGTGAGTGTGTTAATATTAATCTGTGTTCTCTGTCAATGTGTTAATATTACCGAGGACAGTGGGGGTGTTTTACACTTCACAGGGTGTATCTGACTGTGGGTCATGATACACACAGTTTGTCAGTGAGTGTGTTAATATTAATCTGTGTTCTCTGTCAGTGTGTTCATATTCCTGAGGACAGTGGGAATTTTTTACACTTCACAGGGTGTATCTGACTGTGGGTCATGATGTACACAGTGTGTCAGTGAGAGTGTTAATATTAATCTGTGTTCTCTGTCAGGTGTTAATGTTACTGAGGACAGTGGGGGTGTTTTGCACTTCACAGGGTGTATCTGACTGTGGGTCATGATATACACAGTGTGTCAGTGAATGTGTTAATATTAATCTGTGTTCTCTGTCAGTGTGTTAATATTCCTGAGGACAGTGGGGGTGTTTTACACTTCACAGGGTGTATCTGATTGTGGGTGATGATGTACACAGTGTGTCAGTGAGTGTGTTAATATTAATCTGTGTTCTCTGTCAGTGTGTTAATATTACCGAGGACAGTGGGGGTGTTTTACACTTCACAGGGTGTATCTGACTGTGGGTCATGATACACACAGTTTGTCAGTGAGTGTGTTAATATTAATCTGTGTTCTCTGTCAGTGTGTTCATATTCCTGAGGACAGTGGGAATGTTTTACACTTCACAGGGTGTATCTGACTGTGGGTCATGATGTACACAGTGTGTCAGTGAGAGTGTTGATATTAATCTGTGTTCTCTGTCAGGTGTTAATATTACTGAGGACAGTGGGGGTGTTTTACACTTCACAGGGTGTATCTGACTGTGGGTCATGATATACACAGTGTGTCAGTGAGTGTGTTAATATTAATCTGTGTTCTCTGTCAGTGTGTTAATATTCCTGAGGACAGTGGGGGTGTTTTACACTTCACAGGGTGTATCTGATTGTGGGTGATGATGTACACAGTGTGTCAGTGAGTGTGTTAATATTAATCTGTGTTCTCTGTCAGTGTGTTAATATTACTGAGGACAGTGGGGATGTTTTACACTTCACAGGGTGTATCTGACTGTGGGTCATGATATACACAGTGTGTCAGTGAGTGTGTTAATATTAATCTGTGTTCTCTGTCAGTGTGTTAATATTCCTGAGGACTGTGGGGGTGTTTTACACTTCACAGGGTGTATCTGACTGTGGGTCATGATATACACAGTGTGTCAGTGAGTGTGTTAATATTAATCTGTGTTCTCTGTCAGTGTGTTCATATTCCTGAGGACAGTGGGAATGTTTTACACTTCCCAGGGTGTATCTGACTGTGGGTCATGATATACACAGTGTGTCAGTGAGAGTGTTAATATTAATCTGTGTTGTCTGTCAGTGTGTTAATATTCCTGAGGACAGTGGGGGTGTTTTACACTTCACAGGGTGTATCTGACTGTGGGTCATGATATACACAGTGTGTCAGTGAGAGTGTTAATATTAATCTGTGTTCTCTGTCAGTGTGTTAATATTCCTGAGGACAGTGGGGGTGTTTTACACTTCACAGGGTGTATCTGACTGTGGGTCATGATATACACAGTGTGTCAGTGAGAGTGTTAATATTAATCTGTGTTCTCTGTCAGTGTGTTAATATTACTGAGGACAGTGGGGCTGTTTTACACTTCACAGGGTGTATCTGACTGTGGGTCATGATATACACAGTGTGTCAGTGAGTGTGTTAATATTAATCTGTGTTCTCTGTCAGTGTGTTAATATTCCTGAGGACAGTGGGGGTGTTTTACACTTCACAGGGTGTATCTGACTGTGGGTCATGATATGCACAGTGTGTCAGTGAGTGTGTTAATATTAATCTGTGTTCTCTGTCAGTGTGTTCATATTCCTGCGGACAGTGGGAATGTTTTAAACTTCACAGGGTGTATCTGACTGTGGGTCATGATACACACAGTTTGTCAGTGAGTGTGTTAATATTAATCTGTGTTCTCTGTCAGTGTGTTAATATTCCTGAGGACAGTGGGTGTGTTTTACACTTCACAGGGTGTATCTGACTGTGGGTCATGATATACACAGTGTGTCAGTGAGTTTGTTAATATTAATCTGTGTTCTCTGTCAGTGTGTTAATATTCCTGAGGACAGTGGGGGTGTGTTACACTTCACAGGGTGTATCTGACTGTGGGTCATGATATACACAGTGTTTCAGTGAGTGTGTTAATATTAATCTGTGTTCTCTGTCAGTGTGTTAATATTACTGAGGAGAGTGGGGGTGTTTTACACTTCACAGGGTGTATCTGACTGTGGGTCATGATGTACACAGTGTGTCAGTGAGTGTGTTAATATTAATCTGTGTTCTCTGTCAGTGTGTTAATATTACTGAGGACAGTGGGGATGTTTTACACTTCACAGTGTGTATCTGACTGTGGGTCATGATATACACAGTGTGTCAGTGAGTGAGTTAATATTAATCTGTGTTCTCTGTCAGTGTGTTAATATTCCTGAGGACACTGGGGGTGTTTTACACTTCACAGGGTGTATCTGACTGTGGGTCATGATATACACAGTGTGTCAGTGAGTGTGTTAATATTAATCTGTGTTCTCTGTCAGTGTGTTAATATTACTGAGGAGAGTGGGGGTGTTTTACACTTCACAGGGTGTATCTGACTGTGGGTCATGATGTACACAGTGTGTCATTGAGAGTGTTAATATTAATCTGTGTTCTCTGTCAGTGTGTTAATATTACTGAGGACAGTGGGGATGTTTTACACTTCACAGGGTGTATCTGACTGTGGGTCATGATATACACAGTGTGTCAGTGAGTGTGTTAATATTAATCTGTGTTCACTGTCAGTGTGTTAATATTACTGAGGACAGTGGGGGTGTTTTACACTTCAGATGGTTTATCTGACTGTGGGTCATGATATACACAGTGTGTCAGTGAGTGTGTTAATATTAATCTGTGTTCTCTGTCACTGTGTTAATATTACTGAGGACAGTGGGGCTGTTTTACACTTCACAGGCTGTATCTGGCTGTGGGTCATGATATACACAGTGTGTCAGTGAGAGTGTTAATATCAATCTGTGTTCTCTGTCAGTGTGTTAATATTCCTGAGGACAGTGGGGGTGTTTTTCACTTCACAGGGTGTATCTGACTGTGGGTCATGATACACACAGTGTGTCAGTGAGTGTGTTAATATTAATCTGTGTTCTCTGTCAGTGTGTTAATATTCCTGAGGACAGTGGGTGTGTTTTACACTTCACAGGGTGTATCTGACTGTGGGTCATGATATACACAGTGTGTCAGTGAGTTTGTTAATATTAATCTGTGTTCTCTGTCAGTGTGTTAATATTCCTGAGGACAGTGGGGGTGTGTTACACTTCACAGGGTGTATCTGACTGTGGGTCATGATATACACAGTGTTTCAGTGAGTGTGTTAATATTAATCTGTGTTCTCTGTCAGTGTGTTAATATTACTGAGGAGAGTGGGGGTGTTTTACACTTCACAGGGTGTATCTGACTGTGGGTCATGATGTACACAGTGTGTCAGTGAGTGTGTTAATATTAATCTGTGTTCTCTGTCAGTGTGTTAATATTACTGAGGACAGTGGGGATGTTTTACACTTCACAGTGTGTATCTGACTGTGGGTCATGATATACACAGTGTGTCTGTGAGTGAGTTAATATTAATCTGTGTTCTCTGTCAGTGTGTTAATATTCCTGAGGACACTGGGGGTGTTTTACACTTCACAGGGTGTATCTGACTGTGGGTCATGATATACACAGTGTGTCAGTGAGTGTGTTAATATTAATCTGTGTTCTCTGTCAGTGTGTTAATATTACTGAGGAGAGTGGGGGTGTTTTACACTTCACAGGGTGTATCTGACTGTGGGTCATGATGTACACAGTGTGTCATTGAGAGTGTTAATATTAATCTGTGTTCTCTGTCAGTGTGTTAATATTACTGAGGACAGTGGGGATGTTTTACACTTCACAGGGTGTATCTGACTGTGGGTCATGATATACACAGTGTGTCAGTGAGTGTGTTAATATTAATCTGTGTTCACTGTCAGTGTGTTAATATTACTGAGGACAGTGGGGGTGTTTTACACTTCAGATGGTTTATCTGACTGTGGGTCATGATATACACAGTGTGTCAGTGAGTGTGTTAATATTAATCTGTGTTCTCTGTCACTGTGTTAATATTACTGAGGACAGTGGGGCTGTTTTACACTTCACAGGCTGTATCTGGCTGTGGGTCATGATATACACAGTGTGTCAGTGAGAGTGTTAATATCAATCTGTGTTCTCTGTCAGTGTGTTAATATTCCTGAGGACAGTGGGGGTGTTTTTCACTTCACAGGGTGTATCTGACTGTGGGTCATGATACACACAGTGTGTCAGTGAGTGTGTTAATATTAATCTGTGTTCTCTGTCAGTGTGTTAATATTACTGAGGAGAGTGGGGGTGTTTTACACTTCACAGGGTGTATCTGACTGTGGGTCATGATGTACACAGTGTGTCAGTGAGTGTGTTAATATTAATCTGTGTTCTCTGTCAGTGTGTTAATATTACTGAGGACAGTGGGGATGTTTTACACTTCACAGGGTGTATCTGACTGTGGGTCATGATATACACAGTGTGTCAGTGAGTGTGTTAATATTAATCTGTGTTCTCTTTCAGTGTGTTAATATTACTGAGGACAGTGGGGGTGTTTTACACTTCTCATGGTTTATCTGACTGTGGGTCATGATGTACACAGTGTGTCAGTGAGTGTGTTAATATTAATCTGTGTTCTCTGTCAGTGTGTTAATATTCCTGAGGACAGTGGGGGTGTTTTATACTTCACAGGGTGTATCTGACTGTGGGTCATGATATACACAGTGTTTCTGTGAGTGTGTTAATATTAATCTGTGTTCTCTGTCAGTGTGTTAAAATTCCTGAGGACAGTGGGGGTGTTTTACACTTCACAGGGTGTATCTGACTGTGGGTCATGATATACATAGTGTGTCAGTGAGTGTGTTAATATTAATCTGTGTTCTCTGTCAGTGTGTTGATATTCCTGAGGACAGTGGGGTTGTTTTACACTTCACAGGGTGTATCTGACTGTGGGTCATGATATACACAGTGTGTCAGTGAGTGTGTTAATATTAATCTGTGTTCTCTGTCAGTGTGTTAATATTACTAAGGAGAGTGGGGGTGTTTTACACTTCACAGGGTGTATCTGACTGTGGATCATGATATACGCAGTGTGTCAGTGAGTGTGTTAATATTAATCTGTGTTCTCTGTCAGTGTGTTAATATTACTGAGGACAGTGGTGTGATTTACACTTCACAGGGTGTATCTGACTGTGGGTCATGATATACACAGTGTGTCAGTGAGTGTGTTAATATTAATCTGTGTTCTCTGTCAGTGTGTTAATATTCCTGAGGATAGCGGGGGTGTTTTACACTTCACAGGGTGTATCTGACCGTGGGTCATGATATACACAGTGTGTCAGTGAGTGTGTTAATATTAATCTGTGTTCTCTGTCAGTGTGTTAATATTACTGAGGACAGTGGGAATGTTTTACACTTCACAGCGTGTATCTGACTGTGGGTCATGATATACACAGTGCGTCAGTGAGAGTGTTAATATTAATCTGTGTTGTCTGTCAGTGTGTTAATATTCCTGAGGACAGTGGGGGTGTTTTACACTTCACAGGGTGTATCTGACTGTGGGTCATGATATACACAGTGTGTCAGTGAGAGTGTTAATATTAATCTGTGTTCTCTGTCAGTGTGTTAATATTCCTGAGGACAGTGGGGGTGTTTTACACTTCGCAGGGTGTATCTGAATGTGGGTCATGATATACACAGTGTGTCAGTGAGAGTGTTAATATTAATCTGCGTTCTCTGTCAGTGTGTTAATATTACTGAGGACAGTGGGGATGTTTTACACTTCAAAGGGTGTATCTGATTGTGGGTGATGATGTACACAGTGTGTCAGTGAATGTGTTAATATTAATCTGTGTTCTCTGTCAGTGTGTTAATATTACTGAGGACAGTGGGGGTGTTTTACACTTCACAGGGTGTATCTGACTGTGGGTCATGATACACACAGTGTGTCAGTGAGTGTGTTAATATTAATCTGTGTTCTCTGTCAGTGTGTTAATATTCCTGAGGACAGTGGGGGTGTTTTACACTTCACAGGGTGTATCTGACTGTGGGTCATGATATACATAGTGTGTCAGTGAGTTTGTTAATATTAATCTGTGTTCTCTGTCAGTGTGTTAATATTCCTGAGGACAGTGGGGGTGTTTTACACTTCACAGGGTGTATCTGACTGTGGGTCATGATATACATAGTGTTTCAGTGAGTGTGTTAATATTAATCTGTGTTCTCTGTCAGTGTGTTAATATTACTGAGGAGAGTGGGGGTGTTTTACACTTCACAGGGTGTATCTGACTGTGGGTCATGATGTACACAGTGTGTCAGTGAGTGTGTTAATATTAATCTGTGTTCTCTGTCAGTGTGTTAATATTACTGAGGTCAGTGGGGATGTTTTACACTTCACAGCGTGTTTCTGACTGTGGGTCATGATATACACAGTGTGTCAGTGAGTGTGTTAATATTAATCTGTGTTCTCTGTCATTGTGTTAATATTACTGAGGACAGTGGGGGTGTTTTACACTTCACATGGTTTATCTGACTGTGGGTCATGATGTACACAGTGTTTCAGTGAGTGTGTTAATATTAATCTGTGTTCTCTGTCAGTGTGTTAATATTCCTGAGGACAGTGGGGGTGTTTTACACTTCACAGGGTGTATCTGACTGTGGGTCATGATATGCACAGTGTGTCAGTGAGTCTGTTAATATTAATCTGTGTTCTCTGTCAGTGTGTTAATATTACTGAGGAGAGTGGGGGTGTTTTACACTTCACAGCGTGTATCTGACTGTGGGTCATGATGTACACAGTGTGTCAGTGAGTGTGTTAATATTAATCTGTGTTCTCTGTCAGTGTGTTAATATTACTGAGGACAGTGGGGATGTTTTACATTTAACAGGGTGTATCTGACTGTGGGTCATGATATACACAGTGTGTCAGTGAGGGTGTTAATATTAATCTGTGTTCTCTTTCAGTGTGTTAATATTACTGAGGAGAGTGGGGGTGTTTTACACTTCACAGGGTGTATCTGACTGTGGGTCATGATGTACACAGTGTGTCAGTGAGTGTGTTAATATTAATCTGTGTTCTCTGTCAGTGTGTTAATATTACTGAGGACAGTGGGGATGTTTTACACTTCACAGGGTGTATCTGACTGTGGGTCATGATATACACAGTGTGTCAGTGAGAGTGTTAATATTAATCTGTGTTCTCTGTCAGTGTGTTAATATTCCTGAGGACAGTGAGGGTGTTTTACACTTCACAGGGTGTATCTGACTGTGGGTCATGATATACACAGTGTGTCAGTGAGTGTGTTAATATTAATCTGTGTTCTCTGTCAGTGTGTTAATATTCCTGCGGACAGTGGGGGTGTTTTACACTTCACAGGGTGTATCTGACTGTGGGTCATGATGCACACAGTGTGTCAGTGAGAGTGTTAATATTAATCTGTGTTCTCTGTCAGCTGTTAATATTATGAGGACAGTGGGGGTGTTTTACACTTCACAGGGTGCATCTGACTGTGGGTCATGATATACACAGTGTGTCAGTGAGTGTGTTAATATTAATCTGTGTTCTCTGTCAGTGTGTTAATATTCCTGAGGACAGTGGGGGTGTTTTACACTTCACAGGGTGTATCTGATTATGGGTGATGATGTACACAGTGTGTCAGTGAGTGTGTTAATATTAATCTGTGTTCTCTGTCCGTGTGCTAATATTACTGAGGACAGTGGGGGTGTTTTACACTTCACAGGGTGTATCTGACTGTGGGTCATGATACACACAGTGTGTCAGTGAGTATGTTAATATTAATCTGTGTTCTCTGTCAGTGTGTTAATATTCCTGAGGACAGTGGGGATGTTTTACACTTCACAGGGTGTATCTGACTGTGGGTCATGATGTACACAGTGTGTCAGTGAGTGTGTTAATATTAATCTGTGTTCTCTTTCAGTGTGTTAATATTCCTGAGGACAGTGGGGGTATTTTACACTTCACATGGTTTATCTGACTGTGGCTCATGATGTACACATTGTGTCAGTGACTGTGTTAATATTAATCTGTGTTCTCTGTCAGTGTGTTAATATTCCTGAGGACAGTGGGGGTGTTTTATACTTCACAGGGAGTATCTGACTGTGGGTCATGATATACACAGTGTGTCTGTGAGTGTGTTAATATTAATCTGTGTTCTCTGTCAGTGTGTTAATATTCCTGAGGACAGTGGGGGTGTTTTGCACTTCACAGGGTGTATCTGACTGTTGGTCGTGATATACACAGTGTGTCAGTGAGTGTGTTAATATTAATCTGTGTTCTCTGTCAGTGTGTTAATATTCCTGAGGACAGTGGGGGTGTTTTACACTTCACAGGGTGTATCTGACTGTGGGTCATGATATACACAGTGTGTCAGTGAGTGTGTTAATATTAATCTGTGTTCTCTGTCAGTGTGTTAATATTACTGAGGACAGTGGGAATGTTTTACACTTCACAGGGTGTATCTGACTGTGGGTCATGATATACACAGTGTGTCAGTGAGAGTGTTAATATTAATCTGTGTTGTCTGTCAGTGTGTTAATATTCCTGAGGACAGTGGGGGTGTTTTACACTTCACAGGGTGTATCTGACTGTGGGTCATGACATACACAGTGTGTCAGTGAGAGTGTTAATATTAATCTGTGTTCTCTGTCAGTGTGTTAATGTTCCTGAGGACAGTGGGGGTGTTTTATACTTCACAGGGTGTATCTGACTGTGGGTCATGATATACACAGTGTGTCAGTGAGAGTGTTAATATTAATCTGTGTTCTCGGTCAGTGTGTTAATATTACTGAGGACAGTGGCGGTATTTTACACTTCACAGGGTGTATCTGACTGTGGGTCATGATATACACAGTGTGTCAGTGAGTGTGTTAATATTAATCTGTGTTCACTGTCAGTGTGTTAATATTACTGAGGACAGTGGGGGTGTTTTACACTTCAGATGGTTTATCTGACTGTGGGTCATGATATACACAGTGTGTCAGTGAGTGTGTTAATATTAATCTGTGTTCTCTGTCACTGTGTTAATATTACTGAGGACAGTGGGGCTGTTTTACACTTCACAGGCTGTATCTGGCTGTGGGTCATGATATACACAGTGTGTCAGTGAGAGTGTTAATATCAATCTGTGTTCTCTGTCAGTGTGTTAATATTACTGAGGACAGTGGGGGTGTTTTACACTTCTCATGGTTTATCTGACTGTGGGTCATGATGTACACAGTGTGTCAGTGAGTGTGTTAATATTAATCTGTGTTCTCTGTCAGTGTGTTAATATTCCTGAGGACAGTGGGGGTGTTTTATACTTCACAGGGTGTATCTGACTGTGGGTCATGATATACACAGTGTTTCTGTGAGTGTGTTAATATTAATCTGTGTTCTCTGTCAGTGTGTTAATATTCCTGAGGACAGTGGGGGTGTTTTACTCTTCACAGGGTGTATCTGACTGTGGGTCATGATATACATAGTGTGTCAGTGAGTGTGTTAATATTAATCTGTGTTCTCTGTCAGTGTGTTGATATTCCTGAGGACAGTGGGGGTGTTTTACACTTCACAGGGTGTATCTGACTGTGGGTCATGATATACACAGTGTGTCAGTGAGTGTGTTAATATTAATCTGTGTTCTCTGTCAGTGTGTTAATATTACTGAGGAGAGTGGGGGTGTTTTACACTTCACAGGGTGTATCTGACTGTGGATCATGATATACGCAGTGTGTCAGTGAGTGTGTTAATATAAATCTGTGTTCTCTGTCAGTGTGTTAATATTACTGAGGACAGTGGTGTGATTTACACTTCACAGGGTGTATCTGACTGTGGGTCATGATATACACAGTGTGTCAGTGAGTGTGTTAATATTAATCTGTGTTCTCTGTCAGTGTGTTAATATTCCTGAGGATAGCGGGGGTGTTTTACACTTCACAGGGTGTATCTGACTGTGGGTCATGATATACACAGTGTGTCAGTGAGTGTGTTAATATTAATCTGTGTTCTCTGTCAGTGTGTTAATATTACTGAGGACATTGGGAATGTTTTACACTTCACAGGGTGTATCTGACTGTGGGTCATGATATACACAGTGCGTCAGTGAGAGTGTTAATATTAATCTGTGTTGTCTGTCAGTGTGTTAATATTCCTGAGGACAGTGCGGGGGTTTTACACTTCACAGGGTGTATCTGACTGTGGGTCATGATATACACAGTGTGTCAGTGAGAGTGTTAATATTAATCTGTGTTCTCTGTCAGTGTGTTAATATTCCTGAGGACAGTGGGGGTGTTTTACACTTCGCAGGGTGTATCTGAATGTGGGTCATGATGTACACAGTGTGTCAGTGAGAGTGTTAATATTAATCTGCATTCTCTGTCAGTGTGTTAATATTCCTGAGGACAGTGGGGATGTTTTACACTTCAAAGGGTGTATCTGATTGTGGGTGATGATGTACACAGTGTGTCAGTGAATGTGTTAATATTAATCTGTGTTCTCTGTCAGTGTGTTAATATTACTGAGGACAGTGGGGGTGTTTTACACTTCACTGGGTGTATCTGACTGTGGGTCATGATACACACAGTGTGTCAGTGAGTGTGTTAATATTAATCTGTGTTCTCTGTCAGTGTGTTAATATTCCTGAGGACAGTGGGGGTGTTTTACACTTCACAGGGTGTATCTGACTGTGGGTCATGATATACATAGTGTGTCAGTGAGTTTGTTAATATTAATCTGTGTTCTCTGTCAGTGTGTTAATATTCCTGAGGACAGTGGGGGTGTTTTACACTTCACAGGGTGTATCTGACTGTGGGTCATGATATACATAGTGTTTCAGTGAGTGTGTTAATATTAATCTGTGTTCTCTGTCAGTGTGTTAATATTACTGAGGAGAGTGGGGGTGTTTTACACTTCACAGGGTGTATCTGACTGTGGGTCATGATGTACACAGTGTGTCAGTGAGTGTGTTAATATTGATCTGTGTTCTCTGTCAGTGTGTTAATATTACTGAGGAGAGTGGGGATGTTTTACACTTCACAGCGTGTTTCTGACTGTGGGTCATGATATACACAGTGTGTCAGTGAGTGTGTTAATATTAATCTGTGTTCTCTGTCATTGTGTTAATATTACTGAGGACAGTGGGGGTGTTTTACACTTCACATGGTTTATCTGACTGTGGGTCATGATGTACACAGTGTTTCAGTGAGTGTGTTAATATTAATCTGTGTTCTCTGTCAGTGTGTTAATATTCCTGAGGACAGTGGGGGTGTTTTACACTTCACAGGGTGTATCTGACTGTGGGTCATGATATGCACAGTGTGTCAGTGAGTGTGTTAATATTAATCTGTGTTCTCTGTCAGTGTGTTAATATTACTGAGGAGAGTGGGGGTGTTTTACACTTCACAGGGTGTATCTGACTGTGGGTCATGATGTACACAGTGTGTCAGTGAGTGTGTTAATATTAATCTGTGTTCTCTGTCAGTGTGTTAATATTACTGAGGACAGTGGGGATGTTTTACACTTCACAGGGTGTATCTGACTGTGGGTCATGATATACACAGTGTGTCAGTGAGGGTGTTAATATTAATCTGTGTTCTCTTTCAGTGTGTTAATATTACTGAGGAGAGTGGGGGTGTTTTACACTTCACAGGGTGTATCTGACTGTGGGTCATGATGTACACAGTGTGTCAGTGAGTGTGTTAATATTAATCTGTGTTCTCTGTCAGTGTGTTAATATTACTGAGGACAGTGGGGATGTTTTACACTTCACAGGGTGTATCTGACTGTGGGTCATGATATACACAGTGTGTCAGTGAGAGTGTTAATATTAATCTGTGTTCTCTGTCAGTGTGTTAATATTCCTGAGGACAGTGAGGGTGTTTTACACTTCACAGGGTGTATCTGACTGTGGGTCATGATATACACAGTGTGTCAGTGAGTGTGTTAATATTAATCTGTGTTCTCTGTCAGTGTGTTAATATTCCTGCGGACAGTGGGGGTGTTTTACACTTCACAGGGTGTATCTGACTGTGGGTCATGATGCACACAGTGTGTCAGTGAGAGTGTTAATATTAATCTGTGTTCTCTGTCAGCTGTTAATATTATGAGGACAGTGGGGGTGTTTTACACTTCACAGGGTGCATCTGACTGTGGGTCATGATATACACAGTGTGTCAGTGAGTGTGTTAATATTAATCTGTGTTCTCTGTCAGTGTGTTAATATTCCTGAGGACAGTGGGGGTGTTTTACACTTCACAGGGTGTATCTGATTATGGGTGATGATGTACACAGTGTGTCAGTGAGTGTGTTAATATTAATCTGTGTTCTCTGTCCGTGTGCTAATATTACTGAGGACAGTGGGGGTGTTTTACACTTCACAGGGTGTATCTGACTGTGGGTCATGATACACACAGTGTGTCAGTGAGTATGTTAATATTAATCTGTGTTCTCTGTCAGTGTGTTAATATTCCTGAGGACAGTGGGGATGTTTTACACTTCACAGGGTGTATCTGACTGTGGGTCATGATGTACACAGTGTGTCAGTGAGTGTGTTAATATTAATCCGTGTTCTCTTTCAGTGTGTTAATATTCCTGAGGACAGTGGGGGTATTTTACACTTCACATGGTTTATCTGACTGTGGGTCATGATGTACACATTGTGTCAGTGACTGTGTTAATATTAATCTGTGTTCTCTGTCAGTGTGTTAATATTCCTGAGGACAGTGGGGGTGTTTTATACTTCACAGGGAGTATCTGACTGTGGGTCATGATATACACAGTGTGTCTGTGAGTGTGTTAATATTAATCTGTGTTCTCTGTCAGTGTGTTAATATTCCTGAGGACAGTGGGGGTGTTTTGCACTTCACAGGGTGTATCTGACTGTTGGTCGTGATATACACAGTGTGTCAGTGATTGTGTTAATATTAATCTGTGTTCTCTGTCAGTGTGTTAATATTCCTGAGGACAGTGGGGGTGTTTTACACTTCACAGGGTGTATCTGACTGTGGGTCATGATATACACAGTGTGTCAGTGAGTGTGTTAATATTAATCTGTGTTCTCTGTCAGTGTGTTAATATTACTGAGGACAGTGGGAATGTTTTACACTTCACAGGGTGTATCTGACTGTGGGTCATGATATACACAGTGTGTCAGTGAGAGTGTTAATATTAATCTGTGTTGTCTGTCAGTGTGTTAATATTCCTGAGGACAGTGGGGGTGTTTTACACTTCACAGGGTGTATCTGACTGTGGGTCATGACATACACAGTGTGTCAGTGAGAGTGTTAATATTAATCTGTGTTCTCTGTCAGTGTGTTAATATTCCTGAGGACAGTGGGGGTGTTTTGTACTTCACAGGGTGTATCTGACTGTGGGTCATGATATACACAGTGTGTCAGTGAGAGTGTTAATATTAATCTGTGTTCTCGGTCAGTGTGTTAATATTACTGAGGACAGTGGCGGTATTTTACACTTCACAGGGTGTATCTGACTGTGGGTCATGATATACACAGTGCGTCAGTGAGTGTGTTAATATTAATCTGTGTTCTCTGTCAGTGTGTTAATATTCCTGAGGACAGTGGGGGTGTTTTACAGTTCACAGGGTGTATCTGACTGTGGGTCATGATATACACAGTGTGTCAGTGAGTGTGTTAATATTAATCTGTGTTCTCTGTCAGTGTGTTCATATTCCTGCGGACAGTGGGAATGTTTTACACTTCACAGGGTGTATCTGACAGTGGGTCATGATGCACACAGTGTGTCAGTGAGTGTGCTAATATTAATCTGTGTTCTTTTTCAGTGTGTTAATATTCCTGAGGACAGTGGGGGTGTTTTACACTTCACAGGGTGTATCTGACTGTGGGTCATGATATACATAGTGTGTCAGTGAGTGTGTTAATATTAATCTGTGTTCTCTGTCAGTGTGTTAATATTCCTGAGGACAGTGGGGGTGTTTTACACATCACAGGGTGTATCTGACTGTGGGTCATGGTATACACAGTGTTTCAGTGAGTGTGTTAATATTAATCTGTGTTCTCTGTCAGTGTGTTAATATTACTGAGGAGAGTGGGGGTGTTTTACACTTCACAGGGTGTATCTGACTGTGGGTCATGATGTACACAGTGTGTCAGTGAGTGTGTTAATATTAATCTGTGTTCTCCGTCAGTGTGTTAATATTACTGAGGACAGTGGAGATGTTTTACGCTTCACAGGGTGTATCTGACTGTTGGTCATGATATACACAGTGTGTCAGTGAGTGTGTTAATATTAATCTGTGTTCTCTGTCAGTGTGTTAATATTACTGAGGACAGTGGGGGTGTTTTACACTTCACATGGTTTATCTGACTGTGGGTCATGATGTACACAGTGTGTCAGTGAGTGTGTTAATATTAATCTGTGTTCTCTGTCAGTGTGTTAATATTCCTGAGGACAGTTGGGTGTTTTACACTTGACAGGGTGTATCTGACTGTGGGTCATGATATACACAGTGTGTCAGTGAGTGTGTTAATATTAATCTGTGTTCTCTGTCAGTGTGTTATTATTACTGAGGAGAGTGGGGGTGTTTTACACTTCAGAGGGTGTATCTGACTGTGGGTCATGATGTACACAGTGTGTCAGTGAGTGTGTTAATATTAATCTGTGCTCTCTGTCAGTGTGTTAATATTACTGAGGACAGTGGGGATGTTTTACACTTCACAGGGTGTATCTGACTGTGGGTCATGATGTACACAGTGTGTCAGTGAGAGTGTTAATATTAATCTGTGTTCTCTGTCAGGTGTTAATATTATGAGGACAGTGGGGGTGTATTACACTTCACAGGGTGCATCTGACTGTGGGTCATGATATACACAGTGTGTCAGTGAGTGTGTTAATATTAATCTGTGTTCTCTGTCAGTGTGTTAATATTACTGAGGACAGTGGGGGTGTTTTACACTTCACAGGGTGTATCTGATTGTGGGTGATGATGTACACAGTGTGTCAGTGAGTGTGTTAATATTAATCTGTGTTCTCTGTCCGTGTACTAATATTACTGAGGACAGTGGGGGTGTTTTACACTTCACAGGGTGTATCTGACTGTGGGTCATGATATACACAGTGTGTCAGTGAGTGTGTTAATATTAATCTGTGTTCTCTGTAAGTGTGTTAATATTCCTGAGGACTGTGGGGGTATTTTACACTTCACAGGGTGTATCTGACTGTGGGTCATGATATACATAATGTGTCAGTGAGTGTGTTAATATTAATCTGTGTTCTCTTTCAGTGTGTTAATATTCCTGAGGAAAGTGGGGGTGTTTTACACTTCACATGGTTTATCTGACTGTGGGTCATGATGTACACATTGTGTCAGTGAGTGTGTTAATATTAATCTGTGTTCTCTGTCAGTGTGTTAATATTCCTGAGGACAGTGGGGGTGTTTTATACTTCACAGGGTGTATCTGATTGTGGGTGATGATGTACACAGTGTGTCAGTGAGTGTGTTAATATTAATCTGTGTTCTCTGTCCGTGTGCTAATATTACTGAGGACAGTGGGGGTGTTTTACACTTCACAGGGTGTATCTGACTGTGGGTCATGATATACACAGTGTGTCAGTGAGTGTGTTAATATTAATCTGTGTTCTCTGTCGGTGTGTTAATATTCCTGAGGACTGTGGGGGTGTTTTACACTTCACAGGGTGTATCTGACTGTGGGTCATGATATACATAATGTGTCAGTGAGTGTGTTAATATTAATCTGTGTTCTCTTTCAGTGTTTTAATATTCCTGAGGAAAGTGGGGGTGTTTTACACTTCACATGGTTTATCTGACTGTGGGTCATGATGTACACATTGTGTCAGTGAGTGTGTTAATATTAATCTGTGTTCTCTGTCAGTGTGTTAATATTCCTGAGGACAGTGCGGGTGTTTTATACTTCACAGGGTGCATCTGACTGTGGGTCATGATATACACAGTGTGTCAGTGAGTGTGTTAATATTAATCTGTGTTCTCTGTCAGTGTGTTAATATTACTGAGGACAGTGGGGGTGTTTTACACTTCACAGGGTGTATCTGATTGTGGGTGATGATGTACACAGTGTGTCAGTGAGTGTGTTAATATTAATCTGTGTTCTCTGTCCGTGTACTAATATTACTGAGGACAGTGGGGGTGTTTTACACTTCACAGGGTGTATCTGACTGTGGGTCATGATATACACAGTGTGTCAGTGAGTGTGTTAATATTAATCTGTGTTCTCTGTAAGTGTGTTAATATTCCTGAGGACTGTGGGGGTATTTTACACTTCACAGGGTGTATCTGACTGTGGGTCATGATATACATAATGTGTCAGTGAGTGTGTTAATATTAATCTGTGTTCTCTTTCAGTGTGTTAATATTCCTGAGGAAAGTGGGGGTGTTTTACACTTCACATGGTTTATCTGACTGTGGGTCATGATGTACACATTGTGTCAGTGAGTGTGTTAATATTAATCTGTGTTCTCTGTCAGTGTGTTAATATTCCTGAGGACAGTGGGGGTGTTTTATACTTCACAGGGTGTATCTGATTGTGGGTGATGATGTACACAGTGTGTCAGTGAGTGTGTTAATATTAATCTGTGTTCTCTGTCCGTGTGCTAATATTACTGAGGACAGTGGGGGTGTTTTACACTTCACAGGGTGTATCTGACTGTGGGTCATGATATACACAGTGTGTCAGTGAGTGTGTTAATATTAATCTGTGTTCTCTGTCGGTGTGTTAATATTCCTGAGGACTGTGGGGGTGTTTTACACTTCACAGGGTGTATCTGACTGTGGGTCATGATATACATAATGTGTCAGTGAGTGTGTTAATATTAATCTGTGTTCTCTTTCAGTGTTTTAATATTCCTGAGGAAAGTGGGGGTGTTTTACACTTCACATGGTTTATCTGACTGTGGGTCATGATGTACACATTGTGTCAGTGAGTGTGTTAATATTAATCTGTGTTCTCTGTCAGTGTGTTAATATTCCTGAGGACAGTGCGGGTGTTTTATACTTCACAGGGTGTATCTGACTGTGGGTCATGATATACACAGTGTGTCAGTGAGAGTGTTAATATTAATCTGTGTTGTCTGTCAGTGTGTTAATATTCCTGAGGACAGTGGGGGTGTTTTACACTTCACAGGGTGTATCTGACTGTGGGTCATGACATACACAGTGTGTCAGTGAGAGTGTTAATATTAATCTGTGTTCTCTGTCAGTGTGTTAATATTCCTGAGGACAGTGGGGGTGTTTTACACTTCACAGCGTGTATCTGACTGTAGGTCATGCTATACACAGTGTGTCAGTGAGAGTGTTAATATTAATCTGTGTTCTCTGTCAGTGTGTTAATATTCCTGAGGACAGTGGGGGTGTTTTACACTTCACAGGGTGTATCTGATTGTGGGTGATGATGTACACAGTGTGTCAGTGAATGTGTTAATATTAATCTGTGTTCTCTGTCAGTGTGTTAATATTACTGAGGACAGTGGGGGTATTTTACACTTCACAGGGTGTATCTGACTGTGAGTCATGATATACACAGTGTGTCAGTGAGTGTGTTAATATTAATCTGTGTTCTCTGTCAGTGTGTTAATATTCCTGAGGACAGTGGGGGTGTTTTACACTTCACAGGGTGTATCTGACTGTGGGTCATGATATACACAGTGTGTCAGTGAGTGTGTTAATATTAATCTGTTTTCTCTGTCAGTGTGTTCATATTCCTGCGGACAGTGGGAATGTTTGACACTTCACAGGGTGTATCTGACAGTGGGTCATGATACACACAGTGTGTCAGTGAGTGTGTTAATATTAATCTGTGTTCTCTGTCAGTGTGTTAATATTCCTGAGGACAGTGGGGATGTTTTACACTTCACAGGGTGTATCTGACTGTGGGTCATGATATACATAGTGTGTCAGTGAGTGTGTTAATATTAATCTGTGTTCTCTGTCAGTGTGTTAATATTCCTGAGGACAGTGGGGGTGTTTTACACTTCACAGGGTGTATCTGACGGTGGGTCATGATATACACATTGTTTCAGTGAGTGTGTTAATATTAATCTGTGTTCTCTGTCAGTGTCTTAATGTTACTGAGGAGAGTGGGGGTGTTTTACACTTCACAGGGTGTATCTGACTGTGGGTCATGATGTACACAGTGTGTCAGTGAGTGTGTTAATATTAATCTGTGTTCTCTGTCAGTATGTTAATATTACTGAGGACAGTGGTGATGTTTTACACTTCACAGGGTGTATCTGACTGTGGGTCATGATATACACAGTGTGTCAGTGAGTGTGTTAATATTAATCTGTGTTCTCTGTCAGTGTGTTAATATTACTGATGACAGTGGGGGTGTTTTACACTTCACTTGGTGTATCTGACTGTGGTTCATGATATACACAGTGTGTCAGTGAGTGTGTTAATATTAATCTGTGTTCTCTGTCAGTGTGTTAATATTACTGAGGACAGTGGGGGTGTTTTACACTTCCCATGGTTTATCTGACTGTGGGTCAAGATGTACACAGTCTGTCAGTGAGTGTGTTAATATTAATCTGTATTCTCTGTCAGTGTGTTAATATTACTGAGGACAATGGGGGTGTTTTACACTTCACAGGATGTATCTGACTGTGGGTCATGATATACACAGTGTGTCAGTGAGTGTGTTAATATTAATCTGTGTTCTCTGTCAGTGTGTTAATATTACTGAGGAGAGTGGGGGTGTTTTACACTTCACAGGGTGTATCTGACTGTGGGTCATGACGTACACAGTGTGTCAGTGAGTGTGTTAATATTAATCTGTGTTCTCTGTCAGTGTGTTAATATTACTGAGGACAGTGGGGATGTTTTACACTTCACAGGGTGTATCTGACTGTGGGTCATGATATACACAGTGTGTCAGTGAGTGTGTTAATATTAATCTGTGTTCTCTGTCAGTGTGTTAATATTACTGAGGACAGTGGGGGTGTTTTACACTTCACATGGTTTATCTGACTGTGGGTCATGATGTACACAGTGTGTCAGTGAGTGTGTTAATATTAATCTGTGTTCTCTGTCAGTGTGTTAATATTCCTGAGGACAGTGGGGGTGTTTTATACTTCACAGGGTGTATCTGACTGTGGGTCATGATATACACAGTGTGTCAGTGAGAGTGTTAATATTAATCTGTGTTCTCTGTCAGTGTGTTAATATTCCTGAGGACAGTGGGGGTGTTTTGCACTTCACAGGATGTATCTGACTGTGGGTCATGATATACACAGTGTGTCAGTGAGTGTTTTAATATTAATCTGTGTTCTCTGTCAGTGTGTTAATATTCCTGAGGACAGTGGGGGTGTTTTACACTTCACAGGGTGTATCTGACTGTGGGTCATGATGTACACAGTGTGTCAGTGAGAGTGTTAATATTAATCTGTGTTCTCTGTCAGGTGTTAATATTATGAGGACAGTGGGGGTGTTTTACACTTCACAGGGTGCATCTGACTGTGGGTCATGATATACACAGTGTGTCAGTGAGTGTGTTAATATTAATCTGTGTTCTCTGTCAGTGTGTTAATATTACTGAGGACAGTGGGGGTGTTTTACACTTCACAGGGTGTATCTGATTGTGGGTGATGATGTACACAGTGTGTCAGTGGGTGTGTTAATATTAATCTGTGTTCTCTGTCCGTGTGCTAATATTACTGAGGACAGTGGGGGTGTTTTACACTTCACAGGGTGTATCTGACTGTGGGTCATGATATACGCAGTGTGTCAGTGAGTGTGTTAATATTAATCTGTGTTCTCTGTCAGTGTGTTAATATTACTGAGGACAGTGGGGCTGTTTTACACTTCACAGACTGTATCTGGCTGTGGGTCATGATATACACAGTGTGTCAGTGAGAGTGTTAATATTAATCTGTGTTCTCTGTCAGTGTGTTAATATTCCTGAGGACAGTGGGGGTGTTTTACACTTCACAGGATGTATCTGACTGTGGGTCATGATATACACGGTGTGTCAGTGAGTGTTTTAATATTAATCTGTGTTCTCTGTCAGTGTGTTAATATTCCTGAGGACAGTGGGGGTGTTTTACACTTCACAGGGTGTATCTGACTGTGGGTCATGATGTACACAGTGTGTCAGTGAGAGTGTTAATATTAATCTGTGTTCTCTGTCAGGTGTTAATATTATGAGGACAGTGGGGGTGTTTTACACTTCACAGGGTGCATCTGACTGTGGGTCATGATATACACAGTGTGTCAGTGAGTGTGTTAATATTAATCTGTGTTCTCTGTCAGTGTGTTAATATTACTGAGGACAGTGGGGGTGTTTTACACTTCACAGGGTGTATCTGATTGTGGGTGATGATGTACACAGTGTGTCAGTGAGTGTGTTAATATTAATCTGTGTTCTCTGTCCGTGTGCTAATATTACTGAGGACAGTGGGGGTGTTTTACACTTCACAGGGTGTATCTGACTGTGGGTCATGATATACACAGTGTGTCAGTGAGTGTGTTAATATTAATCTGTGTTCTCTGTCAGTGTGTTAATATTCCTGAGGACTGTGGGGGTGTTTTACACTTCACAGGATGTATCTGACTGTGGGTCATGATATACATAGTGTGTCAGTGAGTGTGTTAATATTAATCTGTGTTCTCTTTCAGTGTGTTAATATTCCTGAGGACAGTGGGGGTGTTTTACACTTCACATGGTTTATCTGACTGTGGGTCATGATGTACACATTGTTTCAGTGAGTGTGTTAATATTAATCTGTGTTCTCTGTCAGTGTGTTAATATTCCTGAGGACAGTGGGGGTGTTTTATACTTCACAGGGTGTATCTGACTGTGGGTCATTTTTTTTTTAGAATATTACAGCGCAGTACAGGCCCTTCGGCCCTCGATGTTGCGCCGAGCTGTGAAACCATCTGACCTACACTATTCCATTTTCATCCATGTGTCTATCCAATGTCCACTTAAACGCCCTTAAATTTGGCGAATCTACTACTGCTGCAGGCAGGGCATTCCACGCCCTTACTACTCTCTGAGTAAAGAAACTACCTCTCACATCTGTCCGATATCTATCACCCCTCAACTTGAAGCTATGTCCCCTCGTGTTTGCCATCACCATCCGAGGAAAAAGACGCTCACTATCCACCCTATCTAACCCTCTGATTATCTTATATGTCTCTATTAAGTCACCTCTCCTCCTCCTTCTCTCCAACGAAAACAACCTCAAGTCCCTCAGCCTTTCCTCGTAAGACCTTCCCTCCATACCAGGCAACATCCTAGTAAATCTCCTCTGCACCCTTTCCATAGCTTCCACATCCTTCCTATAATGCGGTGACCAGAACTGCACGCAATACTCCAGGTGTGGTCTCACCAGAGTCTTGTACAGCTGCAGCATGACCTCGTGGCTCCGAAACTCGACCCCCCTACTAATAAAAGCTAACACACCATATGCCTTCTTGACAGCCCTATTAACCTGGTTAGCAACCTTCAGGGATTTATGCACCTGGACACCAAGATCTCTCTGCTCATCTACACTAACAAGAATCTTCCCATTAGCCCAGTACTCTGCATTCCTGTTACTCCTTCCAAAGTGAATCACCTCACACTTTTCCGCATTAAACTCCATTTGCCATCTCTCAGCCCAGCTCTGCAGCCTATCCATGTCTCTCTGTACCCTACAACATCCTTCGGCACTATCCACAACTCCACCGACCTTAGTGTCATCTGCAAATTTACTAACCCACCCTTCTACACCCTCTTCCAGGTCATTTATAAAAATGACAAACAGCAATGGCCCCAAAACAGATCCTTGCGGTACACCACTAGTAACTAAACTCCAGGATGAACATTTGCCATCAACCACCACCCTCTGTCTTCTTTCAGCTAGCCAATTTCTGATCCAAAGCTCTAAATCACCTTCAACCCCATACTTCCGTATTTTCTGCAATAGCCTACCGTGGGGAACCTTATCAAACGCCTTACTGAAATCCATATACACCACATCCACTGCTTTACCCTCATCCACCTGTTTGGTCACCTTCTCGAAAAACTCAATAAGGTTTGTGAGGCACGACCTACCCGTCACAAAACCGTGCTGACTATCTCTAATGTACTTATTCTTTTCAAGATGATTATAAATCCTGTCTCTTATAACCTTTTCCAACATTTTACCCACAATCGAAGTAAGGCTCACAGGTCTATAATTACCAGGGCTGTCTCTACTCCCCTTCTTGAACAAGGGGACAACATTTGCAATCCTCCAGTCTTCCGGCACTATTCCTGTCGACAATGACGACATAAAGATCAAGGACAAAGGCTCTGCAATCTCCTCCCTAGCTTCCCAGAGAATCCGTGGATAAATCCCATCTGGCCAAGGGGACTTATCTATTTTCACACTTTCCAAAATTGCTAACACCTCCTCCTTGTGAACCTCAATCCCATCTAGCCTCGTACCCTGAATCTCAGTATTCTCAACAACATTTTCTTTCTCTACTGTAAATACTGACGCAAAATATTCATTTAACACTTCCCCTATCTCCTCTGATTCCACACACAGCTTCCCACTACTATCCTTGATTGGCCCTAATCTAACTCTAGTCATTCTTTTATTCCTGATATACCTATAGAAAGCCTTAGGGTTTTCCCTGATCCGATCCACCGATGACTTCTCGTGTCCTCTCCTTGCTCTTCTTAGCTCTCCCTTTAGATCTTTCCTGGCTAGCTTGTAGCTCTCAAGCGCCCTAACTGAGCCTTCACGTCTCATCCTAACATAAGCCTTCCTCTTCCTCTTGACAAGCGCTTCAACTTTTTTAGTAAACCACGGCTCCCTCGCACGACAACTTCCTCCCTGCCTCACAGGTACATACTTATCAAGGACACGCAGTAGCTGCTCCTTGAATAAGCTCCACATTTCGATTGTTCCCATCCCCTGCAGTTTCCTTCCCCATCCTACGCATCCTAAATCTTGCCTAATCGCATCATAATTTCCTTTCCCCCAGTTATAATTCTTGCCCTGCGGTATATACCTGTCCCTGCCCATCGCTAAGGTAAACCTAACCGAATTGTGATCACTGTCACCAAAGTGCTCACCTACATCTAAATCTAACACCTGGCCGGGTTCATTTCCCAGTACCAAATCCAATGTGGCATCGCCCCTGGTTGGCCTGTCTACATACTGTGTCAGAAAACCCTCCTGCACACACTGGACAAAAACTGACCCATCTAAAGTACTCGAACTATAGTATTTCCAGTCGATATTTGGAAAGTTAAAGTCCCCCATAACAACTACCCTGTTACTCTCACCCCTGTCGAGAATCATCTTCGCTATCCTTTCCTCTACATCTCTGGAACTATTCGGAGGTCTATAAAAGACTCCCAACAGGGTAACCTCACCTCTCCTGTTTCTAACCTCAACCCATACTACCTCAGTAGACGAGTCCTCAAACGTCCTTTCTGTCGCTGTAATACTCTCCTTGATTAACAATGCCACACCCCCCCCCCCTCTTTTACCATCTTCTCTGTTCTTACTGAAACATCTAAATCCCGGAATCTGCAACATCCATTCCTGCCCCTGCTCTACCCATGTCTCCGAAATGGCCACTACATCGAGATCCCAGGTACCAACCCATGCTGCAAGCTCACCCACCTTATTCCGGATGCTCCTGGCGTTGAAATAGACACACTTTAAACCAGGATCTTGCTTGCCAGTGCCCTCTTGCTTCCTTGTAACCATATCCCTGACCTCACTACTCTCAACATCCTGTACACTGGCACTACAATTTGGGTTCCCATTCCCCTGCTGAATTAGTTTAAACCCCCCCCGAAGAGCACTAGCAAACCTCCCCCCCAGGATATTGGCACCCCTCTGGTTCAGGTGAAGACCATCCTGTTTGTAGAGGTCCCACCTACCCCAGAAAGAGCCCCAATTATCCAGGAAACCAAATCCTTCCCTCCTGCACCATCCCTGCAGCCACGTGTTCAACTCCTCTCTCTCCCTGTTCCTCGCTTCGCTATCACGTGGCACGGGCAACAACCCAGAGATAACAATTCTGTTTGTTCTTGCTCTAAGCTTCCACCCTAGCTCCCTAAATTTCTGTCTTAAATCCCCATCTCTCTTCCTACCTATGTCGTTGGTGCCTATGTGGACCACGACTTGGGGCTGCTCCCCCTCCCCATTAAGGATCCCAAAAACACGATCCGAGACATCACGAACCCTGGCACCTGGGAGGCAACATACCAACCGTGAGTCTCTCTCGTTCCCACAGAACCTCCTATCTGTTCCCCTAACTATGGAGTCCCCAATGACTAATATTCTGCTCCTCTTCCCCCTTCCCTTCTGAGCAACAGGGACAGACTCTGTGCCAGATATCTGTACCCCATTGCTTACCCCTGGTAAGTCGTCCCCCGCAACATTATCCAAAACGGTATACCTGTTGTTGAGGGAAACAGCCACAGGGGATCCCTGCACTGCCTGCTGGTTCCCTCCCCTTCCCCTGACGGTAACCCATCTACCTACTTCTTTTACCTGAGGTGTGACTACCTCCCCATAACTCCTCTCAATAACCTCCTCCGCCTCCCGAATGATCCGAAGTTCATCCAGCTCCAGCTCCAGTTCCCTAACGCGGTTCTCGAGGAGCTGGAGTTGGGTGCACTTCCCACAGATAGTCAGCAGGGACACTCTTGGCGACCCTTACCTCCCACATTCTGCAGGAGGAACATACAACTGCCTTAATCTCCATTCCCACTATTCCAAATTCCCAACAAATCTACTGTCAGTGTGTTAATATTCCTGAGGACAGTGGGGGTGTTTTACACTTCACAGGGTGTATCTGACTGTGGGTCATGATATACACAGTGTGTCAGTGAGTGTGTTAATATTAATCTGTGTTCTCTGTCAGTGTGTTAATATTACTGAGGACAGTGGGGGTGTTTTACACTTCACAGGGTGTATCTGACTGTGGGTCATTTTTTTTTTTTAGAATATTACAGCGCAGTACAGGCCCTTCGGCCCTCGATGTTGCGCCGAGCTGTGAAACCATCTGACCTACACTATTCCATTTTCATCCATGTGTCTATCCAATGTCCACTTAAACGCCCTTAAAGTTGGCGAATCTACTACTGCTGCAGGCAGGGCATTCCACGCCCTTACTACTCTCTGAGTAAAGAAACTACCTCTCACATCTGTCCTATATCTATCACCCCTCAACTTGAAGCTATGTCCCCTCGTGTTTGCCATCACCATCCGAGGAAAAAGACGCTCACTATCCACCCTATCTAACCCTCTGATTATCTTATATGTCTCTATTAAGTCACCTCTCCTCCTCCTTCTCTCCAACGAAAACAACCTCAAGTCCCTCAGCCTTTCCTCGTAAGACCTTCCCTCCATACCAGGCAACATCCTAGTAAATCTCCTCTGCACCCTTTCCATAGTTTCCACATCCTTCCTATAATGCGGTGACCAGAACTGCACGCAATACTCCAGGTGTGGTCTCACCAGAGTCTTGTACAGCTGCAGCATGACCTCGTGGCTCCGAAACTCGACCCCCCTACTAATAAAAGCTAACACACCATATGCCTTCTTGACAGCCCTATTAACCTGGTTCGCAACCTTCAGGGATTTATGCACCTGGACACCAAGATCTCTCTGCTCATCTACACTAACAAGAATCTTCCCATTAGCCCAGTACTCTGCATTCCTGTTACTCCTTCCAAAGTGAATCACCTCACACTTTTCCGCATTAAACTCCATTTGCCATCTCTCAGCCCAGCTCTGCAGCCTATCCATGTCTCTCTGTACCCTACAACATCCTTCGGCACTATCCACAACTCCACCGACCTTAGTGTCATCTGCAAATTTACTAACCCACCCTTCTACACCCTCTTCCAGGTCATTTATAAAAATGACAAACAGCAATGGCCCCAAAACAGATCCTTGCGGTACACCACTAGTAACTAAACTCCAGGATGAACATTTGCCATCAACCACCACCCTCTGTCTTCTTTCAGCTAGCCAATTTCTGATCCAAAGCTCTAAATCACCTTCAACCCCATACTTCCGTATTTTCTGCAATAGCCTACCGTGGGGAACCTTATCAAACGCCTTACTGAAATCCATATATACCACATCCACTGCTTTACCCTCATCCACCTGTTTGGACACCTTCTCGAAAAACTCAATAAGGTTTGTGAGGCACGACCTACCCGTCACAAAACCGTGCTGACTATCTCTAATGTACTTATTCTTTTCAAGATGATTATAAATCCTGTCTCTTATAACCTTTTCCAACATTTTACCCACAATCGAAGTAAGGCTCACAGGTCTATAATTACCAGGGCTGTCTCTACTCCCCTTCTTGAACAAGGGGACAACATTTGCAATCCTCCAGTCTTCCGGCACTATTCCTGTCGACAATGACGACATAAAGATCAAGGACAAAGGCTCTGCAATCTCCTCCCTAGCTTCCCAGAGAATCCGTGGATAAATCCCATCTGGCCAAGGGGACTTATCTATTTTCACACTTTCCAAAATTGCTAACACCTCCTCCTTGTGAACCTCAATCCCATCTAGCCTCGTACCCTGAATCTCAGTATTCTCAACAACATTTTCTTTCTCTACTGTAAATACTGACGCAAAATATTCATTTAACACTTCCCCTATCTCCTCTGATTCCACACACAGCTTCCCACTACTATCCTTGATTGGCCCTAATCTAACTCTAGTCATTCTTTTATTCCTGATATTCCTATAGAAAGCCTTAGGGTTTTCCCTGATACGATCCACTAATGACTTCTCGTGTCCTCTCCTTGCTCTTCTTAGCTCTCCCTTTAGATCTTTCCTGGCTAGCTTGTAGCTCTCAAGCGCCCTAACTGAGCCTTCACGTCTCATCCTAACATAAGCCTTCCTCTTCCTCTTGACAAGCGCTTCAACTTCTTTAGTAAACCACGGCTCCCTCGCACGACAACTTCCTCCCTGCCTCACAGGTACATACTTATCAAGGACACGCAGTAGCTGCTCCTTGAATAAGCTCCACATTTCGATTGTTCCCATCCCCTGCAGTTTCCTTCCCCATCCTACGCATCCTAAATCTTGCCTAATCGCATCATAATTTCCTTTCCCCCAGTTATAATTCTTGCCCTGCGGTATATACCTGTCCCTGCCCATCGCTAAGGTAAACCTAACCGAATTGTGATCACTGTCACCAAAGTGCTCACCTACATCTAAATCTAACACCTGGCCGGGTTCATTTCCCAGTACCAAATCCAATGTGGCATCGCCCCTGGTTGGCCTGTCTACATACTGTGTCAGAAAACCCTCCTGCACACACTGGACAAAAACTGACCCATCTAAAGTACTCGAACTATAGTATTTCCAGTCGATATTTGGAAAGTTAAAGTCCCCCATAACAACTACCCTGTTACTCTCACCCCTGTCGAGAATCATCTTCGCTATCCTTTCCTCTACATCTCTGGAACTATTCGGAGGTCTATAAAAGACTCCCAACAGGGTAACCTCACCTCTCCTGTTTCTAACCTCAGCCCATACTACCTCAGTAGACGAGTCCTCAAACGTCCTTTCTGTCGCTGTAATACTCTCCTTGATTAACAATGCCACACCCCCCCCCTCTTTTACCATCTTCTCTGTTCTTACTGAAACATCTAAATCCCGGAATCTGCAACATCCATTCCTGCCCCTGCTCTACCCATGTCTCCGAAATGGCCACTACATCGAGATCCCAGGTACCAACCCATGCTGCAAGCTCACCCACCTTATTCCGGATGCTCCTGGCGTTGAAATAGACACACTTTAAACCAGGTTCTTGCTTGCCAGTGCCCTCTTGCTTCCTTGTAACCATATCCCTGACCTCACTACTCTCACCATCCTGGACACTGGCACTACAATTTGGGTTCCCATTCCCCTGCTGAATTAGTTTAAACCCCCCCGAAGAGCACTAGCAAACCTCCCCCCCAGGACATTGGTACCCCTCTGGTTCAGGTGAAGACCATCCTGTTTGTAGAGGTCCCACCTACCCCAGAAAGAGCCCCAATTATCCAGGAAACCAAATCCTTCCCTCCTGCACCATCCCTGCAGCCACGTGTTCAACTCCTCTCTCTCCCTGTTCCTCGCTTCGCTATCACGTGGCACGGGCAACAACCCAGAGATAACAATTCTGTTTGTTCTTGCTCTAAGCTTCCACCCTAGCTCCCTAAATTTCTGTCTTAAATCACCATCTCTCTTCCTACCTATGTCGTTGGTGCCTATGTGGACCACGACTTGGGGCTGCTCCCCCTCCCCATTAAGGATCCCAAAAACACGATCCGAGCCATCACGAACCCTGGCACCTGGGAGGCAACATACCAACTGTGAGTCTCTCTCGTTCCCACAGAACCTCCTATCTGTTCCCCTAACTATGGAGTCCCCAATGACTAATATTCTGCTCCTCTTCCCCCTTCCCTTCTGAGCAACAGGGACAGACTCTGTGCCAGATATCTGTACCCCATTGCTTACCCCTGGTAAGTCGTCCCCCGCAACAGTATCCAAAACGGTATACCTGTTGTTGAGGGAAACAGCCACAGGGGATCCCTGCACTGCCTGCTGGTTCCCTCCCCTTCCCCTGACGGTAACCCATCTACCTACTTCTTTTACCTGAGGTGTGACTACCTCCCCATAACTCCTCTCAATAACCTCCTCCGCCTCCCGAATGATCCGAAGTTCATCCAGCTCCAGCTCCAGTTCCCTAACGCGGTTCTCGAGGAGCTGGAGTTGGGTGCACTTCCCACAGATACAGTCAGCAGGGACACTCTTGGCGACCCTTACCTCCCACATTCTGCAGGAGGAACATACAACTGCCTTAATCTCCATTCCCACTATTCCAAATTCCCAACAAATCTACTGTCAGTGTGTTAATATTCCTGAGGACAGTGGGGGTGTTTTACACTTCACAGGGTGTATCTGACTGTGGGTCATGATATACACAGTGTGTCAGTGAGTGTGTTAATATTAATCTGTGTTCTCTGTCAGTGTGTTAATATTACTGAGGACAGTGGGGGTGTTTTACACTTCACAGGGTGTATCTGACTGTGGGTCATTTTTTTTTTTTTTAGAATATTACAGCGCAGTACAGGCCCTTCGACCCTCGATGTTGCGCCGAGCTGTGAAACCATCTGACCTACACTATTCCATTTTCATCCATGTGTCTATCCAATGTCCACTTAAACGCCCTTAAAGTTGGCGAATCTACTACTGCTGCAGGAAGGGCATTCCACGCCCTTACTACTCTCTGAGTAAAGAAACTGCCTCTCACATCTGTCCTATATCTATCACCCCTCAACTTGAAGCTATGTCCCCTCGTGTTTGCCATCACCATCCGAGGAAAAAGACGCTCACTATCCACCCTATCTAACCCTCTGATTATCTTATATGTCTCTATTAAGTCACCTCTCCTCCTCCTTCTCTCCAACGAAAACAACCTCAAGTCCCTCAGCCTTTCCTCGTAAGACCTTCCCTCCATACCAGGCAACATCCTAGTAAATCTCCTCTGCACCCTTTCCATAGCTTCCACATCCTTCCTATAATGCGGTGACCAGAACTGTACGCAATACTCCAGGTGTGGTCTCACCAGAGTCTTGTACAGCTGCAGCATGACCTCGTGGCTCCGAAACTCGACCCCCCTACTAATAAAAGCTAACACACCATATGCCTTCTTGACAGCCCTATTAACCTGGTTAGCAACCTTCAGGGATTTATGCACCTGGACACCAAGATCTCTCTGCTCATCTACACTAACAAGAATCTTCCCATTAGCCCAGTACTCTGCATTCCTGTTACTCCTTCCAAAGTGAATCACCTCACACTTTTCCGCATTAAACTCCATTTGCCATCTCTCAGCCCAGCTCTGCAGCCTATCCATGTCTCTCTGTACCCTACAACATCCTTCGGCACTATCCACAACTCCACCGACCTTAGTGTCATCTGCAAATTTACTAACCCACCCTTCTACACCCTCTTCCAGGTCATTTATAAAAATGACAAACAGCAATGGCCCCAAAACAGATCCTTGCGGTACACCACTAGTAACTAAACTCCAGGATGAACATTTGCCATCAACCACCACCCTCTGTCTTCTTTCAGCTAGCCAATTTCTGATCCAAAGCTCTAAATCACCTTCAACCCCATACTTCCGTATTTTCTGCAATAGCCTACCGTGGGGAACCTTATCAAACGCCTTACTGAAATCCATATACACCACATCCACTGCTTTACCCTCATCCACCTGTTTGGTCACCTTCTCGAAAAACTCAATAAGGTTTGTGAGGCACGCCCTACCCGTCACAAAACCGTGCTGACTATCTCTAATGTACTTATTCTTTTCAAGATGATTATAAATCCTGTCTCTTATAACCTTTTCCAACATTTTACCCACAATCGAAGTAAGGCTCACAGGTCTATAATTACCAGGGCTGTCTCTACTCCCCTTCTTGAACAAGGGGACAACATTTGCAATCGTCCAGTCTTCCGGCACTATTCCTGTCGACAATGACGACATAAAGATCAAGGACAAAGGCTCTGCAATCTCCTCCCTAGCTTCCCAGAGAATCCGTGGATAAATCCCATCTGGCCAAGGGGACTTATCTATTTTCACACTTTCCAAAATTGCTAACACCTCCTCCTTGTGAACCTCAATCCCATCTAGCCTCGTACCCTGAATCTCAGTATTCTCAACAACATTTTCTTTCTCTACTGTAAATACTGACGCAAAATATTCATTTAACACTTCCCCTATCTCCTCTGATTCCACACACAGCTTCCCACTACTATCCTTGATTGGCCCTAATCTAACTCTAGTCATTCTTTTATTCCTGATATACCTATAGAAAGCCTTAGGGTTTTCCCTGATCCGATCCACCAATGACTTCTCGTGTCCTCTCCTTGCTCTTCTTAGCTCTCCCTTTAGATCTTTCCTGGCTAGCTTGTAGCTCTCAAGCGCCCTAACTGAGCCTTCACGTCTCATCCTAACATAAGCCTTCCTCTTCCTCTTGACAAGCGCTTCAACTTCTTTAGTAAACCACGGCTCCCTCGCACGACAACTTCCTCCCTGCCTCACAGGTACATACTTATCAAGGACACACAGTAGCTGCTCCTTGAATAAGCTCCACATTTCGATTGTTCCCATCCCCTGCAGTTTCCTTCCCCATCCTACGCATCCTAAATCTTGCCTAATCGCATCATAATTTCCTTTCCCCCAGTTATAATTCTTGCCCTGCGGTATATACCTGTCCCTGCCCATCGCTAAGGTAAACCTAACCGAATTGTGATCACTGTCACCAAAGTGCTCACCTACATCTAAATCTAACACCTGGCCGGGTTCATTTCCCAGTACCAAATCCAATGTGGCATCGCCCCTGGTTGGCCTGTCTACATACTGTGTCAGAAAACCCTCCTGCACACACTGGACAAAAACTGACCCATCTAAAGTACTCGAACTATAGTATTTCCAGTCGATATTTGGAAAGTTAAAGTCCCCCATAACAACTACCCTGTTACTCTCACCCCTGTCGAGAATCATCTTCGCTATCCTTTCCTCTACATCTCTGGAACTATTCGGAGGTCTATAAAAGACTCCCAACAGGGTAACCTCACCTCTCCTGTTTCTAACCTCAGCCCATACTACCTCAGTAGACGAGTCCTCAAACGTCCTTTCTGTCGCTGTAATACTCTCCTTGATTAACAATTCCACACCCCCCCCCCCCTCTTTTACCATCTTCTCTGTTCTTACTGAAACATCTAAATCCCGGAATCTGCAACATCCATTCCTGCCCCTGCTCTACCCATGTCTCCGAAATGGCCACTACATCGAGATCCCAGGTACCAACCCATGCTGCAAGCTCACCCACCTTATTCCGGATGCTCCTGGCGTTGAAATAGACACACTTTAAACCAGGTTCTTGCTTGCCAGTGCCCTCTTGCTTCCTTGTAACCATATCCCTGACCTCACTACTCTCAACATCCTGTACACTGGCACTACAATTTGGGTTCCCATTCCCCTGCTGAATTAGTTTAAACCCCCCCGAAGAGCACTAGCAAACCTCCCCCCCAGGATATTGGTACCCCTCTGGTTCAGGTGAAGACCATCCTGTTTGTAGAGGTCCCACCTACCCCAGAAAGAGCCCCAATTATCCAGGAAACCAAATCCTTCCCTCCTGCACCATCCCTGCAGCCACGTGTTCAACTCCTCTCTCTCCCTGTTCCTCGCTTCGCTATCACGTGGCACGGGCAACAACCCAGAGATAACAATTCTGTTTGTTCTTGCTCTAAGCTTCCACCCTAGCTCCCTAAATTTCTGTCTTAAATCCCCATCTCTCTTCCTACCTATGCCGTTGGTGCCTATGTGGACCACGACTTGGGGCTGCTCCCCCTCCCCATTAAGGATCCCAAAAACACGATCCGAGACATCACGAACCCTGGCACCTGGGAGGCAACATACCAACCGTGAGTCTCTCTCGTTCCCACAGAACCTCCTATCTGTTCCCCTAACTATGGAGTCAACAATGACTAATATTCTGCTCCTCTTCCCCCTTCCCTTCTGAGCAACAGGGACAGACTCTGTGCCAGATATCTGTACCCCATTGCTTACCCCTGGTAAGTCGTCCCCCGCAACAGTATCCAAAACGGTATACCTGTTGTTGAGGGAAACAGCTACAGGGGATCCCTGCACTGCCTGCTGGTTCCCTCCCCTTCCCCTGACGGTAACCCATCTACCTACTTCTTTTCCCTGAGGTGTGACTACCTCCCCATAACTCCTCTCAATAACCTCCTCCGCCTCCCGAATGATCCGAAGTTCATCCAGCTCCAGCTCCAGTTCCCTAACGCGGTTCTCGAGGAGCTGGTGTTGGGTGCACTTCCCACAGATACAGTCAGCAGGGACACTCTTGGCGACCCTTACCTCCCACATTCTGCAGGAGGAACATACAACTGCCTTAATCTCCATTCCCACTATTCCAAATTCCCAACAAATCTACTGTCAGTGTGTTAATATTCCTGAGGACAGTGGGGGTGTTTTACACTTCACAGGGTGTATCTGACTGTGGGTCATGATATACGCAGTGTGTCAGTGAGTGTGTTAATATTAATCTGTGTTCTCTGTCAGTGTGTTAATATTACTGAGGACAGTGGGGGTGTTTTACACTTCACAGGGTGTATCTGACTGTGGGTCATGATATACACAGTGTGTCAGTGAGTGTGTTAATATTAATCTGTGTTCTCTGTCAGTGTGTTAATATTACTGAGGACAGTGGGGGTGTTTTACACTTCACAGGGTGTATCTGACTGTGGGTCATGATATACACAATGTGTCAGTGAGTGTGTTAATATTAATATGTGCTCTCTGTCAGTGTGTTAATATTCCTGAGGATAGTGGGGGTGTTTTACACTTCACAGGGTGTATCTGACTGTGGGTCATGATATACACAGTGTGTCAGTGAGTGTGTTAATATTAATCTGTGTTCTCTGTCAGTGTGTTAATATTCCTGAGGAAAGTGGTTTTTTTTTACACTTCACAGGGTGTATCTGACTGTGGGTCATGATATACACAGTGTGTCAGTGAGAGTGTTAATATTAATCTGTGTTCTCTGTCAGTGTGTTAATATTCCTGAGGACAGTGGGGGTGTTTTACACTTCACAGGGTGTGTCTGACTGTGGGTCATGATATACACAGTGTGTCAGTGAGAGTGTTAATATTAATCTGTGTTCTCTGTCAGTGTGTTAATATTCCTGAGGACAGTGGGGGTGTTTTACACTTCACAGGGTGTATCTGACTGTGGGTCATGGTATACGCAGTGTGTCAGTGAGTGTGTTAATATTAATCTGTGTTCTCTGTCAGTGTGTTAATATTCCTGAGGACAGTGGGAATGTTTTACACTTCACAGCGTGTATCTGACTGTTTGTCATGATGTACACAGTGTGTCAGTGAGAGTGTTAATATTAATCTGTGTTCTCTGTCAGGTGTTAATATTACTGAGGACAGTGGGGTGTTTTACACTTCACAGGGTGTATCTGACTGTGGGTCATGATATACACAGTGTGTCAGTGAGTGTGTTAATATTAATCTGTGTTCTCTGTCAGTGTGTTAATATTCCTGAGGACAGTGGGGTTTTTTTACACTTCACAGGGTGTATCTGATTGTGGGTGATGATGTACACAGTGTGTCAGTGAGTGTGTTAATATTAATCTGTGTTCTCTGTCAGTGTGTTAATATTACTGAGGACAGTGGGGGTGTTTTACACTTCACAGGGTGTATATGACTGTGGTTCATGATATACACAGTGTGTCAGTGAGTGTGTTAATATTAATCTGTGTTCTCTGTCAGTGTGTTAATATTCCTGAGGACAGTGGGGGTGTTTTACACTTCACAGGGTGTATCTGACTGTGGGTGATGTAATACACAGTGTATCAGTGAGTGTGTTAATATTAATCTGTGTTCCCTGTCAGTGTGTTAATATTCCTGAGGACAGTGGGTGTGTTTTACACTCCACAGGGTGTATCTGACTGTGGGTCATGATATACACAGTGTGTCAGTGAGTGTGTTAATATTAATCTGTGTTCTCTGTCAGTGTGTTAATATTCCTGAGGACAGTGGGGGTGTTTTACACTTCACAGGGTGTATCTGACTGTGTGTCATGATACACACAGTGTGTCAGTGAGTGTGTTAATATTAATCTGTGTTCTCTGTCAGTGTGTTAATATTACTGAGGAGATTGGGGGTGTTTTACACTTCACAGGGTGTATGTGACTGTGGGTCATGATATACACAGTGTGTCAGTGAGTGTGTTAATATTAATCTGTCTTCTCTGTCAGTGTGTTAATATTACTGAGGA
Organism: Heterodontus francisci; assembly: GCF_036365525.1. Taxonomy (NCBI): domain Eukaryota; kingdom Metazoa; phylum Chordata; class Chondrichthyes; order Heterodontiformes; family Heterodontidae; genus Heterodontus; species Heterodontus francisci. Next base: position 19,943,368 of record NC_090391.1, read on the forward strand.
CAGTGGGGTGTTTTACACTTCACAGGGTGTATCTGACTGTGGGTCATGATATACACAGTGTGTCAGCGAGAGTGTTAATATTAATCTGTGTTCTCTGTCAGTGTGTTAATATTGCTGAGGACAGTGGGGGTGTTTTGCACTTCACAGGGTGTATCTGACTGTGGGTCATGATATACACAGTGTGTCAGTGAGTGTGTTAATATTAATCTGTGTTCTCTGTCAATGTGTTAATATTCCTGAGGACAGTGGGGGTGTTTTACACTTCACAGGGTTTATCTGACTGTGGGTCATGATATACACAGTGTGTCAGAGAGTGTTTTAATATTAATCTGTGTTCTCTGTCAGTGTGTTAATATTACTGAGGACAGTGGGGGTGTTTTACACTTCACAGGGTGTATCTGACTGTGGGTCATGATATACACAGTGTGTCAGTGAGTGTGTTAATATTAATCTGTGTTCTCTGTCAGTGTGTTAATATTCCTGAGGACAGTGGGGGTGTTTTACACTTCACAGGGTGTATCTGACTGTGGGTCATGATGTACACAGTGTGTCAGTGAGTGTTTTAATATTAATCTGTGTTCTCTGTCAGTGTGTTAATATTGCTGAGGACAGTGGGGCTGTTTTACACTTCACAGGGTTTATCTGACTGTGGGTCATGATGTACACAGTGTGTCAGTGAGTGTGTTAATGTTAATCTGTGTTCTCTGTCAGTGTGTTGATATTGCTGAGGACAGTGGGGGTGTTTTACACTTCACAGGCTGTATCTGGCTGTGGGTCACGATATACGTAGTGTGTCAGTGAGTGTGTTAATATTAATCTGTGTTCTCTGTCAGTGTGTTAATATTGCTGAGGACAGTGGGGGTGTTTTACACTTCACAGTGTTTATCTGACTGTGGGTCATGATGTACACAGTGTATCAGTGAGTGTGTTAATGTTAATCTGTGTTCTCTGTCAGTGTGTTAATATTCCTGAGGACAGTGGGAATGTTTTACACTTCACAGGGTGTATCTGACTGTGGTTCATGATGCACACAGTTTGTCAGTGAGCGTGTTAATATTAATCTGTATTCTCTGTCAGTGTGTTAATATTGCTGAGGACAGTGGGGGTGTTTTACACTTCACAGGGTGTATCTGACTGTGGGTCATGATGTACACAGTGTGTCAGTGAGTCTGTTAATATTAATCTGTGTTCTCTGTCAGTGTGTTAATATTACTGAGGACAGTGGGGATGTTTTACACTTCACAGGGTTAATCTGACTGTGGGTCATGATATACACAGTGTGTCAGTGAGTGTGTTAATATTAATCTGTGTTCTCTGTCAGTGTGTTCATATTACTGAGGACAGTGGGGGTGTTTTACACTTCACAGGGTGTATCTGACTGTGGGTCATGTTATACATAGTGTGTCAGTGAGTGTGTTAATATTAATCTGTGTTCTGTGTCAGTGTGTTAATATTCCTGAGGACAGTGGGGGTGTTTTACACTCCACAGGGTGTATCTTACTGTGGGTCATGATAGACACAGTGTATCAGTGAGTGTGTTAATATTAATCTGTGTTCTCTGTCAGTGTGTTAATATTCCTGAGGACAGTGGGGGTGTTTTACACTTCGCAGGGTGTATCTGACTGTGGGTCATGATACACACAGTGTGTCAGTGAGTATGTTAATATTAATCTGTGTTCTCTGTCAGTGTGTTAATATTACTGAGGAGATTGGGGGTGTTTTACACTTCACAGGGTGTATGTGACTGTGGGTCATTATATACACAGTGTGTCAGTGAGTGTGTTAATATTAATCTGTGTTCTCTGTCAGTGTGTTAATATTACTGAGGACAGTGGGGTGTTTTACACTTCACAGGGTGTATCTGACTGTGGGTCATGATATACACAGTGTGTCAGCGAGAGTGTTAATATTAATCTGTGTTCTCTGTCAGTGTGTTAATATTGCTGAGGACAGTGGGGGTGTTTTACACTTCACAGGGTGTATCTGACTGTGGGTCATGATATACACAGTGTGTCAGTGAGTGTGTTAATATTAATCTGTGTTCTCTGTCAATGTGTTAATATTCCTGAGGACAGTGGGGGTGTTTTACACTTCACAGGGTTTATCTGACTGTGGGTCATGATGTACACAGTGTGTCAGTGAGTGTTTTAATATTAATCTGTGTTCTCTGTCAGTGTGTTAATATTACTGAGGACTGTGGGGGTGTTTTACACTTCACAGGGTGTATCTGACTGTGGGTCATGATATACACAGTGTGTCAGTGAGTGTGTTAATATTAATCTGTGATCTCTGTCAGTGTGTTAATATTCCTGAGGACAGTGGGGGTGTTTTACACTTCACAGGGTGTATCTGACTGTGGGTCATGATGTACACAGTGTGTCAGTGTGTGTGTTAATATTAATCTGTGTTCTCTGTCAGTGTGTTAATATTGCTGAGGACAGTGGGGGTGTTTTACACTTCACAGGGTTTATCTGACTGTGGGTCATGATGTACACAGTGTGTCAGTGAGTGTGTTAATGTTAATCTGTGTTCTCTGTCAGTGTGTTGATATTGCTGAGGACAGTGGGGGTGTTTTACACTTCACAGGGTGTATCTGGCTGTGGGTCATGATATACATAGTGTGTCAGTGAGTGTGTTAATATTAATCTGTGTTCTCTGTCAGTGTGTTAATATTGCTGAGGACAGTGGGGGTGTTTTACACTTCACAGTGTTTATCTGGCTGTGGGTCATGATATACATAGTGTGTCAGTGAGTGTGTTAATATTAATCTGTGTTCTCTGTCAGTGTGTTAATATTGCTGAGGACAGTGGGGGTGTTTTACACTTCACAGGGTGTATCTGACTGTGGGTCATGATGTACACAGTGTGTCAGTGAGTGTGTTAATGTTAATCTGTGTTCTCTGTCAGTGTGTTAATATTGCTGAGGACAGTGGGGGTGTTTTACACTTCACAGGGTGTATCTGACTGTGGGTCATGATGTACACAGTGTGTCAGTGAGTCTGTTAATATTAATCTGTGTTCTCTGTCAGTGTGTTAATATTGCTGAGGACAGTGGGGATGTTTTACACTTCACAGGGTTTATCTGACTGTGGGTCATGATATACACAGTGTGTCAGTGAGTGTGTTAATATTAATCTGTGTTCTCTGTCAGTGTGTTCATATTACTGAGGACAGTGGGGGTGTTTTACACTTCACAGGGTGTATCTGACTGTGAGTCATGATATACATAGCGTGACAGTGAGTGTGTTAATATTAATCTGTGTTCTCTTTCAATGTGCTAATATTGCTGAGGACATTGGGGGTGTTTTACACTTCACAGGGTGTATCTGACTGTGGGTCATGATGTACACAGTGTGTCAGTGAGTCTGTTAATATTAATCTGTGTTCTCTGTCAGTGTGTTAATATTACTGAGGACAGTGGGGGTGTTTTACACTTCACAGGGTGCATCTGACTGTGGGTCATGATATACATCGCGTGACAGTGAGTGTGTTAATATTAATCTGTGTTCTCTGTCAGTGTGTTAATATTACTGAGGACAGTGGGGATGTTTTACACTTCACAGGGTTTATCTGACTGTGGGTCATGATATACACAGTGTGTCAGTGAGTGTGTTAATATTAATCTGTGTTCTCTATCAGTGTGTTAATATTACAGAGGACAGTGGGGGTGTTTTACACTTCACAGGGTGTATCTGACTGTGAGTCATGATATACATCGCGTGACAGTGAGTGTGTCAATATTAATCTGTGTTCTCTGTCAATGTGCTAATATCGCTGAGGACAGTGGGGGTGTTTTAGACTTCACAGGGTGTATCTGACTGTGTGTCATGATACACACAGTGTGTCAGTGATTGTGTTAATATTAATCTGTGTTCTCTGTCAGTGTGTTAATATTACTGACGATAGTGGGGGTGTTTTACACTTCACAAGGTGTATCTGACTGTGGGTCATGATATACATAGTGTGTCAGTGAGTGTGTGTTAATATTAATCTGTGTTCTCTGTCAGTGTGTTAATATTCCTGAGGACAGTGGGGGTGTTTTACACTTCACAGGGTGTATCTGACTGTGGGTCATGATATACACAGTGTGTCAGTGAGTGTGTTAATATTAATCTGTGTTCCCTGTCAGTGTGTTAATATTCCTGAGGACAGTGGGAATGTTTTACACTTCACAGGGTGTATCTGACTGTGGGTCATGATGTACACAGAGTGTCAGTGAGTGTGTTAATATTAATCTGTGTTCTCTGTCAGTGTGTTAATATTACCGAGGACAGTGGGGGTGTTTTACACTTCACAGGGTGTATCTGACTGTGGGTCATGATATACACAGTGTGTCAGTGAGTGTGTTAATATTAATCTGTGTTCTCTGTCAGTGTGTTAATATTCCTGAGGACAGTGGGGTTGTTTTACACTTCACAGGGTGTATCTGACTGATGGTCATTATATACACAGTGTGTCAGTGAGTGTGTTAATATTAATCTGTGTTCTCTGTCAGTGTGTTAATATTACTGAGGACAGTGGGGGTGTTTTACACTTCACAGGGTGTATCTGACTGTGGGTCATGATGTACACAGTGTGCCAGTGTGTGTGTTAATATTAATCTGTGTCCTCTGTCAGTGTGTTAATATTACCGAGGACAGTGGGGGTGTTTTACACTTCACAGGGTGTATCTGACTGTTGGTCATGATATACACAGTGTGTCAGTGAGTGTGTTAATATTAATCTGTGTTCTCTGTCAGTGTGTTAATATTCCTGAGGACAGTGGGGGTGGTTTACACTTCACAGGGTGTATCTGACTGTGGGTCATGATATACACAGTGTGTCAGTGAGTGTGTTAATATTAATCTGTGTTCTCTGTCAGTGTGTTAATATTACTGAGGACAGTGGGGGTGTTTTACACTTCACAAGGTGTATCTGACTGTGGGTCATGATGTACACAGTGTGTCAGTGAGTGTGTTAATATTAATCTGTGTTCTCTGTCAGTGTGTTAATATTCCTGAGGACAGTGGGGGTGTTTTACACTTCACAGGGTGTATCTGACTGTGGGTCATGATGTACACAGTGTGTCAGTGAATGTGTTAATATTAATCTGTGTTCTCTATCAGTGCGTTAATATTCCTGAAGACAGTGGGGGTGTTTTACACTTAACAGGGTGTATCTGACTGTGGGTCATGATATACACAGTGTGTCAGTGAGTGTGTTAATATTAATCTGTGTTCTCTGTCAGTGTGTTAATATTCCTGAGGACAGTGGGGGTGTTTTACACTTCACAGGGTGTAACTGACTGTGGGTCATGATGTACACAGTGTGTCAGTGAGTGTGTTAATATTAATCTGTGTTCTCTGTCAGTGTGTTAATATTCCTGAGGACAGTGGGGGTGTTTTACACTTCACAGGGTGTATCTGACTGTGGGTCATGATATACACAGTGTGTCAGTGAGTGTGTTAATATTAATCTGTGTTCTCTGTCAGTGTGTTAATATTCCTGAGGACAGTGGGGGTGTTTTACACTTCACAGGGTGTATCTGACTGTGGGTCATGATAGACAGAGTGTGTCAGTGAGTGTGTTAATATTAATCTGTGTTCTCTGTCAGTGTGTTAATATTCCTGAGGACAGTGGGGGTGTTTTACACTTCACAGGTGTTATCTGACTGTGGGTGATGATATACAAAGTGTGTCAGTGAGTGTTGTAATATTAATCTGTGTTCTCTGTCAGTGTGTTAATATTACTGAGGACAGTAGGAATGTTTTACACTTCACAGGGTGTATCTGACTGTGGGTCATGATATACACAGTGTGTCAGTGAGACTGTTAATATTAATCTGTGTTCTCTGTCAGTGTGTTCATATTGCTGAGGACAGTGGGGGCGTTTTACACTTCACAAGGTGCATCTGACTGTGGGTCATGATATACACATTGTTTCAGTGAGTGTGTTAATATTAATCTGTGTTCTCTGCCAGTGTGTTCATATTCCTGAGGACAGTGGGGGTGTTTTACACTTCACAAGGTGTTTCTGTCTGTGGGTCATGATATACACAGTGTGTCAGTGAGTGTGTTAATATTAATCTGTGTTATCTGTCAGTGTATTAATATTCCTGAGAGCGGTGGGGGTGTTTTACACTTCACAGGGTGTATCTGACTCTGGGTCATGATATTCACAGTGTGTCAGTGAGTGTGTTAATATTAATCTGTGTTCTCTGTCAGTGTGTTAATATTACTGAGGACAGTGGGGGTGTTTTACACTTCACAGGGTGTTTCTGACTCTGGGTCATGATATTCACAGTGTGTCAGTGAGTGTGTTAATATTAATCTGTGTTCTCTGTCAGTGTGTTAATATTCCTGAGGACAGTGGGGGTGTTTTACACTTCACAAGGTGTTTCTGTCTGTGGGTCATGATATACACAGTGTGTCAGTGAGTGTGTTAATATTAATCTGTGTTATCTGTCAGTGTGTTAATATTCCTGAGAGCAGTGGGGGTGTTTTACACTTCACAGGGTGTATCTGACTCTGGGTCATGATATTCACAGTGTGTCAGTGAGTGTGTTAATATTAATCTGTGTTCTCTGTCAGTGTGTTAATATTACTGAGGACAGTGGGGGTGTTTTACACTTCACAGGGTGTTTCTGACTCTGGGTCATGATATTCACAGTGTGTCAGTGAGTGTGTTAATATTAATCTGTTTTCTCTGTCAGTGTGTTAATATTACTGAGGACAGTGGGGTGTTTTGCACTTCACAGGGTTTATCTGACTGTGGGTCATGATATACACAGTGTGTCAGTGAGTGTGTTAATATTAATCTGTGTTCTCTGTCAGTGTGTTAATATTCCTGAGGACAGTGGGTGTGTTTTACACTTCACAGGGTGTATCTGACTGTGGGTCATGATGTACACAGTGTGTCAGTGAGTGTGTTAATATTAATCTGTGTTCTCTGTCAGTGTGTTACTATTCCTGAGGACAGTGGGGTGTTTTACACTTCACAGTGTTGATCTGACTGTGGGTCATGATATATACTGTGTGTCAGTGAGTGTGTTAATATTAATCTGTGTTCTCTGTCAGTGTGTTAATATTACAGAGGACAGTGGAGGTGTTTTACACTTCACAGGGTGTATCTGACTGTGGGTCATGATATACACAGTGTGTCAGTGAGTGTGTTAATATTAATCTGTGTTCTCTGTCAGTGTGTTAATATTCCTGAGGACAGTGGGAATGTTTTACACTTCACAGGGTGTATCTGACTGTGGGTCATGATGTGCACAGTGTGTCAGTGAGTGTGTTAATATTAATCTGTGTTCTCTGTCAGTGTGTTAATATTCCTGAGGAAAGTGAGGGTGTTTTACACTTCACAGGGTGTATCTGACTGTGGGTCATGATGTGCACAGTGTGTCAGTGAGTGTGTTAATATTAATCTGTGTTCTCTGTCAGTGTGTTAATATTACTGAGGACAGTGGGGGTGTTTTACACTTCACAGGCTGTATCTAACTGTGGGTCATGATATACATAGTGTGTCAGTGAGTGTGTTAATATTAATCTGTGTTCTCTGTCAGTGTGTTAATATTACTGAGGACAGTGGGGGTGTTTTACACTGCACAGGGTGTATCTGACTGTGGGTCATGATATACACAGTGTGTCAGTGAGTGTGTTAATATTAATCTGTGTTCTCTATCAGTGTGTTAATATTGCTGAGGACAGTGGGGGTGTTTTACACTTCACAGGGTGCATCTGACTGTGGGTCATGATATACACAGTGTGTCAGTGAGTGTGTTAATATTAATCTGTGTTCTCTGTCAGTGTGTTAATATTCCTGAGGACAGTGGGGGTGTTTTACACTTCACAGGCTTTATCTGACTGTGGGTCATGATGTACACAGTGTGTCAGCGATTGTGTTAATATTAAACTGTGTTCTCCGTCAGTGTGTAAATATTACTGAGGACAGTGGGGGTGTTTTACACTTCACATGGTGTATCTGACTGTGGGTCATGATATACACAGTGTGTCAGTGAGTGTCTTCATATTAATCTGTGTTGTCTGTCAGTGTGTTAATACTCCTGAGGACAGTGGGTGTGTTTTACAATTCACAGGGTTTATCTGACTGTGGGTCATGATGTGCACAGTGTGTCAGTGAGTGTGTTAATATTAATCTGTGTTCTCTGTCAGTGTGTTAATATTCCTGAGGACAGTGGGCGCGTTTTACACTTCACAGGGTTTATCTGACTGTGGGTCATGATATACACAGTGTGTCAGTGAGTGTGTCAAGATTAATCTGTGTTCTCTGTCAGTGTGCTAATATTGCTGAGGACAGTGGGTGTGTTTTACACTTCACAGGGTGTATCTGACTGTGGGTCATGATATACACAGTGTGTCAGTGAGTGTGTTAATATTAATCTGTGTTCTCTGTCAGTGTGTTAATATTCCCGAGGACAGTGGGGGTGTTTTACACTCCACAGGGTTTATCTGACTGTGGGTCATGATAGACACAGTGTGTCAGTGAGTGTGTTAATATTAATCTGTGTTCTCTGTCAGGTGTTAATATTCCTGAGGACAGTGGGGGTGTTTTACTCTTCACAGGGTTTATCTGACTGTGGGTCATGATATACACAGTGTGTCAGTGAGTGTGTTAATATTAATCTGTGTTCTCTGTCAGTGTGTTAACATTCCTGAGGACAGTGGGGGTGTTTTACACTTCACAGGGTGTATCTGACTGTGGGTCATGATGTACACAGTGTGTCAGTGAATGTGTTAATATTAATCTGTGTTCTCTGTCAGTGTGTTAATATTCCTGAGGACAGTGGGGGTGTTTTACACTTCACAGGGTTTATCTGACTGTGGGTCATGATGTACACAGTGTGTCAGTGAGTGTGTTAATATTAATCTGTGTTCTCTGTCAGTGTGTTAATATTACTGAGCACTTTGGGGGTGTTTACACTTCACAGGGTGTATCTGACTGTGGGTCATGATATACACAGTGTGTCAGTGAGTGTGTTAATATTAATCTGTGTTCTCTGTCAGTGTGTTAATATTACTGAGGACAGTGGTGATGTTTTACACTTCACAGGGTGTATCTAACTGTGGGTCATGATATACAGATTGTGTCAGTGAGTGTGTTGATATTAATCTGTGTTCTCTGTCAGTGTGTTAATATTCCTGAGGACAGTGGGGATGTTTTACACTTCACAGGGTGTATCTGACTGTGGGTCATGATGTACACAGTGTGTGAGTGAGTGTGTTAATATTAATCTGTGTTCTCTGTCAGTGTGTTAATATTCCTGAGGACAGTGGGGGTGTTTTACACTTCACAGGGTGTATCTGACTGTGGGTCATGACATACACAGTGTGTCAGTGAGTGTGTTAATATTAATCTGTGTTCTCTGTCAGTGTGTTAATATTCCTGAGGACAGTGGGGATGTTTTACACTTCACAGGGTGTATCTGGCTGTGGGTCATGATGTACACAGTGTGTCAGTGAGTATGTTAATATTAATCTGTGTTCTCTGTCAGTGTGTTAATATTCCTGAGGATAGTTGGGGTGTTTTACACTTCACAGGGTGTATGTGACTGTGGGTCATGATATACACAGTGTGTCAGTGAGTGTGTTAATATTTATCTGTGTTCTCTGTCAGTGTGTTAATATTACCGAGGACAGTGGGGGTGTTTTACACTTCACAGGGTGTATCTGACTGTTTCATGATGTACACAGTGTGTCAGTGAGTGTGTTAATATTAATCTGTGTTCTCTGTCAGTGTGTTAATATTACTGAGGACAGTGGGAATGTTTTACACTTCACAGGGTGTATCTGACTGTGGGTCATGATATACACGGTGTGTCAGTGAGTCTGTTAATATTAATCTGTGTTATCTGTCAGTGTGTTAATATTCCTGAGGACAGTGGGGGTGTTTTACACTTCACAGGGTGTATCTGACTGTGGGTCATGATGCAGACAGTGTGTCAGTGAGTGTGTTAATATTAATCTGTGTTCTCGGTCAGTGTGTTAATCTTCTTGAGGACAGTGGGGGTGTTTTACACTTCACAGGGTGTATCTGACTGTGGGTGATGATATACACAGTGTGTCAGTGAGTGTGTTAATATTAATCTGTGTTCTCTGTCAGTATGTTAATATTACTGAGGACAGTGGGGGTGTTTTACACTTCACAGGGTGTATCTGACTGTGGGTCATGATAGACACAGTGTGTCAGTGAGTGTGTTAATATTAATCTGTGTTCTCTGTCAGGTGTTAATATTCCTGAGGACAGTGGAGGTGTTTTACTCTTCACAGGGTTTATCTGACTGTGGGTCATGATATACACAGAGTGTCAGTGAGTGTGTTAATATTAATCTGTGTTCTCTGTCAGTGTGTTAACATTCCTGAGGACAGTGGGGGTGTTTTACACTTCACAGGGTGTATCTGACTGTGGGTCATGATGTACACAGTGTGTCAGTGAATGTGTTAATATTAATCTGTGTTCTCTGTCAGTGTGTTAATATTCCTGAGGACAGTGGGGGTGTTTTACACTTCACAGGGTTTATCTGACTGTGGGTCATGATGTACACAGTGTGTCAGTGATTGTGTTAATATTAATCTGTGTTCTCTGTCAGTGTGTTAATATTACTGAGCACTTTGGGTGTGTTTTACACTTCACAGGGTGTATCTGACTGTGGGTCATGATATACACAGTGTGTCAGTGAGTGTGTTAATATTAATCTGTGTTCTCTGTCAGTGTGTTAATATTACTGAGGACAGTGGTGATGTTTTACACTTCACAGGGTGTATCTGACTGTGGGTCATGATATACAGATTGTGTCAGCGAGTGTGTTAATATTAATCTGTGTTCTCCTTCAGTGTGTAAATATTACTGAGGACAGTGGGGGTGTTTTACACTTTACAGGGTGTATCTGACTGTGGGTCATGATATACACAGTGTGTCAGTGAGTGTGTTAATATTAATCTGTGTTGTCTGTCAGTGTGTTAATATTCCTGAGGACAGTGGGTGTGTTTTACAATTCACAGGGTTTAGCTGACTGTGGGTCATGATGTACACAGTGTGTCAGTGAGTGTGTTAATATTAATCTGTGTTCTCTGTCAGTGTGTTAATATTCCTGAGGACAGTGGGCGCGTTTTACACTTCACAGGGTTTATCTGACTGTGGGTCATGATATACACAGTGTGTCAGTGAGTGTGTCAAGATTAATCTGTGTTCTCTGTCAGTGTGCTAATATTGCTGAGGACAGTGGGTGTGTTTTACACTTCACAGGGTGTATCTGACTGTGGGTCATGATAGACACAGTGTGTCAGTGAGTGTGTTAATATTAATCTGTGTTCTCTGTCAGGTGTTAATATTCCTGAGGACAGTGGGGGTGTTTTACTCTGCACAGGGTTTATCTGACTGTGCGTCATGATATACACAGCGTGTCAGTGAGTGTGTTAATATTAATCTGTGTTCTCTGTCAGTGTGTTAACATTCCTGAGGACAGTGGGGGTGTTTTACACTTCACAGGGTGTATCTGACTGTGGGTCATGATGTACACAGTGTGTCAGTGAATGTGTTAATATTAATCTGTGTTCTCTGTCAGTGTGTTAATATTCCTGATGACAGTGGGGGTGTTTTACACTTCACAGGGTTTATCTGACTGTGGGTCATGATGTACACAGTGTGTCAGTGAGTGTGTTAATATTAATCTGTGTTCTCTGTCAGGTGTTAATATTCCTGAGGACAGTGGGGGTGTTTTACTCTTCACAGGGTTTATCTGACTGTGGGTCATGATATACACAGTGCGTCAGTGAGTGTGTTAATATTAATCTGTGTTCTCTGTCAGTGTGTTAACATTCCTGAGGACAGTGGGGGTGTTTTACACTTCACAGGGTGTATCTGACTGTGGGTCATGATGTACACAGTGTGTCAGTGAATGTGTTAATATTAATCTGTGTTCTCTGTCAGTGTGTTAATATTCCTGAGGACAGTGGGGGTGTTTTACACTTCACAGGGTTTATCTGACTGTGGGTCATGATGTACACAGTGTGTCAGTGAGTGTGTTAATATTAATCTGTGTTCTCTGTCAGTGTGTTAATATTACTGAGCACTTTGGGGGTGTTTTACACTTCACAGGGTGTATCTGACTGTGGGTCATGATATATACAGTGTGTCAGTGAGTGTGTTAATATTAATCTGTGTTCTCTGTCAGTGTGTTAATATTACTGAGGACAGTGGTGATGTTTTACACTTCACAGGGTGTATCTGACTGTGGGTCATGATATACAGATTGTGTCAGTGAGTGTGTTGATATTAATCTGTGTTCTCTGTCAGTGTGTTAATATTCCTGAGGACAGTGGGGATGTTTTACACTTCACAGGGTGTATCTGACTGTGGGTCATGATGTACACAGTGTGTGAGTGAGTGTGTTAATATTAATCTGTGTTCTCTGTCAGTGTGTTAATATTCCTGAGGACAGTGGGAATGTTTTACACTTCACAGCGTGTATCTGACTGTGGGTCATGATATACACAGTGTGTCAGTGAGTGTGTTAATATTAATCTGTGTTCTCTGTCAGTGAGTTAAAATTCCTGAGGACAGTGGGGGTGTTTTACACTTCACAGGGTGTATCTGACTGTGGGTCATGACATACACAGTGTGTCAGTGAGTGTGTTAATATTAATCTGTGTTCTCCGTCAGTGTGTTAATATTCCTGAGGACAGTGGGGATGTTTTACACTTCACAGGGTGTATCTGACTGTGGGTCATGATAGACACAGTGTGTCAGTGAGTGTGTTAATATTAATCTGTGTTCTCTGTCAGGTGATAATATTCCTGAGGACAGTGGGGGTGTTTTACTCTTCACAGGGTTTATCTGACTGTGGGTCATGATATACACAGAGTGTCAGTGAGTGTGTTAATATTAATCTGTGTTCTCTGTCAGTGTGTTTACATTCCTGAGGACAGTGGGGGTGTTTTACACTTCACAGGGTGTATCTGACAGTGGGTCATGATGTACACAGTGTGTCAGTGAATGTGTTAATATTAATCTGTGTTCTCTGTCAGTGTGTTAATATTCCTGAGGACAGTGGGGGTGTTTTACACTTCACAGGGTTTATCTGACTGTGGGTCATGATGTACACAGTGTGTCAGTGAGTGTGTTAATATTAATCTGTGTTCTCTGTCAGTGTGTTAATATTACTGAGCACTTTGGGGGTGTTTTACACTTCACAGGGTGTATCTGACTGCGGGTCATGATATACACAGTGTGTCAGTGAGTGTGTTAATATTAATCTGTGTTCTCTGTCAGTGTGTTAATATTCCTGAGGACTGTGGGGTGTTTTACAATTCACAGTGTGTATCTGACTGTGGTTCATGATATACACAGTGTGTCAGTGAGTGTGTTAATATTAATCTGTGTTCTCTGTCAGTGTGTTAATATTCCTGAGGATAGTTGGGGTGTTTTACACTTCACAGGGTGTATCTGATTGTGGGTGATGATATACACAGTGTGTCAGTGAGTGTGTTAATATTAATCTGTGTTCTCTGTCTTTATGTTAATATTCCTGAGGACAGTGGGAATGTTTTACTCTTCACAGTGTGTATCTGACTGTGTGTCATGATATACACAGTGTGTCAGTGAGTGTGTTCATATTAATCTGTGTTATCTGTCAGTGTGTTAATATTCCTGAGGACAGTGGGGGTGTTTTACACTTCACAGGGTGTATCTGACTGTGGGTCATGATGCACACAGTGTGTCAGTGAGTGTGTTAATATTAATCTGTGTTCTCTGTCAGTGTGTTAATCTTCTTGAGGACAGTGGGGGTGTTTTACACTTCACAGGGTGTATCTGATTGTGGGTGATGATATACACAGTGTGTCAGTGAGTGTTTTAATATTAATCTGTGTTCTCTGTCAGTGTGTTAATATTAATGAGGACAGTGGGGGTGTTTTACACTTCACAGGGTGTATCTGACTGTGGGTCATGATATACACAGTGTGTCAGTGAGTGTGTTAATATTAATCTGTGTTCTCTGTCAGTGTGTTAATATTCCTGAGGACAGTGGGGGTGTTTTACACTTCACAGGGTGTATCTGACTGTGGGTCATGATATACACAGTGTGTCAGTGAGTGTGTTAATATTAATCTGTGATCTCTGTCAGTGTGTTAATATTACTGAAGACAGTGGGGGTGTTTTGCTCTTCACAGGGTGTATCTGGCTGTGGGTCATGATATACAAAGTGTGTCAGTGAGTGTGTTAATATTAATCTGAATTCTCTGTCAGTGTGTTAATATTCCTGAGGACAGTGGGGGTGTTTTACACTTCACAGGGTGGATCTGACTGTGGGTCATGATATACACAGTGTGTCAGTTTGAGTGTTAATATTAATCTGTGTTCTCTGTCAGTGTGTTAATATTCCTGAGGACAGTGGGGGTGTTTTACACTTCACAGGGTGTATCTGACTGTGGGTCATGATACACAGAGTGTGTCAGTGAGTGTGTTAATATTAATCTGTGTTCTCTGTCAGTGTGTTAATATTACTGAGGACAGTGGGGGTGTTTTATGCTTTACAGGGTGTATCTGATTGTGGGTCATGATATACACAGTGTGTCAGTGAGTGTGTTAATATTAATCTGTGTTCTCTGTCAGTGTGTTAATATTACTGAGGACAGTGGGGGTGTTTTACACTTCACAGGGTGTATCTGACTGTGGGTCATGATATACACAGTGTGTCAGTGAGAGTGTTAATATTAATCTGTGTTCTCTGTCAGTGTGTTAATATTTCTGAGGACAGTGGGGGTGTTTTACACTTCACAGGGTGTATCTGACTGTGGGTCATGATGTACACAGTGTGTCAGTGAGTATGTTATTATTAATCTGTGTTCTCTGTCAGTGTGTTAATATTGCTGAGGACAGTGGGGGTGTTTTACACTTCACAGGGTTTATCTGACTGTGGGTCATGATGTACACAGTGTGTCAGTGAATGTGTTAATATTAATCTGTGTTCTCTGTCAGTGTGTTAATATTCCTGAGGACAGTGGGGGTGTTTTACACTTCACAGGGTGTATCTGACTGTGGGTCATGATATACACAGTGTGTCAGTGAGTGTGTTAATATTAATCTCTGTTCTCTGTCAGTGTGTTAATATTCCTGAGGACAGTGGGGGTGTTTTACACTTCACAGGGTTTATCTGACTGTGGGTCATGATGTACACAGTGTGTCAGTGAGTGTGTTAATATTAATCTGTGTTCTCTGTCAGTGTGTTAATATTACTGAGCACTTTGGGGGTGTTTTACACTTCACAGGGTGTATCTGACTGTGGGTCATGATATACACAGTGTGTCAGTGAGTGTGTTAATATTAATCTGTGTTCTCTGTCAGTGTGTTAATATTACTGAGGACAGTGGTGATGTTTTACACTTCACAGGGTGTATCTGACTGTGGGTCATGATATACAGATTGTGTCAGTGAGTGTGTTGATATTCATCTGTGTTCTCTGTCAGTGTGTTAATATTCCTGAGGACAGTGGGGATGTTTTACACTTCACAGGGTGTATCTGACTGTGGGTCATGATGTACACAGTGTGTGAGTGAGTGTGTTAATATTAATCTGTGTTCTCTGTCAGTGTGTTAATATTCCTGAGGACTGTGGGGTGTTTTACAATTCACAGTGTGTATCTGACTGTGGTTCATGATATACACAGTGTGTCAGTGAGTGTGTTAATATTAATCTGTGTTCTCTGTCAGTGTGTTAATATTCCTGAGGACAGTGGGGATGTTTTACACTTCACAGGGTGTATCTGGCTGTGGGTCATGATGTACACAGTGTGTCAGTGAGTATTTTAATATTAATCTGTGTTCTCTGTCAGTGTGTTAATATTCCTGAGGATAGTTCGGGTGTTTTACACTTCACAGGGTGTATGTGACTGTGGGTCATGATATACACAGTGTGTCAGTGAGTGTGTTAATATTAATCTGTGTTCTCTGTCAGTGTGTTAATATTACCGAGGACAGAGGGGGTGTTTTACACTTCACAGGGTGTATCTGACTGTGGGTCATGATATACACAGTGTGTCAGTGAGTTTGTTAATATTAATCTGTGTTCCCTGTCAGTGTGTCAATATTACTGAGGACAGTGGGAATGTTTTACACTTCACAGTGTGTATCTGACTGTGTGTCATGATATACACAGTGTGTCAGTGAGTGTGTTCATATTAATCTGTGTTATCTGTCAGTGTGTTAATATTCCTGAGGACAGTGGGGGTGTTTTACACTTCACAGGGTGTATCTGACTGTGGGTCATGATGCACACAGTGTGTCAGTGAGTGTGTTAATATTAATCTGTGTTCTCTGTCAGTGTGTTAATCTTCTTGAGGACAGTGGGGGTGTTTTACACTTCACAGGGTGTATCTGATTGTGGGTGATGATATACACAGTGTGTCAGTGAGTGTTTTAATATTAATCTGTGTTCTCTGTCAGTGTGTTAATATTACTGAGGACAGTGGGGGTGTTTTACACTTCACAGGGTGTATCTGACTGTGGGTCATGATATACACAGTGTGTCAGTGAGTGTGTTAATATTAATCTGTGTTCTCTGTCAGTGTGTTAATATTCCTGAGGACAGTGGGGGTGTTTTACACTTCACAGGGTGTATCTGACTGTGGGTCATGATATACACAGTGTGTCAGTGAGTGTGTTAATATTAATCTGTGATCTCTGTCAGTGTGTTAATATTACTGAAGACAGTGGGGGTGTTTTGCTCTTCACAGGGTGTATCTGGCTGTGGGTCATGATATACAAAGTGTGTCAGTGAGTGTGTTAATATTAATCTGAATTCTCTGTCAGTGTGTTAATATTCCTGAGGACAGTGGGGGTGTTTTACACTTCACAGGGTGGATCTGACTGTGGGCCATGATATACACAGTGTGTCAGTTTGAGTGTTAATATTAATCTGTGTTCTCTGTCAGTGTGTTAATATTCCTGAGGACAGTGGGGGTGTTTTACACTTCACAGGGTGTATCTGACTGTGGGTCATGATACACAGAGTGTGTCAGTGAGTGTGTTAATATTAATCTGTGTTCTCTGTCAGTGTGTTAATATTACTGAGGACAGTGGGGGTGTTTTATGCTTCACAGGGTGTATCTGATTGTGGGTCATGATATACACAGTGTGTCAGTGAGTGTGTTAATATTAATCTGTGTTCTCTGTCAGTGTGTTAATATTACTGAGGACAGTGGGGGTGTTTTACACTTCACAGGGTGTATCTGACTGTGGGTCATGATATACACAGTGTGTCAGTGAGAGTGTTAATATTAATCTGTGTTCTCTGTCAGTGTGTTAATATTTCTGAGGACAGTGGGGGTGTTTTACACTTCACAGGTTGTATCTGACTGTGGGTCATGATGTACACAGTGTGTCAGTGAGTATGTTATTATTAATCTGTGTTCTCTGTCAGTGTGTTAATATTGCTGAGGACAGTGGGGGTGTTTTACACTTCACAGGGTTTATCTGACTGTGGGTCATGATGTACACAGTGTGTCAGTGAATGTGTTAATATTAATCTGTGTTCTCTGTCAGTGTGTTAATATTCCTGAGGACAGTGGGGGTGTTTTACACTTCACAGGGTGTATCTGACTGTGGGTCATGATATACACAGTGTGTCAGTGAGTGTGTTAATATTAATCTGTGTTCTCTGTCAGTGTGTTAATATTCCTGAGGACAGTGGGGGGGGGGGGTTTACACTTCACAGGGTGCATCTGACTGTGGGTCATGATATACACAGTGTGTCAGTGAGTGTGTTAATATTAATCTGTGTTCTCTGTCAGTGTGTTAATCTTCCTGAGGACAGTGGGGGTGTTTTACACTTCACAGGGTGTATCTGATTGTGGGTGATGATATACACAGTGTGTCAGTGAGTGTGTTAATATTAATCTGTGTTCTCTGTCAGTGTGTTAATATTACTGAGGACAGTGGGGGTGTTTTACACTTCACTGGGTGTATCTGACTGTGGGTCATGATATACACAGTGTGTCAGTGAGTGTGTTAATATTAATCTGTGTTCTCTGTCAGTGTGTTAATATTACCGAGGACAGAGGGGGTGTTTTACACTTCACAGGGTGTATCTGACTGTGGGTCATGATATACACAGTGTGTCAGTGAGTTTGTTAATATTAATCTGTGTTCCCTGTCAGTGTGTCAATATTACTGAGGACAGTGGGAATGTTTTACACTTCACAGTGTGTATCTGACTGTGTGTCATGATATACACAGTGTGTCAGTGAGTGTGTTCATATTAATCTGTGTTATCTGTCAGTGTGTTAATATTCCTGAGGACAGTGGGGGTGTTTTACACTTCACAGGGTGTATCTGACTGTGGGTCATGATGCACACAGTGTGTCAGTGAGTGTGTTAATATTAATCTGTGTTCTCTGTCAGTGTGTTAATCTTCTTGAGGACAGTGGGGGTGTTTTACACTTCACAGGGTGTATCTGATTGTGGGTGATGATATACACAGTGTGTCAGTGAGTGTTTTAATATTAATCTGTGTTCTCTGTCAGTGTGTTAATATTACTGAGGACAGTGGGGGTGTTTTACACTTCACAGGGTGTATCTGACTGTGGGTCATGATATACACAGTGTGTCAGTGAGTGTGTTAATATTAATCTGTGTTCTCTGTCAGTGTGTTAATATTCCTGAGGACAGTGGGGGTGTTTTACACTTCACAGGGTGTATCTGACTGTGGGTCATGATATACACAGTGTGTCAGTGAGTGTGTTAATATTAATCTGTGATCTCTGTCAGTGTGTTAATATTACTGAAGACAGTGGGGGTGTTTTGCTCTTCACAGGGTGTATCTGGCTGTGGGTCATGATATACAAAGTGTGTCAGTGAGTGTGTTAATATTAATCTGAATTCTCTGTCAGTGTGTTAATATTCCTGAGGACAGTGGGGGTGTTTTACACTTCACAGGGTGGATCTGACTGTGGGCCATGATATACACAGTGTGTCAGTTTGAGTGTTAATATTAATCTGTGTTCTCTGTCAGTGTGTTAATATTCCTGAGGACAGTGGGGGTGTTTTACACTTCACAGGGTGTATCTGACTGTGGGTCATGATACACAGAGTGTGTCAGTGAGTGTGTTAATATTAATCTGTGTTCTCTGTCAGTGTGTTAATATTACTGAGGACAGTGGGGGTGTTTTATGCTTCACAGGGTGTATCTGATTGTGGGTCATGATATACACAGTGTGTCAGTGAGTGTGTTAATATTAATCTGTGTTCTCTGTCAGTGTGTTAATATTACTGAGGACAGTGGGGGTGTTTTACACTTCACAGGGTGTATCTGACTGTGGGTCATGATATACACAGTGTGTCAGTGAGAGTGTTAATATTAATCTGTGTTCTCTGTCAGTGTGTTAATATTTCTGAGGACAGTGGGGGTGTTTTACACTTCACAGGTTGTATCTGACTGTGGGTCATGATGTACACAGTGTGTCAGTGAGTATGTTATTATTAATCTGTGTTCTCTGTCAGTGTGTTAATATTGCTGAGGACAGTGGGGGTGTTTTACACTTCACAGGGTTTATCTGACTGTGGGTCATGATGTACACAGTGTGTCAGTGAATGTGTTAATATTAATCTGTGTTCTCTGTCAGTGTGTTAATATTCCTGAGGACAGTGGGGGTGTTTTACACTTCACAGGGTGTATCTGACTGTGGGTCATGATATACACAGTGTGTCAGTGAGTGTGTTAATATTAATCTGTGTTCTCTGTCAGTGTGTTAATATTCCTGAGGACAGTGGGGGGGGGGGGGGGTTTACACTTCACAGGGTGCATCTGACTGTGGGTCATGATATACACAGTGTGTCAGTGAGTGTGTTAATATTAATCTGTGTTCTCTGTCAGTGTGTTAATCTTCCTGAGGACAGTGGGGGTGTTTTACACTTCACAGGGTGTATCTGATTGTGGGTGATGATATACACAGTGTGTCAGTGAGTGTGTTAATATTAATCTGTGTTCTCTGTCAGTGTGTTAATATTACTGAGGACAGTGGGGGTGTTTTACACTTCACTGGGTGTATCTGACTGTGGGTCATGATATACACAGTGTGTCAGTGAGTGTGTTAATATTAATCTGTGTTCTCTGTCAGTGTGTTAATATTCCTGAGGACAGTGGGGGTGTTTTACACTTCACAGGGTGTATCTGACTGTGGGTCATGATACACAAAGTGTGTCAGTGAGTGTGTTAATATTAATCTGAATTCTCTGTCAGTGTGTTAATATTCCTGACGGCAGTGGGGGTGTTTTACACTTCACAGGGTGGATCTGACTATGGGTCATGATATACACAGTGTGTCAGTGTGACTGTTAATATTAATCTGTGTTCTCTGTCAGTGTGTTAATATTCCTGAGGACAGTGGGGGTGTTTTACACTTCACAGGGTGTATCTGACTGTGGGTCATGATACACAGAGTGTGTCAGTGAGTGTGTTAATATTAATCTGTGTTCTCTGTCAGTGTGTTAATATTACTGAGGACAGTGGGGGTGTTTTACGCTTCACAGGGTGTATCTGATTGTGGGTCATGATATACACAGTGTGTCAGTGAGTGTGTTAATATTAATCTGTGTTCTCTGTCAGTGTGTTAATATTACTGAGGACAGTGGGGGTGTTTTACACTTCACAGGGTGTATCTGACTGTGGGTCATGATATACACAGTGTGTCAGTGAGAGTGTTAATATTAATCTGTGTTCTCTGTCAGTGTGTTAATATTTCTGAGGACAGTGGGGGTGTTTTACACTTCACAGGGTGTATCTGACTGTGGGTCATGATGTACACAGTGTGTCAGTGAGTATGTCATTATTAATCTGTGTTCTCTGTCAGTGTGTTAATATTGCTGAGGACAGTGGGGGTGTTTTACACTTCACAGGGTTTATCTGACTGTGGGTCATGATGTACACAGTGTGTCAGTGAATGTGTTAATATTAATCTGTGTTCTCTGTCAGTGTGTTAATATTCCTGAGGACAGTGGGGGTGTTTTACACTTCACAGGGTGTATCTGACTGTGGGTCATGATATACACAGTGTGTCAGTGAGTGTGTTAATATTAATCTGTGTTCTCTGTCAGTGTGTTAATATTCCTGAGGACAGTGGGGGGGGTGTTTACACTTCACAGGGTGCATCTGACTGTGGGTCATGATATACACAGTGTGTCAGTGAGTGTGTTAATATTAATCTGTGTTCTCTGTCAGTGTGTTAACATTCCTGAGGACAGTGGGGGTGTTTTACACTTCACAGTGTGTATCTGACAGTGGGTCATGATGTACACAGTGTGTCAGTGAATTTGTTAATATTAATCTGTGTTCTCTGTCAGTGTGTTAATATTCCTGAGGACAGTGGGGGTGTTTTACACTTCACAGGTTTATCTGACTGTGGGTCATGATGTACACAGTGTGTCAGTGAGTGTGTTAATATTAATCTGTGTTCTCTGTCAGTGTGTTAATATTACTGAGCACTTTGGGGGTGTTTTACACTTCACAGGGTGTATCTGACTGTGGGTCATGATATACACAGTGTGTCAGTGAGTGTGTTAATATTAATCTGTGTTCTCTGTCAGTGTGTTAATATTACTGAGGACAGTGGTGATGTTTTACACTTCACAGGGTGTATCTGACTGTGGGTCATGATATACAGATTGTGTCAGTGAGTGTGTTGATGTTAATCTGTTTTCTCTGTCAGTGTGTTAATATTCCTGAGGACAGTGGGGATGTTTTACACTTCACAGGGTGTATCTGACTGTGGGTCATGATGTACACAGTGTGTGAGTGAGTGTGTTAATATTAATCTGTGTTCTCTGTCAGTGTGTTAATATTCCTGAGGACTGTGGGGTGTTTTACAATTCACAGTGTGTATCTGACTGTGGTTCATGATATACGCAGTGTGTCAGTGAGTGTGTTAATATTAATCTCTGTTCTCTGTCAGTGTGTTAATATTCCTGAGGACAGTGGGGATGTTTTACACTTCACAGGGTGTATCTGGCTGTGGGTCATGATGTACACAGTGTGTCAGTGAGTATTTTAATATTAATCTGTGTTCTCTGTCAGTGTGTTAATATTCCTGAGGATAGTTCGGGTGTTTTACACTTCACAGGGTGTATGTGACTGTGGGTCATGATATACACAGTGTGTCAGTGAGTGTGTTAATATTAATCTGTGTTCTCTGTCAGTGTGTTAATATTACCGAGGACAGTGGGGGTGTTTTACACTTCAGAGGGTGTATCTGACTGTGGGTCATGATATACACAGTGTGTCAGTGAGTTTGTTAATATTAATCTGTTTTCCCTGTCAGTGTGTTAATATTACTGAGGACAGTGGGAATGTTTTACACTTCACAGGGTGTATCTGACTGTGGGTCATGATATACACAGTGTTTCAGTGAGTTTGTTCATATTAATCTGTGTTATCTGTCAGTGTGTTAATATTCCTGAGGACAGTGGGGGTGTTTTACACTTCACAGGGTGTATCTGACTGTGGGTCATGATGCACACAGTGTGTCAGTGAGTGTGTTAATATTAATCTGTGTTCTCTGTCAGTGTGTTAATCATCTTGAGGACAGTGGGGGTGTTTTACACTTCACAGGGTGTATCTGATTGTGGGTGATGATATACACAGTGTGTCAGTGAGTGTGTTAATATTAATCTGTGTTCTCTGTCAGTGTGTTAATATTACTGAGGACAGTGGGGGTGTTTTACACTTCACAGGGTGTATCTGACTGTGGGTCATGATATACACAGTGTGTCAGTGAGTGTGTTAATATTAATCTGTGTTCTCTGTCAGTGTGTTAATATTCCTGAGGACAGTGGGGGGGTTTTACACTTCACAGGGTGTATCTGACTGTGGGTCATGATATACACAGTGGTCAGTGAGTGTGTTAATATTAATCTGTGATCTCTGTCAGTGTGTTAATATTACTGAAGACAGTGGGGGTGTTTTGCACTTCACAGGGTGTATCTGGCTGTGGGTCATGATATACAAAGTGTGTCAGTGAGTGTATTAATATTAATCTGTGTTCTCTGTCACTGTGTTAACATTCCTGAGGACAGTGGGGGTGTTTTACACTTCACAGGGTGTATCTGACTGTGGGTCATGATGCACACAGTGTGTCAGTGAGTGTGTTAATATTAATCTGTGTTCTCTGTCAGTGTGTTAATCTTCCTGAGGACAGTGGGGGTGTTTTACACTTCACAGGGTGTATCTGATTGTGGGTGATGATATACACAGTGTGTCAGTGAGTGTGTTAATATTAATCTGTGTTCTCTGTCAGTGTGTTAATATTACCGAGGACAGTGGGGGTGTTTTACACTTCACAGGGTGTATCTGACTGTGGGTCATGATATACACAGTGTGTCAGTGAGTTTGTTAATATTAATCTGTTTTCCCTGTCAGTGTGTTAATATTACTGAGGACAGTGGGAATGTTTTACACTTCACAGGGTGTATCTGACTGTGGGTCATGATATACACAGTGTTTCAGTGAGTTTGTTCATATTAATCTGTGTTATCTGTCAGTGTGTTAATATTCCTGAGGACAGTGGGGGTGTTTTACACTTCACAGGGTGTATCTGACTGTGGGTCATGATGCACACAGTGTGTCAGTGAGTGTGTTAATATTAATCTGTGTTCTCTGTCAGTGTGTTAATCATCTTGAGGACAGTGGGGGTGTTTTACACTTCACAGGGTGTATCTGATTGTGGGTGATGATATACACAGTGTGTCAGTGAGTGTGTTAATATTAATCTGTGTTCTCTGTCAGTGTGTTAATATTACTGAGGACAGTGGGGGTGTTTTACACTTCACAGGGTGTATCTGACTGTGGGTCATGATATACACAGTGTGTCAGTGAGTGTGTTAATATTAATCTGTGTTCTCTGTCAGTGTGTTAATATTCCTGAGGACAGTGGGGGGGTTTTACACTTCACAGGGTGTATCTGACTGTGGGTCATGATATACACCGTGGTCAGTGAGTGTGTTAATATTAATCTGTGATCTCTGTCAGTGTGTTAATATTACTGAAGACAGTGGGGGTGTTTTGCACTTCACAGGGTGTATCTGGCTGTGGGTCATGATATACAAAGTGTGTCAGTGAGTGTATTAATATTAATCTGTGTTCTCTGTCACTGTGTTAACATTCCTGAGGACAGTGGGGGTGTTTTACACTTCACAGGGTGTATCTGACTGTGGGTCATGATGCACACAGTGTGTCAGTGAGTGTGTTAATATTAATCTGTGTTCTCTGTCAGTGTGTTAATCTTCCTGAGGACAGTGGGGGTGTTTTACACTTCACAGGGTGTATCTGATTGTGGGTGATGATATACACAGTGTGTCAGTGAGTGTGTTAATATTAATCTGTGTTCTCTGTCAGTGTGTTAATATTACTGAGGACAGTGGGGGTGTTTTACACTTCACAGGGTGTATCTGACTGTGGGTCATGATATACACAGTGTGTCAGTGAGTGTGTTAATATTAATCTGTGTTCTCTGTCAGTGTGTTAATATTACTGAGGACAGTGGGGGTGTTTTACACTTCACAGGGTGTATCTGACTGTGGGTCATGATATACACAGTGTGTCAGTGAGAGTGTTAATATTAATCTGTGTTCTCTGTCAGTGTGTTAATATTTCTGAGGACAGTGGGGGTGTTTTACACTTCACAGGGTGTATCTGACTGTGGGTCATGATGTACACAGTGTGTCAGTGAGTATGTTATTATTAATCTGTGTTCTCTGTCAGTGTGTTAATATTGCTGAGGACAGTGGGGGTGTTTTACACTTCACAGGGTTTATCTGACTGTGGGTCATGATGTACACAGTGTGTCAGTGAATGTGTTAATATTAATCTGTGTTCTCTGTCAGTGTGTTAATATTCCTGAGGACAGTGGGGGTGTTTTACACTTCACAGGGTGTATCTGACTGTGGGTCATGATATACACAGTGTGTCAGTGAGTGTGTTAATATTAATCTGTGTTCTCTGTCAGTGTGTTAATATTCCTGAGGACAGTGGGGGGGGGGGGGGTTACACTTCACTGGGTGCATCTGATGGTGGGTCATGATATACACAGTGTGTCAGTGAGTGTGTTAATATTAATCTGTGATCTCTGTCAGTGTGTTAATATTACTGAAGACAGTGGGGGTGTTTTGCACTTCACAGGGTGTATCTGGCTGTGGGTCATGATATACATAGTGTGTCAGTGAGTGTATTAATATTAATCTGTGTTCTCTGTCACTGTGTTAACATTCCTGAGGACAGTGGGGGTGTTTTACACTTCACAGGGTGTATCTGACTGTGGGTCATGATATACACAGTGTGTCAGTGAGTGTGTTAATATTAATCTGTGTACTCTGTCAGTGTGTTAATATTCCTGAGGACAGTGGGGGTGTTTTACACTTCACAGGGTGTATCTGACTGTGGGTCATGATATACACAGTGTGTCAGTGAGTGTGTTAATATTAATTTGTGTTCTCTGTCAGTGTGTTAATATTGCTGAGGACAGTGGGGGTGTTTTACAATTCACAGGGTGTATCTGACTGTGGTTCATGATGTACACATTGTGTCAGTGAGTCTGTTAATATTAATCTGTGCTCTCTGTCAGAGTGTTAATATTCCTGAGGACAGTGGGGGTGTTTTACACTTCACAGGGTGTATCTGATTGTGGGTGATGATATACACAGTGTGTCAGTGAGTGTGTTAATATTAATCTGTGTTCTCTGTCAGTGTGTTAATATTACTGAGGACAGTGGGGGTGTTTTACACTTCACAAGGTGTATCTGACTGTGGGTCATGATATACACAGTGTGTCAGTGAGTGTGTTAATATTAATCTGTGTTCTCTGTCAGTGTGCTAATATTCCTGAGGACAGTGGGGGTGTTTTACACTTCACAGGGTGTATCTGACTGTGGGTCATGATATACACAGTGTGTCAGTGAGTGTGTTAATATTAATCTGTGTTCTCTGTCAGTGTGTTAGTATTCCTGAGGACAGTGGGAGGGTTTTACACTTCACAGGGTGTATCTGACTGTGGGTCATGATATAAACAGTGTGTCAGTGAGTGTGTTAATATTAATCTGTGATCTCTGTCATTGTGTTAATATTACTGAAGACAGTGGGGGTGTTTTGCACTTCACAGGGTGTATCTGGCTGTGGGTCATGATATACATAGTGTGTCAGTGAGTGTATTAATATTAATCTGTGTTCTCTGTCACTGTGTTAACATTCCTGAGGACAGTGGGGGTGTTTTACACTTCACAGGGTGTATCTGACTGTGGGTCATGATATACACAGTGTGTCAGTGAGTGTGTTAATATTAATCTGTGTACTCTGTCAGTGTGTTAATATTCCTGAGGACAGTGGGGGTGTTTTACACTTCACAGGGTTTATCTGACTGTGGGTCATGATGCACACAGTGTGTCAGTGAGTGTGTTAATATTAATCTGTGTTCTCTGTCAGTGTGTTAATCTTCCTGAGGACAGTGGGGGTGTTTTACACTTCACAGGGTGTATCTGATTGTGGGTCATGATATACACAGTGTGTCAGTGAGTGTGTTAATATTAATCTGTGTTCTCTGTCAGTGTGTTAATATTACTGAGGACAGTGGGGGTGTTTTACACTTCACAGGGTGGATCTGACTGTGGGTCATGATATACACAGTGTGTCAGTGTGAGTGTTAATATTAATCTGTGTTCTCTGTCAGTGTGTTAATATTCCTGAGGACAATGGGGGTGTTTTACACTTCACAGGGTGTATCTGACTGTGGGTCATGATACACAGAGTGTGTCAGTGAGTGTGTTAATATTAATCTGTGTTCTCTGTCAGTGTGTTAATATTCCTGAGGACAGTGGGGGTGTTTTATGCTTCACAGGGTGTATCTGACTGTGGGTCATGATATACACAGTGTGTCAGTGAGTGTGTTAATATTAATCTGTGTTCTCTGTCAGTGTGTTAATATTACTGAGGACAGTGGGGGTGTATTACAGTTCACAGGGTGTATCTGACTGTGGGTCATGATATACACAGTGTTTCAGTGAGAGTGTTAATATTAATCTGTGTTCTCTGTCAGTGTGTTAATATTTCTGAGGACAGTGGGGGTGTTTTACACTTCACAGGGTGTATCTGACTGTGGTTCATGATGTACACAGTGTGTCAGTGAGTGTGTTATTATTAATCTGTGTTCTCTGTCAGTGTATTAATATTGCTGAGGACAGTGGGGGTGTTTTACACTTCACAGGTTTATCTGACTGTGGGTCATGATGTGCACAGTGTGTCAATGAGTGTGTTAATGTTAATCTGTGTTCTCTGTCAGTGTGTTAATATTCCTGTGGACAGTGGGGGTGTTTTACACTTCACAGGGTGGATCTGACTGTGGGTCATGATATGCACAGTGTGTCAGTGAGTGTGTTAATATTAATCTGTGTTCTCTGTCAGTGTGTTAATATTACTCAGGACAGTGGGGGGGTTTTACACTTCACAGGGTGCATCTGACTGTGGGTCATGATATACACAGTGTGTCAGTGTGTGTGTTAATATTAATCTGTGATCTCTGTCAGTGTGTTAATATTACTGAAGACAGTGGGGGTGTTTTGCACTTCACAGGGTGTATCTGGCTGTGTGTCATGATATACATAGTGTGTCAGTGAGTGTATTAATATTAATCTGTGTTCTCTGTCACTGTGTTAACATTCCTGAGGACAGTGGGGGTGTTTTACTCTTCACAGGGTGTATCTGACTGTGGGTCATGATATACACAGTGTGTCAGTGAGTCTGTTAATATTAATCTGTGTACTTTGTCAGTGTGTTAATATTCCTGAGGACAGTTGGGGTGTTTTACAGTTCACAGGGTGTATCTGACTGTGGGTCATGATATACACAGTGTGTCAGTGAGTGTGTTAATATTAATTTGTGTTCTCTGTCAGTGTGTTAATATTGCTGAGGACAGTGGGGGTGTTTTCCAATTCACAGGGTGTATCTGACTGTGGTTCATGATGTACACAGTGTGTCAGTGAGTCTGTTAATATTAATCTGTGTTCTCTGTCAGAGTGTTAATATTCCTGAGGACAGTGGGGGTGTTTTACACTTCACAGGGTGTATCTGACTGTGGGTCATGATATGCACAGTGTGTCAGTGATTGTGTTAATATTAATCTGTGTTCTCTGTCAGTGTGTTTATATTCCTGAGGACAGTGGGGGTGTTTTACACTTCACTGGGTGTATCTGACTGTGGGTCATGATATACACAGTGTGTCAGTGTGAGTGTTAATATTAATCTGTGTTCTCTGTCAGTGTGTTAATATTCCTGAGGACAGTGGGGGTGTTTTACACTTCACAGGGTGTATCTGACTGTGGGTCATGATACACAGAGTGTGTCAGTGAGTATGTTAATATTAATCTGTGTTCTCTGTCAGTGTGTTAATATTACTGAGGACAGTGGGGGTGTTTTACACTTCACAGGGTGTATCTGACTGTGGGTCATGATATACACAATGTGTCAGTGAGTGTGTTAATATTAATCTGTGTTCTCTGTCAGTGTGTTAATATTACTGAGGACAGTGGGGGTGTTTTACACTGCACAGGGTGTATCCGACTGTGGGTCATGATATACACAGTGTGTCAGTGAGAGTTTTAATATTAATCTGTGTTCTCTGTCAGTGTTTTAAAATTCCTGAGGACAGTGGGGATGTTTTACACTTCACAGGGTGTATCTGAATGTGGGTCATGATGTACACAGTGTGTCAGTGAGTGTGTTAATATTAATCTGTGTTCTCTGTCAGTGTGTTTATATTCCTGAGGACAGTGGGGGTGTTTTACACTTCACTGGGTGTATCTGACTGTGGGTCATGATATACACAGTGTGTCAGTGTGAGTGTTAATATTAATCTGTGTTCTCTGTCAGTGTGTTAATATTCCTGAGGACAGTGGGGGTGTTTTACACTTCACAGGGTGTATCTGACTGTGGGTCATGATACACAGAGTGTGTCAGTGAGTATGTTAATATTAATCTGTGTTCTCTGTCAGTGTTTTAAAATTCCTGAGGACAGTGGGGGTGTTTTACACTTCACTGGGTGTATCTGACTGTGGGTCATGATATACACAGTGTGTCAGTGTGAGTGTTAATATTAATCTGTGTTCTCTGTCAGTGTGTTAATATTCCTGAGGACAGTGGGGGTGTTTTACACTTCACAGGGTGTATCTGACTGTGGGTCGTGATGCACACAGTGTGTCAGTGAGTGTGTTAATATTAATCTGTGTTCTCTGTCAGTGTGTTAATATTACTGAGGAGATTGGGGTGTTTTACACTTCACAGGGTGTATGTGACTGTGGGTCATGATATACACAGTGTGTCAGTGAGTGTGTTAATATTAATCTGTCTTCTCTGTCAGTGTGTTAATATTCCTGAGGACAGTGGGGGTGTTTTACACTTCACAGGGTGTATCTGACTGTGGGTCATGATGTACACAGTGTGTCAGTGAGTGTGTTAATATTAATCTGTGTTCTCTGTCAGCGTGTTAATATTACTGAGGGCAGTGGGGGTGTTTTCCACTTCACAGGGTTTATCTGACTGTGGGTCATGATGTACACAGTGTGTCAGTGAGTCTGTTAATATTAATCTGTGTTCTCTGTCACTGTGTTATTATTACTGAGGACAGTGGGTGTGTTTTACACTTCACAGGGTGTATCTGACTGTGAGTCATGATATACATCGCGTGACAGTGAGTGTGTTAATATTAATCTGTGTTCTCTGTCAGTGTGTTAATATTACTGAGGACAGTGGGGATGTTTTACACTTCACAGGGTTTATCTGACAGTGGGTCATGAGATACACAGTGTGTCAGTGAGTGTGTTAATATTAATCTGTGTTCTCTGTCAGTGTGTTAATATTACTGAGGACAGTGGGGGTGTTTTACACTTCACAGGGTGTATCTGACTGTGAGTCATGATATTCAGCGCGTGACAGTGAGTGTGTTAATATTAATCTGTGTTCTCTGTCAATGTGCTAATATTGCTGAGTACAGTGGGGGTGTTTTATACTTCACAGGGTGTATCTGACTGTGTGTCATGATATACACAGTGTGTCAGTGAGTGTGTTAATATTAATCTGTGTTCTCTGTCAGTGTGTTAATATTCCTGAGGACAGTGGGGGTGTTTTACACTTCACAGGGTGTATCTGACTGTGGGTCATGATGTACACTGTGTGTCAGTGAGTGTGTTAATATTAATCTGTGTTCTCTGTCAGTGTGTTAATATTGCTGAGGACAGTGGGGGTGTTTTACACTTCACAGGGTTTATCTGACTGTGGGTCATGATGTACACAGTGTGTCAGTGAGTGTGTTAATGTTAATCTGTGTTCTCTGTCAGTGTGTTGATATTGCTGAGGACAGTGGGGGTGTTTTACACTTCACAGGGTGTATCTGGCTGAGGGTCATGATATACATAGTGTGTCAGTGAGTGTGTTAATGTTGATCTGTGTTCTCTGTCAGTGTGTTAATATTCCTGAGGACAGTGGGAATGTTTTACACTTCACAGGGTGTATCTGACTGTGGGTCATGATGCACACAGTTTGTCAGTGAGTGTGTTAATATTAATCTGTATTCTCTGTCAGTGTGTTAATATTGCTGAGGACAGTGGGGGTGTTTTACACTTCACAGGCTGTATCTGACTGTGGGTCATGATGTACACAGTGTGTCAGTGAGTCTGTTAATATTAATCTGTGTTCTCTGTCAGTGTGTTAATATTACTGAGGACAGTGGGGATGTTTTACACTTCACAGGGTTTATCTGACTGTGGGTCATGATATACACAGTGTGTCAGTGAATGTGTTAATATTAATCTGTGTTCTCTGTCAGTGTGTTCATATTACTGAGGACAGTGCGGGTGTTTTACACTTCACAGGGTGTATCTGACTGTGAGTCATGATATACATAGCGTGACAGTGAGTGTGTTAATATTAATCTGTGTTCTCTGTCCATGTGCTAATATTGCTGAGGACAGTGGGGGTGTTTTACACTTCACAGGGTGTATCTGACTGTGGGTCATGATATACACAGTGTTTCAGTGAGTGTGTTAATATTAATCTGTGTTCTCTGTCAGTGTGTTAATATTGCTGAGGACAGTGGGGGTGTTTTACACTTCACAGGGTGTATCTGACTGTGGGTCATGATGTACACAGTGTGTCAGTGAGTCTGTTAATATTAATCTGTGTTCTCTGTCAGTGTGTTAATATTACTGAGGACAGTGGGGATGTTTTACACTTCACAGGGTTTATCTGACTGTGGGTCATGATATACACAGTGTGTCAGTGAATGTGTTAATATTAATCTGTGTTCTCTGTCAGTGTGTTCATATTACTGAGGACAGTGCGGGTGTTTTACACTTCACAGGGTGTATCTGACTGTGAGTCATGATATACATAGCGTGACAGTGAGTGTGTTAATATTAATCTGTGTTCTCTGTCAATGTGCTAATATTGCTGAGGACAGTGGGGTTGTTTTACACTTCACAGGGAGTATCTGACTATGGGTCATGATGTACACAGTGTGTCAGTGAGTGTGTTAATATTAATCTGTGTTCTCTGTCAGCGTGTTAATATTACTGAGGACAGTGGGGGTGTTTTCCACTTCACAGGGTTTATCTGACTGTGGGTCATGATGTACACAGTGTGTCAGTGAGTCTGTTAATATTAATCTGTGTTCTCTGTCACTGTGTTATTATTACTGAGGACAGTGGGGGTGTTTTACACTTCACAGGGTGTATCTGACTGTGAGTCATGATATACATCGCGTGACAGTGAGTGTGTTAATATTAATCTGTGTTCTCTGTCAGTGTGTTAATATTACTGAGGACAGTGGGGATGTTTTACACTTCACAGGGTTTATCTGACTGTGGGTCATGATATACACAGTGTGTCAGTGAGTGTGTTAATATTAATCTGTGTTCTCTGTCAGTGTGTTAATATTACTGAGGACAGTGGGGGTGTTTTACACCTCACAGGGTGTATCTGACTGTGGGTCATGATATACACAGTGTGTCAGTGAGTGTGTGTTAATATTAATCTGTGTTCTCTGTCAGTGTGTTAATATTAATCTGTGTTCTCTGTCACTGTGTTATTATTACTGAGGACAGTGGGGGTGTTTTACACTTCACAGGGTGTATCTGACTGTGAGTCATGATATACATCGCGTGACAGTGAGTGTGTTAATATTAATCTGTGTTCTCTGTCAATGTGCTAATATTGCTGAGGACAGTGGGGGTGTTTTATACTTCACAGGGTGTATCTGACTGTGTGTCATGGTATACACAGTGTGTCAGTGAGTGTGTTAATATTAATCTGTGTTCTCTGTCAGTGTGTTAATATTACTGACGACAGTGGGGGTGTTTTACACTTCACAAGGTGTATCTGACTGTGGGTCATGATATACACAGTGTGTCAGTGAGTGTGTGTTAATATTAATCTGTGTTCTCTGTCAGTGTGTTAATATTCCTGAGGACAGTGGGGGTGTTTTACACTTCACAGGGTGTATCTGACTGTGGGTCATGATATACACAGTGTGTCAGTGAGTGTGTTAATATTAATCTGTGTTCTCTGTCAGTGTGTTAATATTCCTGAGGACAGTGGGAATGTTTTACACTTCACAGGGTGTATCTGACTGTGGGTCATGATATACACAGTGTGTCAGTGAGTGTGTTAATATTAAGCTGTGTTCTCTGTCAGTGTGTTAATATTACTGAGGACAGTGGGGGTGTTTCACACTTCACAGGGTGTATCTGACTGTGGGTCATGATGTACACAGTGTGTCAGTGAGTGTGTTAATATTAATCTGTGTTCTCTGTCACTGTGTTAATATTACCGAGGACAGTGGGGGTGTTTTACACTTCACAGGGTGTATCTGACTGTGGGTCATGATATACACAGTGTGTCAGTGAGTGTGTTAATATTAATCTGTGTTCTCTGTCAGTGTGTTAATATTCCTGAGGACAGTGGGGGTGTTTAACACTTCACAGGGTGTATCAGACTGTGGGTCATGATATACACAGTGTGTCAGTGAGTGTGTTAATATTAATCTGTGTTCTCTGTCATTGTGTTAATATTACTGAGGACAGTGGGGGTGTTTTACACTTCACAAGGTGTATCTGACTGTGGGTCATGATGAACACAGAGTGTCAGTGAGTGTGTTAATATGAATCTGTGTACTCTGTCAGTGTGTTAATATTCCTGAGGACAGTGGGGGTGTTTTACACTTCACAGGGTGTATCTGACTGTGGGTCATGATGTACACAGTGTGTCAGTGAGTGTGTTAATATTAATCTGTGTTCTCTGTCAGTGTGTTAATATTCCTGAAGACAGTGGGGGTGTTTTACACTTCACAGTGTGTAACTGACTGTGGGTCATGATGTACACAGTGTGTCAGTGAGTGTGTTAATATTAATCTGTGTTCTCTGTCAGTGTGTTAATATTCCTGATGACAGTGGGGGTGTTTTACACTTCACAGTGTGTAACTGACTGTGGGTCATGATACACACAGTATGTCAGTGAGTGTGTTAATATTAATCTGTGTTCTCTGTCAGTGTGTTAATATTCCTGAGGACAGTGGGGGTGTTTTACACTTCACAGTGTGTATCTGACTGTGGGTCATGATATACACAGTGTGTCAGTGAGTGTGTTAATATTAATCTGTGTTCTCTGTCAGTGTGTTAATATTCCTGAGGACAGTGGGGGTGTTTTACACTTCACAGGGTGTATCTGACTGTGGGTGATGATATTCACAGTGTGTCAGTGAGTGTGTTAATATTAATCTGTGTTCTCTGTCAGTGTGTTAATATTCCTGAGGACAGTGGGGGTGTTTTACACTTCACAGGTGTTATCTGACTGTGGGTGATGATATACATAGTGTGTCAGTGAGTGTTGTAATATTAATCTGTGTTCTCTGTCAGTGTGTTAATATTACTGAGGACAGTGGGAATGTTTTACACTTCACAGGGTGTATCTGACTGTGGGTCATGATATACACAGTGTGTCAGTGAGAGTGTTAATATGAATCTGTGTTCTCTGTCAGTGTGTTAATATTGCTGAGGACAGTGGGGGTGTTTTACACTTCACAGGGTGTATCTGACTGTGGGTCATGATGTACACAGTGTGTCAGTGAGTGTGTTAATATTAATCTGTGTTCTCTGTCAGTGTGTTAATATTACCGAGGACAGTGGGGGTGTTTTACACTTCACAGGGTGTATCTGACTGTGGGTCATGATATACACAGTGTGTCAGTGAGTGTGTTAATATTAATCTGTGTTCTCTGTCAGTGTGTTAATATTCCTGAGGACAGTGGGGTTGTTTTACACTTCACAGGGTGTATCTGACTGTGGGTCATGATATACACAGTGTGTCAGTGAGTGTGTTAATATTAAGTTGTGTACTCTGTCAGTTTGTTAATATTACTGAGGACAGTGGGGGTGTTTTACACTTCACAGGGTGTATCTGACTGTGGGTCATGATGTACACAGTGTGTCAGTGAGTGTGTTAATATTAATCTGTGTTCTCTGTCACTGTGTTAATATTACCGAGGACAGTGGGGGTGTTTTACACTTCACAGGGTGTATCTGACTGTGGGTCATGATATACACAGTGTGTCAGTGAGTGTGTTAATATTAATCTGTGTTCTCTGTCAGTGTGTTAATATTCCTGAGGACAGTGGGGGTGTTTTAACTTCACAGGGTGTATCTGACTGTGGGTCATGATATACACAGTGTGTCAGTGAGTGTGTTAATATTAATCTGTGTTCTCTGTCAGTGTGTTAATATTACTGAGGACAGTGGGGGTGTTTTACACTTCACAAGGTGTATCTGACTGTGGGTCATGATGTACACAGTGTGTCAGTGAGTGTGTTAATATTAATCTGTGTACTCTGTCAGTGTGTTAATATTCCTGAGGACAGTGGGGGTGTTTTACACTTCACAGGGTGTATCTGACTGTGGGTCATGATGTACACAGTGTGTCAGTGAGTGTGTTAATATTAATCTGTGTTCTCTGTCAGTGTGTTAATATTCCTGAAGACAGTGGGGGTGTTTTACACTTCACAGTGTGTAACTGACTGTGGGTCATGATGTACACAGCGTGTCAGTGAGTGTGTTAATATTAATCTGTGTTCTCTGTCAGTGTGTTAATATTCCTGAGGACAGTGGGGGTGTTTTACACTTCACAGTGTGTAACTGACTGTGGGTCATGATATACACAGTGTGTCAGTGAGTGTGTTAATATTAATCTGTGTTCTCTGTCAGTGTGTTAATAATCCTGAGGACAGTGGGGGTGTTTTACACTTCACAGTGTGTAACTGACTGTGGGTCATGATGTACACAGTGTGTCAGTGAGTGTGTTAATATTAATCGGTGTTATCTGTCAGTGTGTTAATATTCCTGAGGACAGTGGGGGTGTTTTACACTTCACAGGGTGTATCTGACTGTGGGTCATGATATACACAGTGTGTCAGTGAGTGTGTTAATATTAATCTGTGTTCTCTGTCAGTGTGTTAATATTCCTGAGGACAGTGGGGGTGTTTTACACTTCACAGGGTGTATCTGACTGTGGGTGATGATATACACAGTGTGTCAGTGAGTGTGTTAATATTAATCTGTGTTCTCTGTCAGTGTGTTAATATTCCTGAGGACAGTGGGGGTGTTTTACACTTCACAGGTGTTATCTGACTGTGGGTGATGATATACATAGTGTGTCAGTGAGTGTTGTAATATTAATCTGTGTTCTCTGTCAGTGTGTTAATATTACTGAGGACAGTGGGAATGTTTTACACTTCACAGGGTGTATCTGACTGTGGGTCATGATATACACAGTGTGTCAGTGAGAGTGTTAATATTAATCTGTGTTCTCTGTTAGTGTGTTAATATTGCTGAGGACAGTGGGGGTGTTTTACACTTCACAGGGTGTATCTGACTGTGGGTCATGATATACACAGTGTGTCAGTGAGTGTGTTAATATTAATCTGTGTTCTCTGTCAGTGTGTTAATATTCCTGATGACAGTGGGGGTGTTTTACACTTCACAGTGTGTAACTGACTGTGGGTCATGATACACACAGTATGTCAGTGAGTGTGTTAATATTAATCTGTGTTCTCTGTCAGTGTGTTAATATTCCTGAGGACAGTGGGGGTGTTTTACACTTCACAGTGTGTAACTGACTGTGGGTCATGATGTACACAGTGTGTCAGTGAGTGTGTGAATATTAATCGGTGTTCTCTGTCAGTGTGTTAATATTCCTGAGGACAATGGGGGTGTTTTACACTTCACAGGGTGTATCTGACTGTGGGTCATGATATACACAGTGTGTCAGTGAGTGTGTTAATATTAATCTGTGTTCTCTGTCAGTGTGTTAATATTCCTGAGGACAGTGGGGGTGTTTTACACTTCACAGGGTGTATCTGACTGTGGGTGATGATATTCACAGTGTGTCAGTGAGTGTGTTAATATTAATCTGTGTTCTCTGTCAGTGTGTTAATATTCCTGAGGACAGTGGGGGTGTTTTACACTTCACAGGTGTTATCTGACTGTGGGTGATGATATACATAGTGTGTCAGTGAGTGTTGTAATATTAATCTGTGTTCTCTGTCAGTGTGTTAATATTACTGAGGACAGTGGGAATGTTTTACACTTCACAGGGTGTATCTGACTGTGGGTCATGATATACACAGTGTGTCAGTGAGAGTGTTAATATGAATCTGTGTTCTCTGTCAGTGTGTTAATATTGCTGAGGACAGTGGGGGTGTTTTACACTTCACAGGGTGTATCTGACTGTGGGTCATGATGTACACTGTGTGTCAGTGAGTGTGTTAATATTAATCTGTGTTCTCTGTCAGTGTGTTAATATTACCGAGGACAGTGGGGGTGTTTTACACTTCACAGGGTGTATCTGACTGTGGGTCATGATATACACAGTGTGTCAGTGAGTGTGTTAATATTAATCTGTGTTCTCTGTCAGTGTGTTAATATTCCTGAGGACAGTGGGGTTGTTTTACACTTCACAGGGTGTATCTGACTGTGGGTCATGATATACACAGTGTGTCAGTGAGTGTGTTAATATTAAGTTGTGTTCTCTGTCAGTTTGTTAATATTACTGAGGACAGTGGGGGTGTTTTACACTTCACAGGGTGTATCTGACTGTGGGTCATGATGTACACAGTGTGTCAGTGAGTGTGTTAATATTAATCTGTGTTCTCTGTCACTGTGTTAATATTACCGAGGACAGTGGGGGTGTTTTACACTTCACAGGGTGTATCTGACTGTGGGTCATGATATACACAGTGTGTCAGTGAGTGTGTTAATATTAATCTGTGTTCTCTGTCAGTGTGTTAATATTCCTGAGGACAGTGGGGGTGTTTTACACTTCACAGGGTGTATCTGACTGTGGGTCATGATATACACAGTGTGTCAGTGAGTGTGTTAATATTAATCTGTGTTCTCTGTCAGTGTGTTAATATTACTGAGGACAGTGGGGGTGTTTTACACTTCACAAGGTGTATCTGACTGTGGGTCATGATGTACACAGTGTGTCAGTGAGTGTGTTAATATTAATCTGTGTACTCTGTCAGTGTGTTAATATTCCTGAGGACAGTGGGGGTGTTTTACACTTCACAGGGTGTATCTGACTGTGGGTCATGATGTACACAGTGTGTCAGTGAGTGTGTTAATATTAATCTGTGTTCTCTGTCAGTGTGTTAATATTCCTGAAGACAGTGGGGGTGTTTTACACTTCACAGTGTGTAACTGACTGTGGGTCATGATGTACACAGCGTGTCAGTGAGTGTGTTAATATTAATCTGTGTTCTCTGTCAGTGTGTTAATATTCCTGAGGACAGTGGGGGTGTTTTACACTTCACAGTGTGTAACTGACTGTGGGTCATGATATACACAGTGTGTCAGTGAGTGTGTTAATATTAATCTGTGTTCTCTGTCAGTGTGTTAATATTCCTGAGGACAGTGGGGGTGTTTTACACTTCACAGTGTGTAACTGACTGTGGGTCATGATGTACACAGTGTGTCAGTGAGTGTGTTAATATTAATCGGTGTTATCTGTCAGTGTGTTAATATTCCTGAGGACAGTGGGGGTGTTTTACACTTCACAGGGTGTATCTGACTGTGGGTCATGATATACACAGTGTGTCAGTGAGTGTGTTAATATTAATCTGTGTTCTCTGTCAGTGTGTTAATATTCCTGAGGACAGTGGGGGTGTTTTACACTTCACAGGGTGTATCTGACTGTGGGTGATGATATACACAGTGTGTCAGTGAGTGTGTTAATATTAATCTGTGTTCTCTGTCAGTGTGTTAATATTCCTGAGGACAGTGGGGGTGTTTTACACTTCACAGGTGTTATCTGACTGTGGGTGATGATATACATAGTGTGTCAGTGAGTGTTGTAATATTAATCTGTGTTCTCTCTCAGTGTGTTAATATTACTGAGGACAGTGGGAATGTTTTACACTTCACAGGGTGTATCTGACTGTGGGTCATGATATACACAGTGTGTCAGTGAGAGTGTTAATATTAATCTGTGTTCTCTGTTAGTGTGTTAATATTGCTGAGGACAGTGGGGGTGTTTTACACTTCACAGGGTGTATCTGACTGTGGGTCATGATATACACAGTGTGTCAGTGAGTGTGTTAATATTAATCTGTGTTCTCTGTCAGTGTGTTAATATTCCTGAGGACAGTGGGGGCGTTTTACACTTCACAAGGTGTATCTGACTGTGGGTCATGATATACACATTGTGTCAGTGAGTGTGTTAATATTAATCTGTGTTCTCTGCCAGTGTGTTCATATTCCTGAGGACATTGGGGATGTTTTACAATTCACAGGGTGTATCTGACTGTGGGTCATGATATACACAGTGTGTCAGTGAGTGTGTTAATATTAATCTGTGTTCTCTGTCAGTGTGTTAATATTCCTGAGGGCAGTGGGGGTGTTTTACACTTCACAAGGTGTTTCTGTCTGTGGGTCATGATATACACAGTGTGTCAGTGAGTGTGTTAATATTAATCTGTGTTCTCTGTCAGTGTGTTAATATTCCTGAGAGCAGTGGGGGTGTTTTACACTTCACAGGGTGTATCTGACTCTGGGTCATGATATTCACAGTGTGTCAGTGAGTGTGTTAATATTAATCTGTGTTCTCTGTCAGTGTGTTAATATTACTGAAGACAGTGGGGGTGTTTTACACTTCACAGGGTGTATCTGACTGTGGGTCATGATATACACAGTGTGTCAGTGAGTGTGTTAATATTAATCTGTGTTCTCTGTCAGTGTGTTAATATTCCTGAGGACAGTGGGGGTGTTTTACACTTCACAGGGTGTAACTGACTGTGGGTCATGTTGTACACAGTGTGTCAGTGAGTGTGTTAATATTAATCGGTGTTCTCTGTCAGTCTGTTAATATTCCTGAGGACAGTGGGGGTGTTTTACACTTCACAGGGTGTATCTGACTGTGGGTCATGATATACACAGTGTGTCAGTGAGTGTGTTAATATTAATCTGTGTTCTCTGTCCGTGTGTTAATATTACTGAGGACAGTGGGGGTGTTTTACACTTCACAAGGTGTATCTGACTGTGGGTCATGATGTACACAGTGTGTCAGTGAGTGTGTTAATATTAATCTGTGTTCTCTGCCAGTGTGTTCATATTCCTGAGGACCTTGGGGATGTTTTACACTTCACAGGGTGTATCTGACTGTGGGTCATGATATACACAGTGTGTCAGTGAGTGTGTTAATATTAATCTGTGTTCTCTGTCAGTGTGTTAATATTCCTGAGAGCAGTGGGGGTGTTTTACACTTCACAGGGTGTATCTGACTCTGGGTCATGATATTCACGGTGTGTCAGTGAGTGTGTTAATATTAATCTGTGTTCTCTGTCAGTGTGTGAATATTACTGAGGACAGTGGGGGTGTTTTACACATCACAGGGTGTATCTGACTCTGGGTCATGATATTCACAGTGTGTCAGTGAGTGTGTTAATATTAATCTGTGTTCTCTGTCAGTGTGTTAATATTACTGAGGACAGTGGGGTGTTTTGCACTTCACAGGGTTTATCTGACTGCGGGTCATGATATACACAGTGTGTCAGTGAGTGTGTTAATATTAATCTGTGTTCTCTGTCAGTGTGTTAATATTCCTGAGGACAGTGGGGTGTTTTACACTTCACAGTGTTGATCTGACTGTGGGTCATGATATACACTGTGTGTCAGTGAGTGTGTTAATATTAATCTGTGTTCTCTGTCAGTGTGTTAATATTCCTGAGGACAGTGGGGGCGTTTTACACTTCACAAGGTATATCTGACTGTGGGTCATGATATACACATTGTGTCAGTGAGTGTGTTAATATTAATCTGTGTTCTCTGCCAGTGTGTTCATATTCCTGAGGACCTTGGGGATGTTTTACACTTCACAGGGTGTATCTGACTGTGGGTCATGATATACACAGTGTGTCAGTGAGTGTGTTAATATTAATCTGTGTTCTCTGTCAGTGTGTTAATATTCCTGAGAGCAGTGGGGGTGTTTTACACTTCACAGGGTGTACCTGACTGTGGGTCATGATATTCACAGTGTGTCAGTGAGTGTGTTAATATTAATCTGTGTTCTCTGTCAGTGTGTTAATATTACTGAGGACAGTGGGGGTGTTTTACACTTCACAGGGTTTATCTGACTGTGGGTCATGATGTACACAGTGTGTCAGTGAGTGTGTTAATATTAATCTGTGTTCTCTGTCAGCGTGTTAATATTACTGAGGACAGTGGGGGTGTTTTCCACTTCACAGGGTTTATCTGACTGTGGGTCATGATGTACACAGTGTGTCAGTGAGTGTGTTAATATTAATCTGTGTTCTCTGTCAGCGTGTTAATATTACTGAGGACAGTGGGGGTGTTTTCCACTTCACAGGGTTTATCTGACTGTGGGTCATGATGTACACAGTGTGTCAGTGAGTCTGTTAATATTAATCTGTGTTCTCTGTCACTGTGTTATTATTACTGAGGACAGTGGGGGTGTTTTACACTTCACAGGGTGTATCTGACTGTGAGTCATGATATACATCGCGTGACAGTGAGTGTGTTAATATTAATCTGTGTTCTCTGTCAGTGTGTTAATATTACTGAGGACAGTGGGGATGTTTTACACTTCACAGGGTTTATCTGACTGTGGGTCATGATATACACAGTGTGTCAGTGAGTGTGTTAATATTAATCTGTGTTCTCTGTCAGTGTGTTAATATTACTGAGGACAGTGGGGGTGTTTTACACCTCACAGGGTGTATCTGACTGTGGGTCATGATATACGCAGTGTGTCAGTGAGTGTGTGTTAATATTAATCTGTGTTCTCTGTCAGTGTGTTAATATTAATCTGTGTTCTCTGTCACTGTGTTATTATTACTGAGGACAGTGGGGGTGTTTTACACTTCACAGGGTGTATCTGACTGTGAGTCATGATATACATCGCGTGACAGTGAGTGTGTTAATATTAATCTGTGTTCTCTGTCAATGTGCTAATATTGCTGAGGACAGTGGGGGTGTTTTATACTTCACCGGGTGTATCTGACTGTGTGTCATGATATACACAGTGTGTCAGTGAGTGTGTTAATATTAATCTGTGTTCTCTGTCAGTGTGTTAATATTACTGACGACAGTGGGGGTGTTTTACACTTCACAAGGTGTATCTGACTGTGGGTCATGATATACACAGTGTGTCAGTGAGTGTGTGTTAATATTAATCTGTGTTCTCTGTCAGTGTGTTAATATTCCTGAGGACAGTGGGGGTGTTTTACACTTCACAGGGTGTATCTGACTGTGGGTCATGATATACACAGTGTGTCAGTGAGTGTGTTAATATTAAGCTGTGTTCTCTGTCAGTGTGTTAATATTACTGAGGACAGTGGGGGTGTTTCACACTTCACTGGGTGTATCTGACTGTGGGTCATGATGTACACAGTGTGTCAGTGAGTGTGTTAATATTAATCTGTGTTCTCTGTCAGTGTGTTAATATTACCGAGGACAGTGGGGGTGTTTTACACTTCACAGGGTGTATCTGACTGTGGGTCATGATATACACAGTGTGTCAGTGAGTGTGTTAATATTAATCTGTGTTCTCTGTCAGTGTGTTAATATTCCTGAGGACAGTGGGGGTGTTTAACACTTCACAGGGTGTATCAGACTGTGGGTCATGATATACACAGTGTGTCAGTGAGTGTGTTAATATTAATCTGTGTTCTCTGTCAGTGTGTTAATATTACTGAGGACAGTGGGGGTGTTTTACACTTCACAAGGTGTATCTGACTGTGGGTCATGATGTACACAGTGTGTCAGTGAGTGTGTTAATATGAATCTGTGTACTCTGTCAGTGTGTTAATATTCCTGAGGACAGTGGGGGTGTTTTACACTTCACAGGGTGTATCTGACTGTGGGTCATGATGTACACAGTGTGTCAGTGAGTGTGTTAATATTAATCTGTGTTCTCTGTCAGTGTGTTAATATTCCTGAAGACAGTGGGGGTGTTTTACACTTCACAGTGTGTAACTGACTGTGGGTCATGATGTACACAGTGTGTCAGTGAGTGTGTTAATATTAATCTGTGTTCTCTGTCAGTGTGTTAATATTCCTGATGACAGTGGGGGTGTTTTACACTTCACAGAGTGTAACTGACTGTGGGTCATGATATACACAGTATGTCAGTGAGTGTGTTAATATTAATCTGTGTTCTCTGTCAGTGTGTTAATATTCCTGAGGACAGTGGGGGTGTTTTACACTTCACAGTGTGTAACTGACTGTGGGTCATGATGTACACAGTGTGTCAGTGAGTGTGTTAATATTAATCGGTGTTCTCTGTCAGTGTGTTAATATTCCTGAGGACAGTGGGGGTGTTTTACACTTCACAGGGTGTATCTGACTGTGGTTCATGATATACACAGTGTGTCAGTGAGTGTGTTAATATTAATCTGTGTTCTCTGTCAGTGTGTTAATATTCCTGAGGACAGTGGGGGTGTTTTACACTTCACAGGGTGTATCTGACTCTGGGTCATGATATTCACAGTGTGTCAGTGAGTGTGTTAATATTAATCAGTGTTCTCTGTCAGTGTGTGAATATTACTGAGGACAGTGGGGGTGTTTTACAAATCACAGGGTGTATCTGAATCTGGGTCATGATATTCACAGTGTGTCACTGAGTGTGTTAATATTAATCTGTGTTCTCTGTCAGTGTGTTAATATTACTGAGGACAGTGGGGTGTTTTGCACTTCACAGGGTTTATCTGACTGTGGGTCATGATGTACACAGTGTGTCAGTGAGTGTGTTAATATTAATCTGTGTTCTCTGTCAGTGTGTTAATATTACCGAGGACAGTGGGGGTGTTTTACACTTCACAGGGTGTATCTGACTGTGGGTCATGATATACACAGTGTGTCAGTGAGTGTGTTAATATTAATCTGTGTTCTCTGTCAGTGTGTTAATATTCCTGAGGACAGTGGGGTTGTTTTACACTTCACAGGGTGTATCTGACTGTGGGTCATGATGTACACAGTGTGTCAGTGAGTGTGTTAATATTAATCTGTGTTCTCTGTCAGTGTGTTAATATTACCGAGGACAGTGGGGGTGTTTTACACTTCACAGGGTGTATCTGACTGTGGGTCATGATATACACAGTGTGTCAGTGAGTGTGTTAATATTAATCTGTGTTCTCTGTCAGTGTGTTAATATTCCTGAGGACAGTGGGGTTGTTTTACACTTCACAGGGTGTATCTGACTGTGGGTCATGATATACACAGTGTGTCAGTGAGTGTGTTAATATTAAGTTGTGTTCTCTGTCAGTTTGTTAATAT
Organism: Heterodontus francisci; assembly: GCF_036365525.1. Classification (NCBI taxonomy): domain Eukaryota; kingdom Metazoa; phylum Chordata; class Chondrichthyes; order Heterodontiformes; family Heterodontidae; genus Heterodontus; species Heterodontus francisci. The sequence continues at coordinate 19,987,223 of NC_090391.1, forward strand.
TACTGAGGACAGTGGGGGTGTTTTACACTTCACAGGGTGTATCTGACTGTGGGTCATGATGTACACAGTGTGTCAGTGAGTGTGTTAATATTAATCTGTGTTCTCTGTCACTGTGTTAATATTACCGAGGACAGTGGGGGTGTTTTACACTTCACAGGGTGTATCTGACTGTGGGTCATGATATACACAGTGTGTCAGTGAGTGTGTTAATATTAATCTGTGTTCTCTGTCAGTGTGTTAATATTCCTGAGGACAGTGGGGGTGTTTTACACTTCACAGGGTGTATCTGACTGTGGGTCATGATATACACAGTGTGTCAGTGAGTGTGTTAATATTAATCTGTGTTCTCTGTCAGTGTGTTAATATTACTGAGGACAGTGGGGGTGTTTTACACTTCACAAGGTGTATCTGACTGTGGGTCATGATGTACACAGTGTGTCAGTGAGTGTGTTAATATTAATCTGTGTACTCTGTCAGTGTGTTAATATTCCTGAGGACAGTGGGGGTGTTTTACACTTCACAGGGTGTATCTGACTGTGGGTCATGATGTACACAGTGTGTCAGTGAGTGTGTTAATATTAATCTGTGTTCTCTGTCAGTGTGTTAATATTCCTGAAGACAGTGGGGGTGTTTTACACTTCACAGGGTGTATCTGACTGTGGGTCATGATATACACAGTGTGTCAGTGAGTGTGTTAATATTAATCTGTGTTCTCTGTCAGTGTGTTAATATTCCTGAGGACAGTGTGGGTGTTTTACACTTCACAGGGTGTATCTGACTGTGGGTGATGATATACACAGTGTGTCAGTGAGTGTGTTAATATTAATCTGTGTTCTCTGTCAGTGTGTTAATATTCCTGAGGACAGTGGGGGTGTTTTACACTTCACAGGTGTTATCTGACTGTGGGTGATGATATACATAGTGTGTCAGTGAGTGTTGTAATATTAATCTGTGTTCTCTGTCAGTGTGTTAATATTACTGAGGAAAGTGGGAATGTTTTACACTTCACAGGGTGTATCTGACTGTGGGTCATGATATACACAGTGTGTCAGTGAGAGTGTTAATATTAATCTGTGTTCTCTGTTAGTGTGTTAATATTGCTGAGGACAGTGGGGGTGTTTTACACTTCACAGGGTGTATCTGACTGTGGGTCATGATATACACAGTGTGTCAGTGAGTGTGTTAATATTAATCTGTGTTCTCTGTCAGTGTGTTAATATTCCTGAGGACAGTGGGGGCGTTTTACACTTCACAAGGTGTATCTGACTGTGGGTCATGATATACACATTGTGTCAGTGAGTGTGTTAATATTAATCTGTGTTCTCTGCCAGTGTGTTCATATTCCTGAGGACGTTGGGGATGTTTTACAATTCACAGGGTGTATCTGACTGTGGGTCATGATATACACAGTGTGTCAGTGAGTGTGTTAATATTAATCTGTGTTCTCTGTCAGTGTGTTAATATTCCTGAGGACAGTGGGGGTGTTTTACACTTCACAAGGTGTTTCTGTCTGTGGGTCATGATATACACAGTGTGTCAGTGAGTGTGTTAATATTAACATGTGTTCTCTGTCAGTGTGTTAATATTCCTGAGAGCAGTGGGGGTGTTTTACACTTCACAGGGTGTATCTGACTCTGGGTCATGATATTCACAGTGTGTCAGTGAGTGTGTTAATATTAATCTGTGTTCTCTGTCAGTGTGTTAATATTACTGAAGACAGTGGGGGTGTTTTACACTTCACAGGGTGTATCTGACTGTGGGTCATGATATACACAGTGTGTCAGTGAGTGTGTTAATATTAATCTGTGTTCTCTGTCAGTGTGTTAATATTCCTGAGGACAGTGGGGGTGTTTTACACTTCACAGGGTGTAACTGACTGTGGGTCATGTTGTACACAGTGTGTCAGTGAGTGTGTTAATATTAATTGGTGTTCTCTGTCAGTCTGTTAATATTCCTGAGGACAGTGGGGGTGTTTTACACTTCACAGCGTGTATCTGACTGTGGGTCATGATATACACAGTGTGTCAGTGAGTGTGTTAATATTAATCTGTGTTCTCTGTCCGTGTGTTAATATTACTGAGGACAGTGGGGGTGTTTTACACTTCACAAGGTGTATCTGACTGTGGGTCATGATGTACACTGTGTGTCAGTGAGTGTGTTAATATTAATCTGTGTTCTCTGCCAGTGTGTTCATATTCCTGAGGACCTTGGGGATGTTTTACACTTCACAGGGTGTATCTGACTGTGGGTCATGATATACACAGTGTGTCAGTGAGTGTGTTAATATTAATCTGTGTTCTCTGTCAGTGTGTTAATATTCCTGAGAGCAGTGGGGGTGTTTTACACTTCACAGGGTGTATCTGACTCTGGGTCATGATATTCACATTGTGTCAGTGAGTGTGTTAATATTAATCTGTGTTCTCTGTCAGTGTGTGAATATTACTGAGGACAGTGGGGGTGTTTTACACATCACAGGGTGTATCTGACTCTGGGTCATGATATTCACAGTGTGTCAGTGAGTGTGTTAATATTAATCTGTGTTCTCTGTCAGTGTGTTAATATTACTGAGGACAGTGGGGTGTTTTGCACTTCACAGGTTTTATCTGACTGCGGGTCATGATATACACAGTGTGTCAGTGAGTGTGTTAATATTAATCTGTGTTCTCTGTCAGTGTGTTAATATTCCTGAGGACAGTGGGGTGTTTTACACTTCACAGTGTTGATCTGACTGTGGGTCATGATATACACTGTGTGTCAGTGAGTGTTTTAATATTAATCTGTGTTCTCTGTCAGTGTGTTAATATTCCTGAGGACAGTGGGGGCGTTTTACACTTCACAAGGTATATCTGACTGTGGGTCATGATATACACATTGTGTCAGTGAGTGTGTTAATATTAATCTGTGTTCTCTGCCAGTGTGTTCATATTCCTGAGGACCTTGGGGATGTTTTACACTTCACAGGGTGTATCTGACTGTGGGTCATGATATACACAGTGTGTCAGTGAGTGTGTTAATATTAATCTGTGTTCTCTGTCAGTGTGTTAATATTACTGAGAGCAGTGGGGGTGTTTTACACTTCACAGGGTGTATCTGACTGTGGGTCATGATATTCACAGTGTGTCAGTGAGTGTGTTAATATTAATCTGTGTTCTCTGTCAGTGTGTTAATATTACTGAGGACAGTGGGGGTGTTTTACACTTCACAGGGTGTATCTGACTCTGGGTCATGATATTCACTGTGTGTCAGTGAGTGTGTTAATATTAATCTGTGATCTCTGTCAGTGTGTTAATATTACTGAGGACAGTGGGGTGTTTTGCACTTCACAGGGTTTATCTGACTGTGGGTCATGAGACACACAGTGTGTCAGTGAGTGTGTTAATATTAATCTGTGTTCTCTGTCAGTGTGTTAATATTCCTGAGGACAGTGGGGGTGTTTTACACTTCACAAGGTGTTTCTGTCTGTGGGTCATGATATACACAGTGTGTCAGTGAGTGTGTTAATATTAACATGTGTTCTCTGTCAGTGTGTTAATATTCCTGAGAGCAGTGGGGGTGTTTTACACTTCACAGGGTGTATCTGACTCTGGGTCATGATATTCACAGTGTGTCAGTGAGTGTGTTAATATTAATCTGTGTTCTCTGTCAGTGTGTTAATATTACTGAAGACAGTGGGGGTGTTTTACACTTCACAGGGTGTATCTGACTGTGGGTCATGATATACACAGTGTGTCAGTGAGTGTGTTAATATTAATCTGTGTTCTCTGTCAGTGTGTTAATATTCCTGAGGACAGTGGGGGTGTTTTACACTTCACAGGGTGTAACTGACTGTGGGTCATGTTGTACACAGTGTGTCAGTGAGTGTGTTAATATTAATTGGTGTTCTCTGTCAGTCTGTTAATATTCCTGAGGACAGTGGGGGTGTTTTACACTTCACAGGGTGTATCTGACTGTGGGTCATGATATACACAGTGTGTCAGTGAGTGTGTTAATATTAATCTGTGTTCTCTGTCCGTGTGTTAATATTACTGAGGACAGTGGGGGTGTTTTACACTTCACAAGGTGTATCTGACTGTGGGTCATGATGTACACTGTGTGTCAGTGAGTGTGTTAATATTAATCTGTGTTCTCTGCCAGTGTGTTCATATTCCTGAGGACCTTGGGGATGTTTTACACTTCACAGGGTGTATCTGACTGTGGGTCATGATATACACAGTGTGTCAGTGAGTGTGTTAATATTAATCTGTGTTCTCTGTCAGTGTGTTAATATTCCTGAGAGCAGTGGGGGTGTTTTACACTTCACAGGGTGTATCTGACTCTGGGTCATGATATTCACAGTGTGTCAGTGAGTGTGTTAATATTAATCTGTGTTCTCTGTCAGTGTGTGAATATTACTGAGGACAGTGGGGGTGTTTTACACATCACAGGGTGTATCTGACTCTGGGTCATGATATTCACAGTGTGTCAGTGAGTGTGTTAATATTAATCTGTGTTCTCTGTCAGTGTGTTAATATTACTGAGGACAGTGGGGTGTTTTGCACTTCACAGGGTTTATCTGACTGCGGGTCATGATATACACAGTGTGTCAGTGAGTGTGTTAATATTAATCTGTGTTCTCTGTCAGTGTGTTAATATTCCTGAGGACAGTGGGGTGTTTTACACTTCACAGTGTTGATCTGACTGTGGGTCATGATATACACTGTGTGTCAGTGAGTGTGTTAATATTAATCTGTGTTCTCTGTCAGTGTGTTAATATTCCTGAGGACAGTGGGGGCGTTTTACACTTCACAAGGTATATCTGACTGTGGGTCATGATATACACATTGTGTCAGTGAGTGTGTTAATATTAATCTGTGTTCTCTGCCAGTGTGTTCATATTCCTGAGGACCTTGGGGATGTTTTACACTTCACAGGGTGTATCTGACTGTGGGTCATGATATACACAGTGTGTCAGTGAGTGTGTTAATATTAATCTGTGTTCTCTGTCAGTGTGTTAATATTACTGAGGGCAGTGGGGGTGTTTTACACTTCACAGGGTGTATCTGACTGTGGGTCATGATATTCACAGTGTGTCAGTGAGTGTGTTAATATTAATCTGTGTTCTCTGTCAGTGTGTTAATATTACTGAGGACAGTGGGGGTGTTTTACACTTCACAGGGTGTATCTGACTCTGGGTCATGATATTCACTGTGTGTCAGTGAGTGTGTTAATATTAATCTGTGATCTCTGTCAGTGTGTTAATATTACTGAGGACAGTGGGGTGTTTTGCACTTCACAGGGTTTATCTGACTGTGGGTCATGATACACACAGTGTGTCAGTGAGTGTGTTAATATTAATCTGTGTTCTCTGTCAGTGTGTTAATATTACTGAGGACAGTGGGGGTGTTTTACACTTCACAGGGAGTATCTGACTGTGGGTCATGATACACACAGTGTGTCAGTGAGTGTGTTAATATTAATCTGTGTTCTCTGTCAGTGTGTTAATATTCCTGAGGACAGTGGGGTGTTTTACACTTCACAGTGTTGATCTGACTGTGGGTCATGATATACACTGTGTGTCAGTGAGTGTGTTAATATTAATCTGTGTTCTCTGTCAGTGTGTTAATATTACTGAGGACAGTGGGGGTGTTTTACACTTCACAGGGTGTATCTGACTGTGGGTCATGATATACACAGTGTGTCAGTGAGTGTGTTAATATTAATCTGTGTTCTCTGTCAGTGTGTTAATATTCCTGAGGACAGTGGGAATGTTTTACACTTCACAGGGTGTATCTGACTGTGGGTCATGTTGTGCACAGTGTGTCAGTGAGTGTGTTAATATTAATCTGTGTTCTCTGTCAGTGTGTTAATATTCCTGAGGACAGTGGGGGTGTTTTACACTTCACAGGGTGTATCTGACTGTGGGTCATGATGTACACAGTGTGTCAGTGAGTGTGTTAATATTAATCTGTGTTCTCTGTCAGTGTGTTAATATTACTGAGGACAGTGGGGGTGTTTTACACTTCACAGGGTGTATCTAACTGTGGGTCATGATATACATAGTGTGTCAGTGAGTGTGTTAATATTAATCTGTGTTCTCTGTCAGTGTGTTAATATTACTGAGGACAGTGGGGGTGTTTTACACTTCACAGGGTTTATCTGACTGTGGGTCATGATATACATAGTGTGTCAGTGAGTGTGTTAATATTAATCTGTGTTCTCTTTCAGTGTGTTAATATTACTGAGGACAGTGGGTGTGTTTTACACTTCACAGGGTGTATCTGGCTGTGGGTCATGATATACACAGTGTGTCAGTGAGGGTGTTAATATTAATCTGTGTTCTCTGTCAGTGTGTTAATATTGCTGAGGACAGTGGGGGTGTTTTACACTTCACAGGGTGCATCTGACTGTGGGTCATGATATACACAGTGTGTCAGTGAGTGTGTTAATATTAATCTGTGTTCCCTGTCAGTGTGTTAATATTCCTGAGGACAGTGGGGGTGTTTTACACTTCACAGGGTGTATCTGACTGTGGGTCATGATGTACACAGTGTGTCAGTGAGTGTGTTAATATTAATCTGTGTTCTCTGTAAGTGTGTAAATATTACTGAGGACAGTGGGGGTGTTTTTCACTTCACAGGGTGTATCTGACTGTGGGTCATGATATACACAGTGTGTCAGTGAGTGTGTTAATATTAATCTGTGTTCTCTGTCAGTGTGTTAATATTCCTGAGGACAGTGGGTGTGTTTTACAATTCACAGGGTTTATCTGACTGTGGGTCATGATGTACACAGTGTGTCAGTGAGTGTGTTAATATTAATCTGTGTTCTCTGTCAGTGTGTTAATATTCCTGAGGACAGTGGGCGCGTTTTACACTTCACAGGGTTTATCTGACTGTGGGTCATGATATACACAGTGTGTCAGTGAGTGTGTCAAGAATAATCTGTGTTCTCTGTCAGTGTGCTAATATTGCTGAGGACAGTGGGTGTGTTTTACACTTCACAGGGTGGATCTGACTGTGGGTCATGATATACACAGTGTGTCAGTGAGTGTGTTAATATTAATCTGTGTTCTCTGTCAGTGTTTTAATATTCCTGAGGACAGTGGGGGTGTTTTACACTGCACAGGGTTTATCTGACTGTGGGTCATGATAGACACAGTGTGTCACTGAGTGTGTTAATATTAATCTGCGTTCTCTGTCAGGTGTTAATATTCCTGAGGACAGTGGGGGTGTTTTACTCTTCACAGGGTTTATCTGACTGTGGGTCATGATATACACAGTGTGTCAGTGAGTGTGTTAATATTAATCTGTGTTCTCTGTCAGTGTGTTAATATTACTGAGCACTTCGGGGGTGTTTTACACTTCACAGTGTGTATCTGACTGTGGGTCATGATATACACAGTGTGTCAGTGAGTGTGTTAATATTAATCTGTGTTCTCTTTCAGTGTGTTAATATTACTGAGGACAGTGGGGATGTTTTACACTTCACAGGGTGTATCTGACTGTGGGTCATGATATACAGATTGTGTCAGTGAGTGTGCTGATATTAATCTGTGTTCTCTGTCAGTGTGTTAATATTCCTGAGGACAGTGGGGATGTTTTACACTTCACAGGGTGTATCTGACTGTGGGTCATGATGTACACAGTGTGTGAGTGAGTGTGTTAATATTAATCTGTGTTCTCTGTCAGTGTGTTAATATTCCTGAGGACAGTGGGAATGTTTTACACTTCACAGGGTGTATCTGACTGTGGGTCATGATGTACACAGTGTGTGAGTGAGTGTGTTAATATTAATCTGTGTTCTCTGTCAGTGTGTTAATATTCCTGAGGACAGTGGGAATGTTTTACACTTCACAGCGTGTATCTGACTGTGGGTCATGATATACACAGTGTGTCAGTGAGTGTGTTAATATTAATCTGTGTTCACTGTCAGTGTTTTAATATTCCTGAGGACAGTGGGGGTGTTTTACACTCCACAGGGTTTATCTGACTCTGGGTCATGATAGACACATTGTGTCAGTGAGTGTGTTAATATTAATCTGTGTTCTCTGTCAGGTGTTAATATTCCTGAGGACAGTGGGGGTGTTTTACTCTTCACAGGGTTTATCTGACTGTGCGTCATGATATACACAGTGTGTCAGTGAGTGTGTTAATATTAATCTGTGTTCTCTGTCAGTGTGTTAACATTCCTGAGGACAGTGGGGGTGTTTTACACTTCACAGGGTGTATCTGACTGTGGGTCATGATGTACACAGTATGTCAGTGAATGTGTTAATATTAATCTGTGTTCTCTGTCAGTGTGTTAATATTCCTGAGGACAGTGGGGGTGTTTTACACTTCACAGGGTTTATCTGACTGTGGGTCATGAAGTACACAGTGTGTCAGTGAGTGTGTTAATATTAATCTGTGTTTTCTGTCAGTGTGTTAATATTACTGAGCACTTCGGGGGTTTTTTACACTTCACAGGGTGTATCTGACTGTGGGTCATGATATACACAGTGTGTCAGTGAGTGTGTTAATATTAATCTGTGTTCTCTGTCAGTGTGTTAATATTACTGAGGACAGTGGGGATGTTTTACACTTCACAGGGTGTATCTGACTGTGGGTCATGATATATAGATTGGGTCAGTGAGTGTGTTGATATTAATCTGTGTTCTCTGTCAGTGTGTTAATATTCCAGAGGACAGTGGGGATGTTTTACACTTCACAGGGTGTATCTGACTGTGGGTCATGATGTACACAGTGTGTGAGTGAGTGTGTTAATATTAATCTGTGTTCTCTGTCAGTGTGTTAATATTACTGAGCACTTCGGGGGTGTTTTACACATCACAGGGTGTATCTGACTGTGGGTCATGACATACACAGTGTGTCAGTGAGTGTGTTAATATTAATCTGTGTTCTCTGTCAGTGTGTTAATATTCCTGAGGACAGTGGGTATGTTTTACACTTCACAGGGTGTATCTGGCTGTGGGTCATGATGTACACAGTGTGTCAGTGAGTATGTTAATATTAATCTGTGTTCTCTGTCAGTGTGTTAATATTCCTGAGGATAGTGGGGGTGTTTTACACTTCAAAGGGTGTATGTGACTGTGGGTCATGATATACACAGTGTGTCAGTGAGTGTGTTAATATTAATCTGTGTTCTCTGTCAGTGTGTTAATATTACCGAGGACAGTGGGGGTGTTTTACACTTCACAGGGTGTATCTGACTGTGGGTCATGATATACACAGTGTGTCAGTGAGTGTGTTAATATTAATCTGTGTTCTCTGTCAGTGTGTTAATATTACTGAGGACAGTGGGAATGTTTTACACTTCACAGGGTGTATCTGACTGTGGGTCATGATATACACAGTGTGTCAGTGAGTGTGTTAATATTAATCTGTGTTATCTGTCAGTGTGTTAATATTCCTGAGGACAGTGGGGGTGTTTTACACTTAACAGGGTGTATCTGACTGTGGGTCATGATGCACACAGTGTGTCAGTGAGTGTGTTAATATTAATCTGTGTTCTCTGTCAGTGTGTTAATCTTCCTGAGGACAGTGGGGGTGTTTTACACATCACAGGGTGTATCTGACTGTGGGTCATGACATACACAGTGTGTCAGTGAGTGTGTTAATATTAATCTGTGTTCTCTGTCAGTGTGTTAATATTCCTGAGGACAGTGGGTATGTTTTACACTTCACAGGGTGTATCTGGCTGTGGGTCATGATGTACACAGTGTGTCAGTGAGTATGTTAATATTAATCTGTGTTCTCTGTCAGTGTGTTAATATTCCTGAGGATAGTGGGGGTGTTTTACACTTCAAAGGGTGTATGTGACTGTGGGTCATGATATACACAGTGTGTCAGTGAGTGTGTTAATATTAATCTGTGTTCTCTGTCAGTGTGTTAATATTACCGAGGACAGTGGGGGTGTTTTACACTTCACAGGGTGTATCTGACTGTGGGTCATGATATACACAGTGTGTCAGTGAGTGTGTTAATATTAATCTGTGTTCTCTGTCAGTGTGTTAATATTACTGAGGACAGTGGGAATGTTTTACACTTCACAGGGTGTATCTGACTGTGGGTCATGATATACACAGTGTGTCAGTGAGTGTGTTAATATTAATCTGTGTTATCTGTCAGTGTGTTAATATTCCTGAGGACAGTGGGGGTGTTTTACACTTAACAGGGTGTATCTGACTGTGGGTCATGATGCACACAGTGTGTCAGTGAGTGTGTTAATATTAATCTGTGTTCTCTGTCAGTGTGTTAATCTTCCTGAGGACAGTGGGGGTGTTTTACACTTCACAGGGTGTATCTGATTGTGGGTGATGATATACACAGTGTGTCAGTGAGTGTGTTAATGTTAATCTGTGTTCTCTGTCAGTGTGCTAATATTCCTGAGGACAGCGGGGGTGTTTTACACTTCACAGGGTGTATCTGACTGTGGGTCATGATATACACTGTGTTTCAGTGAGTGTGTTAATATTAATCTGTGTTCTCTGTCAGTGTGTTAATATTCCTGAGGACAGTGGGGGGTGTTTTACAATTCACAGGGTGTATCTGACTGTGGGTCATGATATACACAGTGTGTCAGTGAGTGTGTTAATATTAATCTGTGATCTCTGTCAGTGTGTTAATATTACTGAAGACAGTGGGGGTGTTTTGCACTTCACAGGGTGTATCTGGCTGTGGGTCATGATATACATAGTGTGTCAGTGAGTGTATTAATATTAATCTGTGTTCTCTGTCACTGTGTTAACATTCCTGAGGACAGTGGGGGTGTTTTACACTTCACAGGGTGTATCTGACTGTGGGTCATGATATACACAGTGTGTCAGTGAGTGTGTTAATATTAATCTGTGTTCTCTGTCAGTGTGTTAATATTCCTGAGGACAGTGGGGGTGTTTTACACTTCACAGGGTGTATCTGACAGTGGGTCATGATGCACACAGTGTGTCAGTGAGTGTGTTAATATTAATCTGTGTTCTCTGTCAGTGTGTTAATATTCCTGAGGACAGTGGGGGTGTTTTACACTTCACAGGGTGTATCTGATTGTGGGTGATGATATACACAGTGTGTCAGTGAGTGTGTTAATATTAATCTGTGTTCTCTGTCAGTGTGTTAATATTACTGAGGACAGTGGGGGTGTTTTACACTTCACAGGGTGTATCTGAATGTGGGTCATGATATACACAGTGTGTCAGTGAGCGTGTTAATATTAATCTGTGTTCTCTGTCAGTGTGTTAATATTCCTGAGGACAGTGGGGGTGTTTTACACTTCACAGGGTGTATCTGACTGTGGGTCATGATACACACAGTGTGTCAGTGAGTGTGTTAATATTAATCTGTGTTCTCTGTCAGTGTGTTAATATTCCTGAGGACAGTGGGCGTGTTTTACACTTCACAGGGTGTATCTGACTGTGGGTCATGATATACACAGTGTGTCAGTGTGAGTGTTAATATTAATCTGTGTTCTCTGTCAGTGTGTTAATATTCCTGAGGACAGTGGGGGTGTTTTACGCTTCACAGGGTGTATCTGACTGTGGGTCATGATATACACAGTGTGTCAGTGAGTGTGTTAATATTAATCTGTGTTCTCTGTCAGTGTGTTAATATTACTGAGGACAGTTGGGGTGTTTTACACTTCACAGGGTGTATCTGAATGTGGGTCATGATATACACAGTGTGTCAGTGAGAGTGTTAATATTAATCTGTGTTCTCTGTCAGTGTGTTAATATTTCTGAGGACAGTGGGGGTGTTTTACACTTCACAGGGTGTATCTGACTGTGGGTCATGATGTACACAGTGTGTCAGTGAGTGTGTTATTATTAATCTGTGTTCTCTGTCAGTGTGTTAATATTGCTGAGGACAGTGGGGGTGTTTTGCACTTCACAGGGTGTATCTGGCTGTGGGTCATGATATACATAGTGTGTCATTGAGTGTATTAATATTAATCTGTGTTCTCTGTCACTGTGTTAACATTCCTGAGGACAGTGGGGGTGTTTTACACTTCTCTGGGTGTATCTGACTGTGGGTCATGATATACACAGTGTGTCAGTGAGTGTGTTAATATTAATCTGTGTACTCTGTCAGTGTGTTAATATTCCTGAGGACAGTGGGGGTGTTTTACACTTCACAGGGTGTATCTGACTGTGGGTCATGATATACACAGTGTGTCAGTGAGTGTGTTAATATTAATTTGTGTTCTCTGTCAGTGTGTTAATATTGCTGAGGACAGTGGGGGTGTTTTACAATTCACAGGGTGTATCTGACTGTGGTTCATGATGTACACAGTGTGTCAGTGAGTCTGTTAATATTAATCTGTGTTCTCTGTCAGAGTGTTAATATTCCTGAGGACTGTGGGGGTGTTTTACACTTCACAGGGTGTATCTGACTGTGGGTCATGATATGCACAGTGTGTCAGTGATTGTGTTAATATTAATCATTGTTCTATGTCAGTGTGTTAATATTACTGAGGACAGTGGGGGTGTTTTACACTTCACAGGGTGTATCTGGCTGTGGGTCATGATACACAGAGTGTGTCAGTGAGTATGTTAATATTAATCTGTGTTCTCTGTCAGTGTGTTAATATTACTGAGGACAGTGGGGGTGTTTTACACTTCACAGGGTGTATCTGACTGTGGGTCATGATATACACAATGTGTCAGTGACTGTGTTAATATTAATCTGTGTTCTCTGTCAGTGTGTTAATATTACTGAGGACAGTGGGGGTGTTTTACACTGCACAGGGTGTATCTGACTGTGGGTCATGATATACACAGTGTGTCAGTGAGAGTTTTAATATTAATCTGTGTTCTCTGTCAGTGTGTTAATATTCCTGAGGACAGTGGGGATGTTTTACACTTCACAGGGTGTATCTGACTGTGGGTCATGATGTACACAGTGTGTCAGTGAGTGTGTTAATATTAATCTGTGTTCTCTGTCAGTGTGTTAATATTGCTGAGGACAGCGGGGGTGTTTTACACTTCACAGGGTTTATCTGACTGTGGGTCATGATGTACACAGTGTGTCAGTGAGTGTGTTGATGTTAATCTGTTTTCTCTGTCAGCGTGCTAATATTCCTGAGGACAGTGGGGGTGTTTTACACTTCACAGGGTGTATCTGACTGTGGGTCATGATATACACAGTGTGTCAGTGAGTGTGTTAATATTAATCTGTGTTCTCTGTCAGTGTGTTAATATTACTGAGGGCAGTGGGGTTGTTTTGCACTTCACAGGGTGTATCTGACTGTGGGTCATGATATACACAGTGTGTCAGTGAGTGTGTTAGTATTAATCTGTGTTCTCTGTCAGTGAGTTATTATTCCTGAGGACAGTGGGGGTGTTTTACACTTCACAGGGTGTATCTGACTGTGGGTCATGACATGCACAGTGTGTCAGTGAGTGTGTTAATATTAATCTGTGTTCTCTGTCAGTGTGTTAATATTCCTGAGGATGGTGGGGGTGTTTTACACTTCACAGGGTGGATGTGACTGTGGGTCATGATATACACAGTGTGTCAGTGAGTGTGTTAATATTAATCTGTGTTCTCTGTCAGTGTGTTAATATTACCGAGGACAGTGGGGGTGTTTTACACTTCACAGGGTGTATCTGACTGTGGGTCATGATATACACAGTGTGTCAGTGAGTGTGTTAATATTAATCTGTGTTCTCTGTCAGTGTGTTAATATCACTGAGGACAGTGGGAATGTTTTACACTTCACAGGGTGTATCTGACTGTGGGTCATGATATACACAGTGTGTCAGTGAGAGTGTTAATATTAATCTGTGTTCTATGTCAGTGTGTTAATATTCCTGAGGACAGTGGGGGTGTTTTACACTTCACAGGGTGTATCTGACTGTGGGTCATGATATACACAGTGTGTCAGTGATTGTGTTAATATTAATCTGTGTTATCTGTCAGTGTGTTAATATTCCTGAGGACAGTGGGGGTGTTTTACACTTCACAGGGTGTATCTGACTGTGGGTCATGATGTACACAGTGTGTCAGTGAGTGTGTTAATATTAATCTGTGTCCTCTGTCAGTGTATTAATCTTCCTGAGGACAGTGGGGGTGTTTTACACTTCACAGGGTGTATCTGATTGTGGGTGATGATATACACAGTGTGTCAGTGAGTGTGTTAATATTAATCTGTGTTCTCTGTCAGTGTGTTAATATTACTGAGGACAGTGGGGGTGTTTTACACTTCACAGGGTGTATCTGACTGTGGGTCATGATATACACAGTGTGTCAGTGAGTGTGTTAATATTAATCTGTGTTCTCTGTCAGTGTGTTAATATTCCAGAGGACAGTGGGGGTATTTTGCACTTCACAGGGTGTATCTGACTGTGGGTCATGATATACACAGTGTGTCAGTGAGTGTGTTAATATTAATCTGTGTTCTCTGTCAGTGTGTTAATATTCCTGAGGACAGTGGGAATGTTTTACACTTCACAGGGTGTATCTGACTGTGGGTCATGATACACACAGTGTGTCAATGAGTGTGTTAATATTAATCTGTGTTCTCTGTCAGTGTGTTAATATTCCTGAGGACAGTGGGAATGTTTTACACTTCACAGGGTGTATCTGACTGTGGGTCATGATACACAGAGTGTGTCAGTGAGTGTGTTAATATTAATCTGTGTTCTCTGTCAGTGTGTTAATATTCCTGAGGACAGTGGGGGTGTTTTACACTTCATAGGGTGTATCTGACTGTGGGTCATGATATACACAGTGTGTCAGTGAGTGTTTTAATATTAATCTGTGTTCTCTGTCAGTGTGTTAATATTCCTGAGGACAGTGGGGGTGCTTTACACTTCACAGGGTTTATCTGACTGTGGGTCATGATGTACACAGTGTGTCAGTGAGTGTGTTAATATTAATCTGTGTTTTCTGTCAGTGTGTTAATATTACTGAGCACTTCGGGGGTTTTTTACACTTCACAGGGTGTATCTGACTGTGGGTCATGATATACACAGTGTGTCAGTGAGTGTGTTAATATTAATCTGTGTTCTCTGTCAGTGTGTTAATATTACTGAGGACAGTGGGGATGTTTTACACTTCACAGGGTGTATCTGACTGTGGGTCATGATATATAGATTGGGTCAGTGAGTGTGTTGATATTAATCTGTGTTCTCTGTCAGTGTGTTAATATTCCTGAGGACAGTGGGGATGTTTTACACTTCACAGGGTGTATCTGACTGTGGGTCATGATGTACACAGTGTGTGAGTGAGTGTGTTAATATTAATCTGTGTTCTCTGTCAGTGTGTTAATATTACTGAGCACTTCGGGGGTGTTTTACACATCACAGGGTGTATCTGACTGTGGGTCATGACATACACAGTGTGTCAGTGAGTGTGTTAATATTAATCTGTGTTCTCTGTCAGTGTGTTAATATTCCTGAGGACAGTGGGTATGTTTTACACTTCACAGGGTGTATCTGGCTGTGGGTCATGATGTACACAGTGTGTCTGTGAGTGTTTTAATATTAATCTGTGTTCTCTGTCAGTGTGTTAATATTCCTGAGGATAGTGGGGGTGTTTTACACTTCACAGGGTGTATCTGACTGTGGGTCATGATATACACAGTGTGTCAGTGAGTGTGGTAATATTAATCTGTGTTCTCTGTCAGTGTGTTAATATTACTGAGGACAGTGGGAGTGTTTTACACTTCACAGGGTGTATCTGACTGTGGGTCATGATATACACAGTGAGTCAGTGAGTGTGTTAATATTAATCTGTGTTCTCTGTCAGTGTGTTAATATTACTGAGGACAGTGGGAATGTTTTACTCTTCACAGGGTGTATCTGAATGTGGGTCATGATATACATAGTGTGTCAGTGAGTGTGTTAATATTAATCTGTGTTCTCTGTCAGTGTGTTAATATTCCTGAGGACAGTGGGAATGTTTCACACTTCACAGGGTGTATCTGACTGTGGGTCATGATGTACACAGTGTGTCAGTGAGTGTGTTAATATTAATCTGTGTTCTCTGTCAGTGTGTTAATATTCCTGAGCACAGTGGGAATGTTTTACACTTCACAGGGTGTATCTGACTGTGGGTCATGATGTACACAGTGTGTCAGTGAGTGTGTTAATATTAATCTGTGTTCTCTGTCAGTGTGTTAATATTACTGAGGACAGTGGGGGTGTTTTACACTTCACAGGGTGTATCTGACTCTGGGTCATGATATACACAGTGCGTCAGTGAGTGTGTTAATATTAATCTGTGTTCTCTGTCAGTGTGTTAATATTCCTGAGGAAAGTGGGGGTGTTTTACACTTCACAGGGTGTATCTGACTGTGGGTCATGATGTACACAGTGTGTCAGTGAGCGTGTTAATATTAATCTGTGTTCTCTGTCAGGTGTTAATATTACTGAGGACAGTGGGGATGTTTTCCACTTCACAGGGTGTATCTGACTGTGGGTCATGATATCCACAGTGTGTCAGTGATTGTGTTAATATTAATCTGTGTTCTCTGTCAGTGTGTTAATATTGCTGAGGACAGTGGGGGTGTTTTACACTTCGCAGGGTGTATCTGACTGTGGGTCATGATATACACAGTGTGTCAGTGAGTGTGGTAATATTAATCTGTGTTCTCTGTCAGTGTGTTAATATTACTGAGGACAGTGGGGGTGTTTTACACTTCACAGGGTGTATCTGACTGTGGGTCATGATATACATAGTGAGTCAGTGAGTGTGTTAATATTAATCTGTGTTCTCTGTCAGTGTGTTAATATTACTGAGGACAGTGGGAATGTTTTACACTTCACAGGGTGTATCTGACTGTGGGTCATGATATACATAGTGTGTCAGTGAGTGTGTTAATATTAATCTGTGTTCTCTGCCAGTGTGTTAATATTCCTGAGGACAGTGGGAATGTTTTACACTTCACAGGGTGTATCTGACTGTGGGTCATGATGTACACAGTGTGTCAGTGAGTGTGTTAATATTAATCTGTGTTCTCTGTCAGTGTGTTAATATTACTGAGGACAGTGGGGGTGTTTTACACTTCACAGGGTGTATCTGACTGTGGGTCATGATATACACAGTGTGTCAGTGAGTGTGGTAATATTAATCTGTGTTCTCTGTCAGTGTGTTAATATTACTGAGGACAGAGGGGGTGTTTTACACTTCACAGGGTGTATCTGACTGTGGGTCATGATGTACACAGTTTGTCAGTGAGTGTGTTAATATTAATCTGTGTTCTCTGTCAGGTGTTAATATTACTGAGGACAGTGGGGATTTTTTCCACTTCACAGGGTGTATCTGACAGTGGGTCATGATGTACACAGTGTGTCAGTGAGTGTGTTAATATTAATCTGCGTTCTCTGTCAGTGTGTTAATATTACTGAGGACAGTGGGGGTGTTTTACACTTCACAGGGTGTATCTGACTCTGGGTCATGATATACACAGTGCGTCAGTGAGTGTGTTAATATTAATCTGCGTTCTCTGTCAGTGTGTTAATATTACTGAGGACAGTGGGGGTGTTTTACACTTCACAGGGTGTATCTGACTCTGGGTCATGATATACACAGTGTGTCAGTGAGTGTGTTAATATTAATCTGTGTTCTCTGTCAGTGTGTTAATATTCCTGAGGACAGTGGAAATGTTTTACACTTCACAGGGTGCATCTGACTGTGGGTCACGATGTACACAGTGTGTCAGTGAGTGTGTGAATATTAATCTGTGTTCTCTGTCAGTGTGTTAATATTCCTGAGGACAGTGGGAATGTTTTACACTTCACAGGGTGTATCTGACTGTGGGTCATGATGTACACAGTTTGTCAGTGAGTGTGTTAATATTAATCTGTGTTCTCTGTCAGTGTGTTAATATTCCTGAGGACAGTGGGGGTGTTTTACACTTCACCTTTTGTATCTGACTGTGGGTCATGATGTACACAGTGTGTCAGTGAGAGTGTTAATATTAATCTGTGTTCTCTGTCAGTGTGTTAATATTCCTGAGGACAGTGGGGATGTTTTACACTTCACAGGGTGTATCTGACTGTGGGTCATGATGTACACAGTGTGTCAGTGAGTGTGTTAATATTAATCTGTGTTCTCTGTCAGTGTGTTAATATTACTGAGGACAGTGGGAATGTTTTACACTTCACAGGGTGTATCTGACTGTGGGTCATGATATACATAGTGTGTCAGTGAGTGTGTTAATATTAATCTGTGTTCTCTGTCAGTGTGTTAATATTCCTGAGGACAGTGGGAATCTTTCACACTTCACAGGGTGTATCTGACTGTGGGTCATGATGTACACAGTGTGTCAGTGAGTGTGTTAATATTAATCTGTGTTCTCTGTCAGTGTGTTAATATTCTGAGCACAGTGGGAATGTTTTACACTTCACAGGGTGTATCTGACTGTGGGTCATGATGTACACAGTGTGTCAGTGAGTGTGTTAATATTAATCTGCGTTCTCTGTCAGTGTGTTAATATTACTGAGGACAGTGGGGGTGTTTTACACTTCACAGGGTGTATCTGACTCTGGGTCATGATATACACAGTGCGTCAGTGAGTGTGTTAATATTAATCTGTGTTCTCTGTCAGTGTGTTAATATTACTGAGGACAGTGGGGTGTTTTACACTTCACAGGGTGTATCTGACTGTGGGTCATGATATACACAGTGTGTCAGTGAGTGTGTTAATATTAATCTGTTTTCTCTGTCAGTGTGTTAATATTCCTGAGGACAGTGGGGGTGTTTTACACTTCACAGGGTGTATCTAACTGTGGGTCATGATATACACAGTGTGTCAGTGAATGTGTTAATATTAATCTGTGTTCTCTGTCAGTGTGTTAATATTCCTGAGGACAGTGGGGGTGTTTTACACTTCACAGGGTGTATCTGACTGTGGGTCATGATATACATAGTGTGTCAGTGAGTGTGTTAATATTAATCTGTGTTCTCTGTCAGTGTGTTAATATTACTGAGGACAGTGGGGGTGTTTTACACTTCACAGGGTGTATCTGACTGTGGGTCATGATATACACAATGTGTCAGTGAGTGTGTTAATATTAATCTGTGTTCTCTGTCAGTGTGTTAATATTCCTGAGGACAGTGGGGGTGTTTTACACTTCACAGGGTGCATCTGACTGTGGGTCATGATGTACACAGTGTGTCAGTGAGTGTGTTAATATTAATCTGTGTTCTCTGTCAGTGTGTTAATATTCCTGAGGACAGTGGGGGTGTATTACACATCACAGCGTGTATCTGACTGTGGGTCATGATGTACACAGTGTGTCAGTGAATGTGTTAATATTAATCTGTGTTCTCTGTCAGTGTGTTAATATTCCAGAGGACAGTGGGGGTGTTTTACTCTTCACAGGGTGTATCTGACTGTGGGTCATGATGTACACAGTGTGTCAGTGAGTGTCTTAATATTAATCTGTGTTCTCTGTCAGTGTGTTAATATTCCTGAGGACAGTGGGGGTGTTTTACAATATACAGGGTGTATCTAACTGTGGGTCATGATATACACAGTGTGTCAGTGAGTGTGTTAATATTAATCTGTGTTCTCTGTCAGTGTGTTAATATTCCTGAGGACAGTGGGGGTGTTTTACACTTCACAGTGTTTATCTGACTGTGGGTCATGACATACATAGTGTGTCAGTGAGTGTGTTAATATTAATCTGTGTTCTCTGTCAGTGTGTTAATATTACTGAGGACAGTGGGGGTGTTTTACACTTCACACGGAGTATCTGACTGTGGGTCATGATATACACAGTGTGTCGGTGAGTGTGTTAATATTAATCTGTGTTCTCTGTCAGTGTGTTAATTTTACTGAGGACAGTGGGGGTGTTTTACACTTCACAGGGTGTATCTGACTGTGGGCCATGATAAGCAAAGTCTGTCAGTGAGTGTGTTAATATTAATCTGTGTTCTCCGTCAGTGTGTTAATATTCCTGAGGACAGTGGGGGTGTTTTACACTTCACAGGGTTTATCTGACTGTGGGTCATGATATACACAGTGTGTCAGTGAGTGTGTTAATATTAATCTGTGTTCTCTGTCAGTGTGTTAATATTCCTGAGGACATTGGGGGTGTTTGACACTTCACAGGGTTTATATGACTGTGGGTCATGATGTACACAGTGTGTCAGTGAGTGTGTTAATATTAATCTGTGTTCTCTGTCAGTGTGTTAATATTCCTGAGGACAGTGGGGGTGTTTTTCACATCACAGGGTTTATCTGACTGTGGGTCATGATATACACAGTGTGTCAGTGAGTGTGGTAATATTAATCTGTGTTCTCTGTCAGTGTGTTAATATTACCGAGGACAGTGGGGGTGTTTTACACTTCACAGGGTTTATCAGACTGTGGGCCATGATATACACAGTGTGTCAGTGAGTGTGGCAATATTAATCTGTGTTCTCTGTCAGTGTGCTAATATTGCTGAGGACAGTGGGGGTGTTTTACACTTCACAGGGTGTATCTGAATGTGGGTCATGATATACGCAGTGTGTCAGTGAATGTGTTAATATTAATCTGTGTTCTCCGTCAGTGTGTTAATATTCCTGAGGACAGTGGGGGTGTTTTACACTTCACAGGGTGTATCTGACTGTGGGTCATGATATACACAGTGTGTCAGTGAGTGTGTTAATATTAATCTGTGTTCTCTGTCAGTGTGTTAATATTACCGAGGACAGTGGGGGTGTTTTACACTTCACAGGGTTTATCTGACTGTGGGTCATGATATACACAGTGTGTCAGTGAGTGTGTTAATATTAATCTGTGTTCTCTGTCAGTGTGTTAATATTCCTGAGGACATTGGGGGTGTTTTACACTTCACAGGGTTTATCTGACTGTGGGTCATGATATACAAAGTGTGTCAGTGAGTGTGTTAATATTCATCTGTGTTCTCTGTCAGTGTGTTAATATTCCTGAGGACAGTGGGGGTGTTTTACACTTCACACGGTGCATCTGACTGTGGTTCATGATATACACAGTGTCAGTGAGTGTGTTAATATTAATCTGTGTTCTCTGTCAGTGTGTTAATATTACTGAGGACAGTGGGGGTGTTTTACACTTCACAGGGTGTATCTGACTGTGGGTCATGATATACACAGTGTGTCAGTGAGTGTGTTAATATCAATATGTGTTCTCTGTCAGTGTGTTAATATTCCTGAGGACAGTGGGGGTGTTTTACACTTCACAGGGTGTATCTGACTGTGGGTCATGATATACACAGTGTGTCAGTGACTGTGTTAATATTAATCTGTGTTCTCTGTCAGTGTGTTAATTTTGCTGAGGACAGTGGGGGTGTTTTCCACTTCACAGGGTTTATCTGACTGTGGGTCATGATATACACAGTGTGTCAGTGAGTGTGTTAATATTAATCTGTGTTCTCTGTCAGTTTGTTAATATTACCGAGGACAGTGGGGATGTTTTACACTTCACAGGGTGTCTCTGACTGTGGGTCATGATCTACACATTGTGTCAGTGAGTGTGTTAATATTAATCTGTGTTCTCTGTCAGTGTGTTAATATTCCTGAGGACAGTGGGGGTGTTTTACACTTCACAGGGTTTATATGACTGTGGGTCATGATGTACACAGTGTGTCAGTGAGTTTGTTAATATTAATCTGTGTTCTCTGTCAGTGTGTTAATATTCCTGAGGACAGTGGGGGTGTTTTACACATCACAGGGTTTATCTGACTGTGGGTCATGATATGCACAGTGTGTCAGTGAGTGTGGTAATATTAATCTGTGTTCTCTGTCAGTGTGTTAATATTACCGAGGACAGTGGGGGTGTTTTACACTTCACAGGGTTTATCTGACTGTGGGCCATGATATACACAGTGTGTCAGTGAGTGTGTCAATATTAATCTGTGTTCTCTGTCAGTGTGCTAATATTGCTGAGGACAGTGGGGGTGTTTTACAATTCACAGGGTGTATCTGAATGTGGGTCATGATATACGCAGAGTGTCAGTGAGTGTGTTAATATTAATCTGTGTTCTCCGTCAGTGTGTTAATATTCCTGAGGACAGTGGGGGTGTTTTGCACTTCACAGGGTGTATCTGACTGTGGGTCATGATGTACACAGTGTGTCAGTGAGTGTGTTAATATTAATCTGTGTTCTCTGTCAGTGTGTTAATATTCCTGAGGACAGTGGGGGTGTTTTACACTTCACAGGGTGTATCTGACTGTGGGTCATGATATACATAGTGTGTCAGTGAGTGTTTTAATATTAATCTGTGTTCTCTGTCAGTGTGTTAATATTACTGAGGACAGTGGTGGTGTTTTACACTTCCCTGGGTGTATATGACTGTGGGTCATGATATACACAGTGTGTCAGTGAGTGTGTTAATATTAATCTGTGTTCTCTTTCAGTGTGTTAATATTCCTGAGGACAGTGGGGGTATTTTACACTTCACAGGGTGTATCTGACTGTGGGTCATGATGTACACAGTGTGTCAGTGAGTGTGTTAATATTAATCTGTGTTCTTTGTCAGTGTGTTAATATGGCTGAGGACATTGGGGGTGGTTTACACTTCACAGGGTGTATCTGACTGTGGGTCATGATGTACACAGTGTGTCAGTGAGTGTGTTAATATTAATCTGTGTTCTCTGTCAGTGTGTTAATATTCCTGAGGACAGTGGAGCTGTTTTAAACTTCACAGGGTGTATCTGACTGTGGGTCATGATGTACACATTGTGTCAGTGAGTGTGTTAATATTAATCTGTGTTCTCTGTCAGTGTGTTAATATTACTGAGGACAGTGGGGGTGTTTACACTTCACAGGGTTTATCTGACTGTTGGTCATGATATACACAGTGTGTCAGTGAGTGTGTTAATATTAATCTGTGTTCTCTGTCAGTGTGTAAATATTACTGAGGACAGTGGGGGTGTTTTACACTTCACAGGGTGTATCTGACTGTGGGTCATGATATACACAGTGTGTCAGTGAGTGTGTTAATATTAATCTGTGTTCTCTGTCAGTGTGTTAATATTACCGAGGACAGTGGGGGTGTTTTACACTTCACAGGGTTTATCTGACTGTAGGTCATGATATACACAGTGTGTCAGTGAGTGTGTTAATATTAATCTGTGTTCTCTGTCAGTGTGTTAATATTCCTGAGGACAGTGGGGGTGTTTTACACTTCACAGGGTTTATCTGACTGTGGGTCATGATATACACAGTGTGTCAGTGAGTGTGTTAATATTAATCTGTTTTCTCTGTCAGTGTGTTAATATTCCTGAGGACAGTCGGGGTGTTTTACACTTCACACGGTGTATCTGACTGTGGTTCATGATATACACAGTGTGTCAGTGAGTGTGTTAATATTAATCTGTGTTCTCTGTCAGTGTGTTAATATTATTGAGGACAGTGGGGGTGTTTTACACTTCACAGGGTGTATCCGACTTTGGGTCATGATATACACAGTGTGTCAGTGAGTGTGTTAATATTAATATGTGTTCTCTGTCAGTGTGTTAATATTCCTGAGGACAGTGGGGGTGTTTTACACTTCACAGGGTGTATCTGACTGTGGGTCATGATGTACACAGTGTGTCAGTGAGTGTGTTAATATTAATATGTGTTCTCTGTCAGTGTGTCAATATTACTGAGGACAGTGGGGGGTGTTTTACACTTCACAGGGTGTATCTGACTGTGGGTCATGATATACACAGTGTGTCAGTGAGTGTGTTAATATTAATCTGTGTTCTCTGTCAGTGTGTTATTATTCCTGAGGACAGTGGGGGTGTTTGACACTTCACAGGGTTTATATGACTGTGGGTCATGATGTACACAGTGTGTCAGTGAGTGTGTTAATATTAATCTGTGTTCTCTGTCAGTGTGTTAATATTCCTGAGGACAGTGGGGGTGTTTTTCACATCACAGGGTTTATCTGACTGTGGGTCATGATATACACAGTGTGTCAGTGAGTGTGGTAATATTAATCTGTGTTCTCTGTCAGTGTGTTAATATTACCGAGGACAGTGGGGGTGTTTTACACTTCACAGGGTTTATCAGACTGTGGGCCATGATATACACAGTGTGTCAGTGAGTGTGGCAATATTAATCTGTGTTCTCTGTCAGTGTGCTAATATTGCTGAGGACAGTGGGGGTGTTTTACACTTCACAGGGTGTATCTGAATGTGGGTCATGATATACGCAGTGTGTCAGTGAATGTGTTAATATTAATCTGTGTTCTCCGTCAGTGTGTTAATATTCCTGAGGACAGTGGGGGTGTTTTACACTTCACAGGGTGTATCTGACAGTGGGTCATGATGTACACAGTGTGTCAGTGAGTGTGTTAATATTAATCTGTGTTCTCCGTCAGTGTGTTAATATTCCTGAGGACAGTGGGGGTGTTTTACACTTCACAGGGTGTATCTGACTGTGGGTCATGATATACATAGTGTGTCAGTGAGTGTGTTAATATTAATCTGTGTTCTTTGACAGGGTGTTAATATGGCTGAGGACATTGGGGGTGGTTTACACTTCACAGGGTTTATCTGACTGTGGGTCATGATATACACAGTGTGTCAGTGAGTGTGTTAATATTAATCTGTGTTCTCTGTCAGTGTGTTAATATTCCTGAGGACAGTGGGGCTGTTTTAAACTTCACAGGGTGTATCTGACTGTGGGTCATGATGTACACATTGTGTCAGTGAGTGTGTTAATATTAACCTGTGTTCTCTGTCAGTGTGTTAATATTGCTGAGGACAGTGGGGGTGGTTTGCACTTCACAGGGTTTATCTGACTGTGGGTCATGATATACACAGTGTGTCAGTGAGTGTGTTAATATTAATCTGTGTTCTCTGTCAGTGTGTTAATATTCCTGAGGACAGTGGGGGTGTTTTACACTTCACAGGGTTTATATGACTGTGGGTCATGATGTACACAGTGTGTCAGTAAGTGTGTTAATATTAATCTGTGTTCTCTGTCAGTGTGTTAATATTCCTGAGGACAGTGGGGGTGTTTTACACTTCACAGGGTTTATCTGACTGTGGGTCATGATATACACAGTGTGTCAGTGAGTGTGTTAATATTAATCTGTGTTCTCTGTCAGTGTGTTAATATTACCGATCACAGTTGGGGTGTTTTACACTTCACAGGGTTTATCTGGCTGTGGGTCATGATATACACAGTGTGTCAGTGAGTGTGTCAATATTAATCTGTGTTCTCTGTCAGTGTGCTAATATTGCTGAGGACAGTGGGGGTGTTTTACACTTCACAGGGTTTATCTGACTGTCGGTCATGACATACACAGTGTGTCAGTGAGTGTGTTAATATTAATTTAGTTTAGTTTAGAGATACAGCACTGAAACAGGCCCTTCGGCCCACCGAGTCTGTGCCGACCATCAACCACCCATTTATACCAATCCTACACCAATCCCATGTTCCCTACCACATCCCCACCTGTCCCTATATTTCCCTACCACCTACCTATACTAGGGGCAATTTATAATGGCCAATTTACCTACCAACCTGCAAGTCTTTTGGCTTGTGGGAGGAAACCGGAGCACCCGGAGAAAACCCACGCAGACACAGGGAGAACTTGCAAACTCCACACAGGCAGTGCCCAGAATTGAACCCGGGTCGCTGGAGCGGTGAGGCTGCTGTGCTAACCACTGCGCCACTGTGCCGCCCATTGAGAGAGAGAAGGGAAAGTCATAAACCAATATTTTAAATTAGGAAGGTCTTTTTCCACATAAAAAGGATAGCAGAAATTTGGCAAACCCTTCCCCAAAAAGGCTGTGGATGACAGGCTAATTGAAACTTAAGACAGAGACTGATGGATTTTTGATAGATAGGATATCAAGAGATATAGATAAAGGGTAGCTAAATGGGGGCCAAGGCATCAGTGGAACAGGATTGAGGGATCGACAGCCTTCTCCTGTTTCTAGCCTTCTGAAACTTGTATAGGTTGGATCAAAATAGTAATCAAGTTCTTTATTTTCCCCCTCCCTACTTTGTTCATCTTGAGAGGCACTGATTCACAGTATGGGCAGCCCAACACAGTAACCAAAGAAAGAAAATTTTGTTGAACAGCTCTTCAGAGGGCTCAGTGAGTAAATACACCACATACTCAGAACCTGAACCACAAGATCAAGAGACACACACATGCACGAGTACTTCCAGTTACATCATGACAACAGCCCTTAATGATTCAGCGAGTATCTGAAGCACCCAGATTAGGATGGTTGAGGTTGAACAGCAGCTTATGTTAAGTAAACCGATCTCAATTAATATAATGGCAAGAGCAGTAGCAAAAAAAACCCAGAAAATGCTGGAAACACTCAGTGGGTCTGGCAGCATCTGTGGAGAGAGAAAGAGCGTTAACGTTTCAAGTTATGACCCTTCATCAGAACTGGCAAGTTAGAAATGTGATAGGTTTGAGGCATGTGAAGGGGGCGGGGGGTGGTTGGAGAGGAGAAGAAAAACAAGAAAAAGTTCTGTGATAGGGTGGAGAGCAGAAGAGATTAAATGACAAAAGGTTTCATAGCACAAAGCCAAGTGAAGAAACAAAAGGCATGCATGGATGAGGTACAAATGGCCGAATACAGCCGTCCAAACACAAAGAAAACAAAACATGGCTGCGTGGGGGTGAACAAGCCAGTTAAAAAAAAATGGAGGCAGAGGTTATGATCTAAAATTATTGAACTCTATGTTGAGTCCCAAAGGCTGTAAAGTTCCCAACTGAAAGAAGAGGTGCTGTTCCTCAAGCTTATGTTGAGCTTTACTGGAACACTGTAGCAGACCAAGCATTTCAATTCCCCACCTTGCTCCCATTCTGACCTTTCCGTCTGTTATCTATCAGTGTTCCAATGAAGCTCAATGCAAGCTTGAGGACCAGACTGCGCTGCGATGTCCAAATGGTCAACTAGCTTTCTGACGAGTCACCATCTGTTAGAAATATCACTGGGTCAAGGTACCAGACAGAACAGCACATCAGTTGGAGTCAGTGCTTTTGAAAAAAAAAGTAGAGAAAGGCTGGAGAGGAAGCAGAAATATATAAATTTATTCAAGCAAAAAAATTCTTACAAAAATTGTTCCGGGTATCACGTAGGTTTTTTTTCTGGATTCACGCCATCAAATTTGGACGGTTTAGTGCCACAACAGACAATATTCGGCAGGATTATATGCGGTTAGATCACAATGCACTTTGTGAATCAAGAATGCATCTCAAATTGTATGTTAAAGATGACAGAAGACTTCAAAATACTCCACTGATTCAGTTCTATTTGCCATGTAACAGACAGCTTTGGGTTTTGTTTCTCTTTATGGAGCTAAAAGTGCTAGTGGCTCATGACTCATTCTTGAGAGCAGCAGGATTTTGGGCTAAAAACAAATCATGTAAATTGAATACTTGGCATTTGAAGATTTTCAAGTTATAACAAATTGTTTCCGGAGAGGTGAGAAAACTGGCAGACAATTGAAAACATAATAAACTGGTTACTTGCAATAATCTCAAGGTCCGTAAAACAGATATGCAGATTTTTGTTTAGAGACAGATACCATAAATCCTCATATATAAGGTAACCTACATACAAGGTGACTTTACCCATCACATCCAAAAGTAAAATCCATTACTTACTAAGATGATGAGGGTCAACATTACAAACCTCCTATCCACCAGAATTCTCAACTTCCTGTCAACTGGCACCATATATTTTCTCTCCATTTTTGCTTGTTTCAACTACTGCATTAATGTTCACCATTGCTTCTTTCCTCCAGCACAAATATCTAAATAACAATGCTCCCTCCCAACTGTAATCCTGTCTTACAACTAATTTCATTCTTGTTTCTTTACACCAATTCTTTTGGTTTGTCTTCAATTTTAAGCCTGCAGTAGATGCTTAGACTATCAGCTCAGGAAGAAACATTAGCATTCATAATTACTGCACAGGAGAACCAGAGCAATAGTGAACAGGCATGGTGCTGCAGCTGGGCCAACTGCTTGAGGAAATTGCTTCACCTGGGGGAATGGAGGAGGAAAATGAAACCTATAGCAGTCAACAAGGACCCCATAGCCACCCCTGAATCTTGAACACAACTATATATTCCCCTGAGACATTAAGTTTTCCTTGCTGATGGAATTAGCTGGGAACCCAATTATCTTTATTATGTATCTGATAAATATCAGCATTCACTAATCCTGCACTGCTCCTAAACAGAAAGATGACCTTCCACTCAGCATCACTGCAGAATTACAACCAGCAAGTACTATGCCAAATACTTGCTTCCTCTGCAAGGGGGGCATGGGTGAAATTTGCCTTAACTAGTTTTAGGGAAAAAACGAGAGAAAAAAAAAACTTACTCATGTCTACATTTTTAATATAAATACCTAATGACTTTTACAGCACAGCTTTCAGAAGCCATATAAAAGAAACAGTACTGTGTTCTCTGTCAGTGTGTTAATATTCCTGAGGACAGTGGGGTTGTTTTACACTTCACAGGGTGTATCTGACTGTGGGTCATGATATACATAGTGTGTCAGTGAGTGTGTTAATATTAATCTGTGTTCTCTGTCAGTGTGTTAATATTACCGAGGACAGTGGGGGTGTTTTACACTTCACAGGGTGTATCTGACTCTGGGTCATGATATACACAGTGCGTCAGTGAGTGTGTTAATATTAATCTGTGTTCTCTGTCAGTGTGTTAATATTCCTGAGGAAAGTGGGGGTGTTTTACACTTCACAGGGTGTATCTGACTGTGGGTCATGATGTACACAGTGTGTCAGTGAGTGTGTTAATATTAATCTGTGTTCTCTGTCAGGTGTTAATATTACTGAGGACAGTGGGGATGTTTTCCACTTCACAGGGTGTATCTGACTGTGGGTCATGATATACACAGTGTGTCAGTGAGTGTGTTAATATTAATCTGTGTTCTCTGTCAGTGTGTTAATATTGCTGAGGACAGTGGGGGTGTTTTACACTTCACAGGGTGTATCTGACTGTGGGTCATGATATACACAGTGTGTCAGTGAGTGTGGTAATATTAATCTGTGTTCTCTGTCAGTGTGTTAATATTACTGAGGACAGTGGGAATGTTTTACACTTCACAGGGTGTATCTGACTGTGGGTCATGATATACATAGTGTGTCAGTGAGTGTGTTAATATTAATCTGTGTTCTCTGTCAGTTTGTTAATAATACTGAGGACAGTGGGAATGTTTTACACTTCACAGGGTGTATCTGACTGTGGGTCATGATGTACACAGTGTGTCAGTGAGTGTGTTAATATTAATCTGTGTTCTCTGTCAGTGTGTTAATATTACTGAGGACAGTGGGGGTGTTTTACACTTCACAGGGTGTATCTGACTCTGGGTCATGATATACACAGTGCGTCAGTGAGTGTGTTAATATTAATCTGTGTTCTCTGTCAGTGTGTTAATATTACTGAGGACAGTGGGGTGTTTTACACTTCACAGGGTTTATCTGACTGTGGGTCATGATATACACAGTGTGTCAGTGAGTGTGTTAATATTAATCTGTGTTCTCTGTCAGTGTGTTAATATTACTGAGGACAGTGGGGGTGTTTTACACTTCACAGGGTGTATCTGACTGTGGGTCTGATATACACAGTGTGTCAGTGAGTGTGTTAATATTAATCTGTGTTCTCTGTCAGTGTGTTAATATTACTGAGGACAGTGGGGGTGTTTTACACTTCACAGGGTGTATCTGACTGTGGGTCATGATATACACAGTGTGTCAGTGAGTGTGTTAATATTAATCTGTGTTCTCTGTCAGTGTGTTAATATTACCGATCACAGTTGGGGTGCTTTACACTTCACAGGGTTTATCTGGCTGTGGGTCATGATATACACAGTGTGTCAGTGAGTGTGTCAATATTAATCTGTGTTCTCTGTCAGTGTGCTAATATTGCTGAGGACAGTGGGGGTGTTTTACACTTCACAGGGTTTATCTGACTGTCGGTCATGACATACACAGTGTGTCAGTGAGTGTGTTAATATTAATTTAGTTTAGTTTAGAGATACAGCACTGAAACAGGCCCTTCGGCCCACCGAGTCTGTGCCGACCATCAACCACCCATTTATACCAATCCTACACCAATCCCATGTTCCCTACCACATCCCCACCTGTCCCTATATTTCCCTACCACCTACCTAAACTAGGGGCAATTTATAATGGCCAATTTACCTACCAAACTGCAAGTCTTTTGGCTTGTGGGAGGAAACCGGAGCACCCGGAGAAAACCCACGCAGACACAGGGAGAACTTGCAAACTCCACACAGGCAGTGCCCAGAATTGAACCCGGGTCGCTGGAGCGGTGAGGCTGCTGTGCTAACCACTGCGCCACTGTGCCGCCCATTGAGAGAGAGAAGGGAAAGTCATAAACCAATATTTTAAATTAGGAAGGTCTTTTTCCACATAAAAAGGATAGCAGAAATCTGGCAAACCCTTCCCCAAAAAGGCTGTGGATGACAGGCTAATTGAAACTTAAGACAGAGACTGATGGATTTTTGATAGATAGGATATCAAGAGATATAGATAAAGGGTAGCTAAATGGGGGCCAAGGCATCAGTGGAACAGGATTGAGGGATCGACAGCCTTCTCCTGTTTCTAGCCTTCTGAAACTTGTATAGGTTGGATCAAAATAGTAATCAAGTTCTTTATTTTCCCCCTCCCTACTTTGTTCATCTTGAGAGGCACTGATTCACAGTATGGGCAGCCCAACACAGTAACCAAAGAAAGAAAATTTTGTTGAACAGCTCTTCAGAGGGCTCAGTGAGTAAATACACCACATACTCAGAACCTGAACCACAAGATCAAGAGACACACACATGCACGAGTACTTCCAGTTACATCATGACAACAGCCCTTAATGATTCAGCGAGTATCTGAAGCACCCAGATTAGGATGGTTGAGGTTGAACAGCAGCTTATGTTAAGTAAACCGATCTCAATTAATATAATGGCAAGAGCAGTAGCAAAAAAAAACCAGAAAATGCTGGAAACACTCAGTGGGTCTGGCAGCATCTGTGGAGAGAGAAAGAGCGTTAACGTTTCAAGTTATGACCCTTCATCAGAACTGGCAAGTTAGAAATGTGATAGGTTTGAGGCATGTGAAGGGGGCGGGGGGTGGTTGGAGAGGAGAAGAAAAACAAGAAAAAGTTCTGTGATAGGGTGGAGAGCAGAAGAGATTAAATGACAAAAGGTTTCATAGCACAAAGCCAAGTGAAGAAACAAAAGGCATGCATGGATGAGGTACAAATGGCCGAATACAGCCGTCCAAACACAAAGAAAACAAAACATGGCTGCGTGGGGGTGAACAAGCCAGTTAAAAAAAAAAATGGAGGCAGAGGTTATGATCTAAAATTATTGAACTCTATGTTGAGTCCCAAAGGCTGTAAAGTTCCCAACTGAAAGAAGAGGTGCTGTTCCTCAAGCTTATGTTGAGCTTTACTGGAACACTGTAGCAGACCAAGCATTTCAATTCCCCACCTTGCTCCCATTCTGACCTTTCCGTCTGTTATCTATCAGTGTTCCAATGAAGCTCAATGCAAGCTTGAGGACCAGACTGCGCTGCGATGTCCAAATGGTCAACTAGCTTTCTGACGAGTCACCATCTGTTAGAAATATCACTGGGTCAAGGTACCAGACAGAACAGCACATCAGTTGGAGTCAGTGCTTTTGAAAAAAAAAAGTAGAGAAAGGCTGGAGAGGAAGCAGAAATATATAAATTTATTCAAGCAAAAAAATTCTTACAAAAATTGTTCCGGGTATCACGTAGGTTTTTTTTCTGGATTCACGCCATCAAATTTGGACGGTTTAGTGCCACAACAGACAATATTCGGCAGGATTATATGCGGTTAGATCACAATGCACTTTGTGAATCAAGAATGCATCTCAAATTGTATGTTAAAGATGACAGAAGACTTCAAAATACTCCACTGATTCAGTTCTATTTGCCATGTAACAGACAGCTTTGGGTTTTGTTTCTCTTTATGGAGCTAAAAGTGCTAGTGGCTCATGACTCATTCTTGAGAGCAGCAGGATTTTGGGCTAAAAACAAATCATGTAAATTGAATACTTGGCATTTGAAGATTTTCAAGTTATAACAAATTGTTTCCGGAGAGGTGAGAAGACTGGCAGACAATTGAAAACATAATAAACTGGTTACTTGCAATAATCTCAAGGTCCGTAAAACAGATATGCAGATTTTTGTTTAGAGACAGATACCATAAATCCTCATATATAAGGTAACCTACATACAAGGTGACTTTACCCATCACATCCAAAAGTAAAATCCATTACTTACTAAGATGATGAGGGTCAACATTACAAACCTCCTATCCACCAGAATTCTCAACTTCCTGTCAACTGGCACCATATATTTTCTCTCCATTTTTGCTTGTTTCAACTACTGCATTAATGTTCACCATTGCTTCTTTCCTCCAGCACAAATATCTAAATAACAATGCTCCCTCCCAACTGTAATCCTGTCTTACAACTAATTTCATTCTTGTTTCTTTACACCAATTCTTTTGGTTTGTCTTCAATTTTAAGCCTGCAGTAGATGCTTAGACTATCAGCTCAGGAAGAAACATTAGCATTCATAATTACTGCACAGGAGAACCAGAGCAATAGTGAACAGGCATGGTGCTGCAGCTGGGCCAACTGCTTGAGGAAATTGCTTCACCTGGGGGAATGGAGGAGGAAAATGAAACCTATAGCAGTCAACAAGGACCCCATAGCCACCCCTGAATCTTGAACACAACTATATATTCCCCTGAGACATTAAGTTTTCCTTGCTGATGGAATTAGCTGGGAACCCAATTATCTTTATTATGTATCTGATAAATATCAGCATTCACTAATCCTGCACTGCTCCTAAACAGAAAGATGACCTTCCACTCAGCATCACTGCAGAATTACAACCAGCAAGTACTATGCCAAATACTTGCTTCCTCTGCAAGGGGGGCATGGGTGAAATTTGCCTTAACTAGTTTTAGGGAAAAAACGAGAGAAAAAAAAAAACTTACTCATGTCTACATTTTTAATATAAATACCTAATGACTTTTACAGCACAGCTTTCAGAAGCCATATAAAAGAAACAGTACTGTGTTCTCTGTCAGTGTGTTAATATTCCTGAGGACAGTGGGGTTGTTTTACACTTCACAGGGTGTATCTGACTGTGGGTCATGATATACATAGTGTGTCAGTGAGTGTGTTAATATTAATCTGTGTTCTCTGTCAGTGTGTTAATATTACCGAGGAAAGTGGGGGTGTTTTACACTTCACAGGGTGTATCTGACTGTGGGTCATGATGTGCACAGTGTGTCAGTGAGTGTGTTAATATTAATCTGTGTTCTCTGTCAGGTGTTAATATTACTGAGGACAGTGGGGATGTTTTCCACTTCACAGGGTGTATCTGACTGTGGGTCATGATATACACAGTGTGTCAGTGAGTGTGGTAATATTAATCTGTGTTCTCTGTCAGTGTGTTAATATTACTGAGGACAGTGGGGGTGTTTTACACTTCACAGGGTGTATCTGACTGTGGGTCATGATATACACCGTGAGTCAGTGGGTGTGTTAATATTAATCTGTGTTCTCTGTCAGTGTGTTAATATTACTGAGGACAGTGGGAATGTTTTACACTTCACAGGGTGTATCTGACTGTGGGTCATGATATACATAGTGTGTCAGTGAGTGTGTTAATATTAATCTGTGTTCTCTGTCAGTGTGTTAATATTCCTGAGGACAGTGGGAATGTTTTACACTTCACAGGGTGTATCTGACTGTGGGTCATGATGTACACAGTGTGTCAGTGAGTGTGTTAATATTAATCTGTGTTCTCTGTCAGTGTGTTAATATTACTGAGGACAGTGGGGGTGTTTTACACTTCACAGGGTGTATCTGACTCTGGGTCATGATATACACAGTGCGTCAGTGAGTGTGTTAATATTAATCTGTGTTCTCTGTCAGTGTGTTAATATTCCTGAGGACAGTGGGGATGTTTTACACTTCACAGGGTGTATCTGACTGTGGGTCATGATGTACACAGTGTGTCAGTGAGTGTGTTAATATTAATCTGTGTTCTCTGTCAGTGTGTTAATATTACTGAGGACAGTGGGAATGTTTTACACTTCACAGGGTGTATCTGACTGTGGGTCATGATATACATAGTGTGTCAGTGAGTGTGTTAATATTAATCTGTGTTCTCTGTCAGTGTGTTAATATTCCTGAGGACAGTGGGAATGTTTCACACTTCACAGGGTGTATCTGACTGTGGGTCATGATGTACACAGTGTGTCAGTGAGTGTGTTAATATTAATCTGTGTTCTCTTTCAGTGTGTTAATATTCCTGAGCACAGTGGGAATGTTTTACACTTCACAGTGTGTATCTGACTGTGGGTCATGATGTACACAGTGTGTCAGTGAGTGTGTTAATATTAATCGGCGTTCTCTGTCAGTGTGTTAATATTACTGAGGACAGTGGGGGTGTTTTACACTTCACAGGGTTTATCTGACTCTGGGTCATGATATACACAGTGCGTCAGTGAGTGTGTTAATATTAATCTGTGTTCTCTGTCAGTGTGTTTATATTACTGAGGACAGTGGGGTGTTTTACACTTCACAGGGTGTATCTGACTGTGGGTCATGATATACACAGTGTGTCAGTGAGTGTGTTAATATTAATCTGTTTTCTCTGTCAGTGTGTTAATATTCCTGAGGACAGTGGGGGTGTTTTACAATTCACAGGGTGTATCTAACTGTGGGTCATGAAATACACAGTGTGTCAGTGAATGTGTTAATATTAATCTGTGTTCTCTGTCAGTGTGTTAATATTCCTGAGGACAGTGGGGGTGTTTTACACTTCACAGGGTGTATCTGACTGTGGGTCATGATATACATAGTGTGTCAGTGAGTGTGTTAATATTAATCTGTGTTCTCTGTCAGTGTGTTAATATTCCTGAGGACAATGGGAGTGTTTTACACTTCACAGGGTTTATCTGACTGTGGGTCATGATATACATAGTGTGTCAGTGAGTGTGTTAATATTAATCTGTGTTCTCTGTCAGTGTGTTAATATTACTGAGGACAGTGGGGGTGTTTTACACTTCACAGGGTGTATCTGACTGTGGGTCATGATATACACAGTGTGTCAGTGAGTGTGTTAATATTAATCTGTGTTCTCTGTCAGTGTGTTAATATTCCTGAGGACAGTGGGGGTGTTTTACACTTCACAGGGTGCATCTGACTGTGCGTCATGATGTACACAGTGTGTCAGTGAGTGTGTTAATATTAATCTGTGTTCTCTGTCAGTGTGTTAATATTCCTGAGGACAGTGGGGGTGTATTACACATCACAGCGTGTATCTGACTGTGGGTCATGATGTACACAGTGTGTCAGTGAGTGTCTTAATATTAATCTGTGTTCTCTGTCAGTGTGTTAATATTCCTGAGGACAGTGCGGGTGTTTTACAATATACAGGGTATATCTAACTGTGGGTCATGATATACACAGTGCGTCAGTGAGTGTGTTAATATTAATCTGTGTTCTCTGTCAGTGTGTTAATATTCCTGAGGACAGTGGGGGTGTTTTACACTTCACAGGGTTTATCTGACTGTGGGTCATGACATACATAGTGTGTCAGTGAGTGTGTTACTATTAATCTGTGTTCTCTGTCAGTGTGTTAATATTACTCAGGACAGTGGGGGTGTTTTACACTTCACACGGTGTATCTGACTGTGGGTCATGATATACACAGTGTGTCGGTGAGTGTGTTAATATTAATCTGTGTTCTCTGTCAGTGTATTAATATTACTGAGGACAGTGGGGGTGTTTTACACTTCACAGGGTGTATCTGACTATGGGTCATGATAAACAAAGTGTGTCAGTGAGTGTGTTAATATTAATCTGTGTTCTCCGTCAGTGTGTTAATATTCCTGAGGACTTTGGGGGTGTTTTACACTTCACAGGGTGTATCTGACTGTGGGTCATGATGTACACATTGTGTCAGTGAGTGTGTTAATATTAAGCTGTGTTCTCTGTCAGTGTGTTAATATTACTGAGGACAGTGGGAATGTTTTACACTTCACAGGGTGTATCTGACTGTGGGTCATGATATACACAGTGTGTCAGTGAGTGTGTTAATATTAATCTGTGTTCTCTGTCAGTGTGTTAATATTCCTGAGGACAGTGGGAATGTTTCACACTTCACAGGGTGTATCTGACTGTGGGTCATGATGTACACAGTGTGTCAGTGAGTGTGTTAATATTAATCTGTGTTCTCTTTCAGTGTGTTAATATTCCTGAGCACAGTGGGAATGTTTTACACTTCACAGTGTGTATCTGACTGTGGGTCATGATGTACACAGTGTGTCAGTGAGTGTGTTAATATTAATCGGCGTTCTCTGTCAGTGTGTTAATATTACTGAGGACAGTGGGGGTGTTTTACACTTCACAGGGTTTATCTGACTCTGGGTCATGATATACACAGTGCGTCAGTGAGTGTGTTAATATTAATCTGTGTTCTCTGTCAGTGTGTTAATATTACTGAGGACAGTGGGGTGTTTTACACTTCACAGGGTGTATCTGACTGTGGGTCATGAAATACACAGTGTGTCAGTGAATGTGTTAATATTAATCTGTGTTCTCTGTCAGTGTGTTAATATTCCTGAGGACAGTGGGGGTGTTTTACACTTCACAGGGTGTATCTGACTGTGGGTCATGATATACATAGTGTGTCAGTGAGTGTGTTAATATTAATCTGTGTTCTCTGTCAGTGTGTTAATATTCCTGAGGGCAATGGGGGTGTTTTACACTTCACAGGGTTTATCTGACTCTGGGTCATGATATACATAGTGTGTCAGTGAGTGTGTTAATATTAATCTGTGTTCTCTGTCAGTGTGTTAATATTACTGAGGACAGTGGGGGTGTTTTACACTTCACAGGGTGTATCTGACTGTGGGTCATGATATACACAGTGTGTCAGTGAGTGTGTTAATATTAATCTGTGTTCTCTGTCAGTGTGTTAATATTCCTGAGGACAGTGGGGGTGTTTTACACTTCACAGGGTGCATCTGACTGTGCGTCATGATGTACACAGTGTGTCAGTGAGTGTGTTAATATTAATCTGTGTTCTCTGTCAGTGTGTTAATATTCCTGAGGACAGTGGGGGTGTATTACACATCACAGCGTGTATCTGACTGTGGGTCATGATGTACACAGTGTGTCAGTGAGTGTCTTAATATTAATCTGTGTTCTCTGTCAGTGTGTTAATATTCCTGAGGACAGTGCGGGTGTTTTACAATATACAGGGTGTATCTAACTGTGGGTCATGATATACACAGTGTGTCAGTGAGTGTGTTAATATTAATCTGTGTTCTCTGTCAGTGTGTTAATATTCCTGAGGACAGTGGGGGTGTTTTACACTTCACAGGGTTTATCTGACTGTGGGTCATGACATACATAGTGTGTCAGTGAGTGTGTTAATATTAATCTGTGTTCTCTGTCAGTGTGTTAATATTACTCAGGACAGTGGGGGTGTTTTACACTTCACACGGTGTATCTGACTGTGGGTCATGATATACACAGTGTGTCGGTGAGTGTGTTAATATTAATCTGTGTTCTCTGTCAGTGTATTATTATTACTGAGGACAGTGGGGGTGTTTTACACTTCACAGGGTGTATCTGACTATGGGTCATGATAAACAAAGTGTGTCAGTGAGTGTGTTAATATTAATCTGTGTTCTCCGTCAGTGTGTTAATATTCCTGAGGACTTTGGGGGTGTTTTACACTTCACAGGGTGTATCTGACTGTGGGTCATGATGTACACAGTGTGTCAGTGAGTGTGTTAATATTAATCTGTGTCCTCTGTCAGTGTGTAAATATTACTGAGGACAGTGGGCGTGTTTTACACTTCACAGGGTGTATCTGACTGTGGGTCATGATATACACAGTGTGTCAGTGAGTGTGTTAATATTAATCTGTGTTCTCTGTCAGTGTGTTAATATTACCGAGGACAGTGGGGGTGTTTTACACTTCACAGGGTTTATCTGACTGTGGGTCATGATATACACAGTGTGTCAGTGAGTGTGTTAATATTCATCTGTGTTCTCTGTCAGTGTGTTAATATTCCTGAGGACAGTGGGGGTGTTTTACACTTCACACGGTGCATCTGACAGTGGTTCATGATATACACAGTGTCAGTGAGTGTGTTAATATTAGTCTGTGTTCTCTGTCAGTGTGTTAATATTACTGAGGACAGTGGGGGTGTTTTACACTTCACAGGGTGTATCTGACTGTGGGTCATGATATACACAGTGTGTCAGTGAGTGTGTTAATATTAATATGTGTTCTCGGTCAGTGTGTTAATATTCCTGAGGACAGTGGGGGTGTTTTACACTTCACAGGGTGTATCTGACTGTGGGTCATGATATACACAGTGTGTCAGTGAGTGTGTTAATATTAATCTGTGTTCTCTGTCAGTGTGTTATTATTCCTGAGGACAGTGGGGGTGTTTTGCACTTCACAGGGTTTATATGACTGTGGGTCATGATGTACACAGTGTGTCAGTGAGTGTGTTAATATTAATCTGTGTTCTCTGTCAGTGTGTTAATATTCCTGAGGACAGTGGGGGTGTTTTACACATCACAGGGTTTATCTGTCTGTGGGTCATGATATACACAGTGTGTCAGTGAGTGTGTTAATATTAATCTGTGTTCTCTGTCAGTGTGTTAATATTACCGAGGACAGTGGGGTGTTTTACACTTCACAGGGTGTATCTGACTGTGGGTCATGATATACACAGTGTGTCAGTGAGTGTGTTAATATTAATCTGTTTTCTCTGTCAGTGTGTTAATATTGCTGAGGACAGTGGGGGTGTTTTACAATTCACAGGGTGTATCTAACTGTTGGTCATGAAATACACAGTGTGTCAGTGAATGTGTTAATATTAATCTGTGTTCTCTGTCAGTGTGTTAATATTCCTGAGGACAGTGGGGGTGTTTTACACTTCACAGGGTGTATCTGACTGTGGGTCATGATATACATAGTGTGTCAGTGAGTGTGTTAATATTAATCTGTGTTCTCTGTCAGTGTGTTAATATTCCTGAGGACAATGGGGGTGTTTTACTCTTCACAGGGTTTATCTGACTGTGGGTCATGATATACATAGTGTGTCAGTGAGTGTGTTAATATTAATCTGTGTTCTCTGTCAGTGTGTTAATATTACTGAGGACAGTGGGGGTGTTTTACACTTCACAGGGTGTATCTGACTGTGGGTCATGATATACACAGTGTGTCAGTGAGTGTGTTAATATTAATCTGTGTTCTCTGTCTGTGTGTTAATATTCCTGAGGACAGTGGGGGTGTTTTACACTTCACAGGGTGCATCTGACTGTGGGTCATGATGTACACAGTGTGTCAGTCAGTGTGTTAATATTAATCTGTGTTCTCTGTCAGTGTGTTAATATTCCTGAGGACAGTGGGGGTGTATTACACATCACAGCGTGTATCTGACTGTGGGTCATGATGTACACAGTGTGTCATTGAGTGTCTTAATATTAATCTGTGTTCTCTGTCAGTGTGTTAATATTCCTGAGGACAGTGGGGGTGTTTTACAATATACAGGGTGTATCTAACTGTGGGTCATGATATACACAGTGTGTCAGTGAGTGTGTTAATATTAATCTGTGTTCTCTGTCAGTGTGTTAATATTCCTGAGGACAGTGGGGGTGTTTTACACTTCACAGGGTTTATCTGACTGTGGGTCATGACATACATAGTGTGTCAGTGAGTGTGTTAATATTAATCTGTGTTCTCTGTCAGTGTGTTAATATTACTCAGGACAGTGGGGGTGTTTTACACTTCACACGGTGTATCTGACTGTGGGTCATGATATACACAGTGTGTCGGTGAGTGTGTTAATATTAATCTGTGTTCTCTGTCAGTGTATTAATATTACTGAGGACAGTGGGGGTGTTTTACACTTCACAGGGTGTATCTGACTGTGGGTCATGATAAACAAAGTGTGTCAGTGAGAGTGTTAATATTAATCTGTGTTCTCCGTCAGTGTGTTAATATTCCTGAGGACAGTGGGGGTGTTTTACACTTCACAGGGTGTATCTGACTGTGGGTCATGATGTACACAGTGTGTCAGTGAGTGTGTTAATATTAATCTGTGTCCTCTGTCAGTGTGTAAATATTACTGAGGACAGTGGGGGTGTTTTACACTTCACAGGGTGTATCTGACTGTGGGTCATGATATACACAGTGTGTCAGTGAGTGTGTTAATATTAATCTGTGTTCTCTGTCAGTGTGTTAATATTACCGAGGACAGTGGGGGTGTTTTACACTTCACAGGGTTTATCTGACTGTGGGTCATGATATACACAGTGTGTCAGTGAGTGTGTTAATATTAATCTGTGTTCTCTGTCAGTGTGTTAATATTCCTGAGGACAGTGGGGGTGTTTTACACTTCACAGGGTTTATCTGACTGTGGGTCATGATATACACAGTGTGTCAGTGAGTGTGTTAATATTCATCTGTGTTCTCTGTCAGTGTGTTAATATTCCTGAGGACAGTGGGGGTGTTTTACACTTCACACGGTGCATCTGACTGTGGTTCATGATATACACAGTGTCAGTGACTGTGTTAATATTAATCTGTGTTCTCTGTCAGTGTGTTAATATTCCTGAGGACAGTGGGGGTGTTTTACACTTCACAGGGTGTATCTGACTGTGGGTCATGATATACACAGTGTGTCAGTGAGTGTGTTAATATTAATATGTGTTCTCGGTCAGTGTGTTAATATTCCTGAGGACAGTGGGGGTGTTTTACACTTCACAGGGTGTATCTGACTGTGGGTCATGATATACACAGTGTGTCAGTGAGTGTGTTAATATTAATCTGTGTTCTCTGTCAGTGTGTTATTATTCCTGAGGACAGTGGGGGTGTTTTGCACTTCACAGGGTTTATATGACTGTGGGTCATGATGTACACAGTGTGTCAGTGAGTGTGTTAATATTAATCTGTGTTCTCTGTCAGTGTGTTGATATTCCTGAGGACAGTGGGGGTGTTTTACACATCACAGGGTTTATCTAACTGTGGGTCATGATATACACAGTGTGTCAGTGAGTGTTTTAATATTAATCTGTGTTCTCTGTCAGTGTGTTAATATTACCGAGGACAGTGGGGGTGTTTTACACTCACAGGGTTTATCTGACTGTGGGCCATGATATACACAGTGTGTCAGTGAGTGTGTCAATATTAATCTGTGTTCTCTGTCAGTGTGCTAATATTGCTGAGGACAGTGGGGGTGTTTTACACTTCACAGGGTGTATCTGAATGTGGGTCATGATATACGCAGTGTGTCAGTGAGTG
This sequence comes from Heterodontus francisci, assembly GCF_036365525.1. Classification (NCBI taxonomy): domain Eukaryota; kingdom Metazoa; phylum Chordata; class Chondrichthyes; order Heterodontiformes; family Heterodontidae; genus Heterodontus; species Heterodontus francisci. The sequence continues at coordinate 20,028,499 of NC_090391.1, forward strand.
TGTTAATATTAATCTGTGTTCTCCGTCAGTGTGTTAATATTCCTGAGGACAGTGGGGGTGTTTTACACTTCACAGGGTGTATCTGACTGTGGGTCATGATGTACACAGTGTGTCAGTGAGTGTGTTAATATTAATCTGTGTTCTCTGTCAGTGTGTTAATATTCCTGAGGACAGTGGGGGTGTTTTACACTTCACAGGGTGTATCTGACTGTGGGTCATGATATACATAATGTGTCAGTGAGTGTGTTAATATTAATCTGTGTTCTCTGTCAGTGTGTTAATATTACTGAGGACAGTGGTGGTGTTTTACACTTCCCTGGGTGTATATGACTGTGGGTCATGATATACACAGTGTGTCAGTGAGTGTGTTAATATTAATCTGTGTTCACTTTCAGTGTGTTAATATTCCTGAGGACAGTGGGGGTGTTTTACACTTCACAGGGTGTATCTGACTGTGGGTCATGATGTACACAGTGTGTCAGTGAGTGTGTTAATATTAATCTGTGTTCTTTGTCAGTGTGTTAATATGGCTGAGGACATTGGGGGTCGTTTACACTTCACAGGGTGTATCTGACTGTGGGTCATGATGTACACAGTGTGTCAGTGAGTGTGTTAATATTAATCTGTGTTCTCTGTAAGTGTGTTAATATTCCTGAGGACAGTGGGGCTGTTTTAAACTTCACAGGGTGTATCTGACTGTGGGTCATGATGTACACATTGTGTCAGTGAGTGTGTTAATATTAATCTGTGTACTCTGTCAGTGTGTTAATATCACTGAGGACAGTGGGGGTGTTTTACACTTCACAGGGTTTATCTGACTGTTGGTCATGATATACATAGTGTGTCAGTGAGTGTGTTAATATTAATCTGTGTTCTCTGTCAGTGTGTTAATATTACTGAGGACAGTGGGGGTGTTTTACACTTCACAGGGTGTATCTGACTGTGGGTCATGATATACACAGTGTGTCAGTGAGTGTGTTAATATTAATCTGTGTTCTCTGTCAGTGTGTTAATATTCCTGAGGACAGTGGGGGTGCTTTACACTTCACAGGGTGCATCTGACTGTGGGTCATGATGTACACAGTGTGTCAGTGAGTGTGTTAATATTAATCTGTGTTCTCTGTCAGTGTGTAAATATTACTGAGTACAGTGGGGGTGGTTTACACTTCACAGGGTGTATCTGACTGTAGGTTTTGATATACACAGTGTGTCAGTGAGTGTGTTAATATTAATCTGTGTTCTCTGTCAGTGTGTTAATATTCCTGAGGACAGTGGGGGTGTTTTACACTTCACAGGGTTTATATGACTGTGGGTCATGATGTACACAGTGTGTCAGTGAGTGTGTTAATATTAATCTGTGTTCTCTGTCAGTGTGTTAATATTCCTGAGGACAGTGGGGGTGTTTTACACATCACAGCGTGTATCTGACTGTGGGTCATGATGCACACAGTGTGTCAGTGACTGTGTTAATATTAATCTGTGTTCTCTGTCAGTGTGTTAATATTCCAGAGGACAGTGGGGGTGTTTTACTCTTCACAGGGTGTATCTGACTGTGGGTCATGATGTACACAGTGTGTCAGTGAGTGTCTTAATATTAATCTGTGTTCTCTGTCAGTGTGTTAATATTCCTGAGGACTTTGGGGGCGTTTTACAATATACAGGGTGTATCTAACTGTGGGTCATGATATACACAGTGTGTCAGTGAGTGTGTTAATATTAATCTGTGTTCTCTGTCAGTGTGTTAATATTCCTGAGGACAGTGGGGGTGTTTTACACTTCACAGGGTGCATCTGACTGTGGGTCATGATGTACACAGTGTGTCAGTGAGTGTGTTAATATTAATCTGTGTTCTCTGTCAGTGTGTAAATATTACTGAGGACAGTGGGGGTGTTTTACACTTCACAGGGTGTATCTGACTGTAGGTTTTGATATACACAGTGTGTCAGTGAGTGTGTTAATATTAATCTGTGTTCTCTGTCAGTGTGTTAATATTCCTGAGGACAGTGGGGGTGTTTTACACTTCACAGGGTTTATATGACTGTGGGTCATGATGTACACAGTGTGTCAGTGAGTGTGTTAATATTAATCTGTGTTCTCTGTCAGTGTGTTAATATTCCTGAGGACAGTGGGGGTGTTTTACACATCACAGCGTGTATCTGACTGTGGGTCATGATGCACACAGTGTGTCAGTGAGTGTGTTAATATTAATCTGTGTTCTCTGTCAGAGTGTTAATATTCCAGAGGACAGTGGGGGTGTTTTACTCTTCACAGGGTGTATCTGACTGTGGGTCATGATGTACACAGTGTGTCAGTGAGTGTGTTAATATTAATCTGTGTTCTCTGTCAGTGTGTTAATATTACTCAGGACAGTGGGGGTGTTTTACACTTCACAGGGTGTATCTGACTGTGGGTCATGATACACACAGTGTGTCAGTGAGTGTGTTAATATTAATCTGTGTTCTCTGTCAGTGTGTTAATATTACTGAGGACAGTGGGGGTGTTTTACACTTCACAGGGTGTATCTGACTGTGGGTCATGATAAACACAGTGTGTCAGTGAGTGTGTTAATATTAATCTGTGCTCTCTGTCAGTGTGTTAATATTCCTGAGGACAGTGGGGGTGTTTTACACTTCACAGGGTGTATCTGATTGTGGGTCATGATGTACACAGTGTGTCAGTGAGTGTGTTAATATTAATCTGTGTTCTCTGTCAGTGTGTTAATATTACCGAGGACAGTGGGGGTGTTTTACACTTCACAGGGTTTATCTGACTGTGGGTCATGATATACACAGTGTGTCAGTGAGTGTGTTAATATTAATCTGTGTTCTCTGTCAGTGTGTTAATATTCCTGAGGACAGTGGGGGTGTTTTACACTTCACAGGGTTTATCTGACTGTGGGTCATGATATACACAGTGTGTCAGTGAGTGTGTTAATATTAATCTGTTTTCTCTGTCAGTGTGTTAATATTCCTGAGGACAGTCGGGGTGTTTTACACTTCACACGGTGTATCTGACTGTGGTTCATGATATACACAGTGTGTCAGTGAGTGTGTTAATATTAATCTGTGTTCTCTATCAGTGTGTTAATATTATTGAGGACAGTGGGGGTGTTTTACACTTCACAGGGTGTATCTGACTGTGGGTCATGATATACACAGTGTGTCAGTGAGTGTGTTAATATTAATCTGTGTTCTCTGTCAGTGTGTTATTATTCCTGAGGACAGTGGGGGTGTTTGACACTTCACAGGGTTTATATGACTGTGGGTCATGATGTACACAGTGTGTCAGTGAGTGTGTTAATATTAATCTGTGTTCTCTGTCAGTGTGTTAATATTCCTGAGGACAGTGGGGGTGTTTTTCACATCACAGGGTTTATCTGACTGTGGGTCATGATATACACAGTGTGTCAGTGAGTGTGTTAATATTAATCTGTGTTCTCTGTCAGTGTCTTAATATTACCGAGGACAGTGGGGGTGTTTTACACTTCACAGGGTTTATCTGACTGTGGGCCATGATATACACAGTGTGTCAGTGAGTGTGTCAATATTAATCTGTGTTCTCTGTCAGTGTGCTAATATTGCTGAGGACAGTGGGGGTGTTTTACACTTCACAGGGTGTATCTGAATGTGGGTCATGATATACGCAGTGTGTCAGTGACTGTGTTAATATTAATTTGTGTTCTCCGTCAGTGTGTTAATATTCCTGAGGACAGTGGGGGTGTTTTACACTTCACAGGGTTTATCTGACTGTGGGTCATGATGTACACAGTGTGTCAGTGAGTGTGTTAATATTAATCTGTGTTCTCCGTCAGTGTGTTAATATTCCTGAGGACAGTGGGGGTGTTTTACACTTCACAGGGTGTATCTGACTGTGGGTCATGATATACATAGTGTGTCAGTGACTGTGTTAATATTAATCTGTGTTCTCTGTCAGTGTGTTAATATTACTGAGGACAGTGGTGGTGTTTTACACTTCACTGGGTGTATATGACTGTGGGTCATGATATACACAGTGTGTCAGTGAGTGTGTTAATATTAATCTGTGTTCTCTTTCAGTGTGTTAATATTCCTGAGGACAGTGGGGGTGTTTTACACTTCACAGGGTGTATCTGACTGTGGTTCATGATGTACACAGTGTGTCAGTGAGTGTGTTAATATTAATCTGTGTTCTTTGTCAGTGTGTTAATATGGCTGAGGACATTGGGGGTGATTTACACTTCACAGGGTTTATCTGACTGTTGGTCATGATATACACAGTGTGTCAGTGAGTGTGTTAATATTAATCTGTGTTCTCTGTCAGTGTGTTAATATTCCTGAGGGCAGTGGGGCTGTTTTAAACTTCACAGGGTGTATCTGACTGTGGGTCATGATGTACACATTGTGTCAGTGAGTGTGTTAATATTAACCTGTGTTCTCTGTCAGTGTGTTAATATTGCTGAGGACAGTGCGGGTGGTTTACACTTCACAGGGTTTATCTGACTGTGGGTCATGATATACACAGTGTGTCAGTGAGTGTGTTAATATTAATCTGTGTTCTCTGTCAGTGTGTTAATATTCCTGAGGGCAGTGGGGCTGTTTTAAACTTCACAGGGTGTATCTGACTGTGGGTCATGATGTACACATTGTGTCAGTGAGTGTGTTAATATTAACCTGTGTTCTCTGTCAGTGTGTTAATATTGCTGAGGACAGTGGGGGTGGTTTACACTTCACAGGGTTTATCTGACTGTGGCTCATGATATACACAGTGTGTCAGTGAGTGTGTTAATATTAATCTGTGTTCTCTGTCAGTGTGTTAATATTCCTGAGGACAGTGGATGTGTTTTACACTTCACAGGGTGTATCTGACTGTGGGTCATGATATACACAGTGTGTCAGTGAGTGTGTTAATATTAATCTGTGTTCTCTGTCAGTGTGTTAATATTCCTGAGAACAGGGGGGGTGTTTTACACTTCACAGGGTTTATATGACTGTGGGTCATGATGTACACAGTGTGTCAGTAAGTGTGTTAATATTAATCTGTGTTCTCTGTCAGTGTGTTAATATTCCTGAGGACAGTTGGGGTGTTTTACACTTCACAGGGTTTATCTGACTGTGGGTCATGATATACACAGTGTGTCAGTGAGTGTGTTAATATTAATCTGTGTTCTCTGTCAGTGTGTTAATATTACCGAGGACAGTTGGGGTGTTTTACACTTCACAGGGTTTATCTGGCTGTGGGTCATGATATACACAGTGTGTCAGTGAGTGTGTCAATATTAATCTGTGTTCTCTGTCAGTGTGTTAATATTCCTGAGGACAGTGGGGGTGTTTTACACTTCACAGGGTGTATCTGACTGTGGGTCATGATATACACAGTGTGTCAGTGAGTGTGTTAATATTAATCTGTGTTCTCTGTCAGTGTGTTAATATTGCTGAGGACAGTGGGGGTGTTTTACACTTCACAGGGTGTATCTGACTGTGGGTCATGATATACACAGTGTGTCAGTGAGTGCGGTAATATTAATCTGTGTTCTCTGTCAGTGTGTTAATATTACTGAGGACAGTGGGAATGTTTTACACTTCACAGGGTGTATCTGACTGTGGGTCATGATATACATAGTGTGTCAGTGAGTGTGTTAATATTAATCTGTGTTCTCTGTCAGTTTGTTAATAATACTGAGGACAGTGGGAATGTTTTACACTTCACAGGGTGTATCTGACTGTGGGTCATGATGTACACAGTGTGTCAGTGAGTGTGTTAATATTAATCTGTGTTCTCTGTCAGTGTGTTAATATTACTGAGGACAGTGGGGGTGTTTTACACTTCACAGGGTGTATCTGACTCTGGGTCATGATATACACAGTGCGTCAGTGAGTGTGTTAATATTAATCTGTGTTCTCTGTCAGTGTGTTAATATTACTGAGGACAGTGGGGTGTTTTACACTTCACAGGGTTTATCTGACTGTGGGTCATGATATACACAGTGTGTCAGTGAGTGTGTTAATATTAATCTGTGTTCTCTGTCAGTGTGTTAATATTACTGAGGACAGTGGGGGTGTTTTACACTTCACAGGGTGTATCTGACTGTGGGTCTGATATACACAGTGTGTCAGTGAGTGTGTTAATATTAATCTGTGTTCTCTGTCAGTGTGTTAATATTACTGAGGACAGTGGGGGTGTTTTACACTTCACAGGGTGTATCTGACTGTGGGTCTGATATACACAGTGTGTCAGTGAGTGTGTTAATATTAATTTAGTTTAGTTTAGAGATACAGCACTGAAACAGGCCCTTCGGCCCACCGAGTCTGTGCCGACCATCAACCACCCATTTATACCAATCCTACACCAATCCCATGTTCCCTACCACATCCCCACCTGTCCCTATATTTCCCTACCACCTACCTATACTAGGGGCAATTTATAATGGCCAATTTACCTACCAACCTGCAAGTCTTTTGGCTTGTGGGAGGAAACCGGAGCACCCGGAGAAAACCCACGCAGACACAGGGAGAACTTGCAAACTCCACACAGGCAGTGCCCAGAATTGAACCCGGGTCGCTGGAGCGGTGAGGCTGCTGTGCTAACCACTGCGCCACTGTGCCGCCCATTGAGAGAGAGAAGGGAAAGTCATAAACCAATATTTTAAATTAGGAAGGTCTTTTTCCACATAAAAAGGATAGCAGAAATCTGGCAAACCCTTCCCCAAAAAGGCTGTGGATGACAGGCTAATTGAAACTTAAGACAGAGACTGATGGATTTTTGATAGATAGGATATCAAGAGATATAGATAAAGGGTAGCTAAATGGGGGCCAAGGCATCAGTGGAACAGGATTGAGGGATCGACAGCCTTCTCCTGTTTCTAGCCTTCTGAAACTTGTATAGGTTGGATCAAAATAGTAATCAAGTTCTTTATTTTCCCCCTCCCTACTTTGTTCATCTTGAGAGGCACTGATTCACAGTATGGGCAGCCCAACACAGTAACCAAAGAAAGAAAATTTTGTTGAACAGCTCTTCAGAGGGCTCAGTGAGTAAATACACCACATACTCAGAACCTGAACCACAAGATCAAGAGACACACACATGCACGAGTACTTCCAGTTACATCATGACAACAGCCCTTAATGATTCAGCGAGTATCTGAAGCACCCAGATTAGGATGGTTGAGGTTGAACAGCAGCTTATGTTAAGTAAACCGATCTCAATTAATATAATGGCAAGAGCAGTAGCAAAAAAAACCCAGAAAATGCTGGAAACACTCAGTGGGTCTGGCAGCATCTGTGGAGAGAGAAAGAGCGTTAACGTTTCAAGTTATGACCCTTCATCAGAACTGGCAAGTTAGAAATGTGATAGGTTTGAGGCATGTGAAGGGGGCGGGGGGTGGTTGGAGAGGAGAAGAAAAACAAGAAAAAGTTCTGTGATAGGGTGGAGAGCAGAAGAGATTAAATGACAAAAGGTTTCATAGCACAAAGCCAAGTGAAGAAACAAAAGGCATGCATGGATGAACATAGAACATAGAACATAGAAAATACAGCACAGAACAGGCCCTTCGGCCCACGATGTTGTGCCGATCCTTTGTCCTCTGTCAAGGACAATTTAATCTATACCCCATCATTCTCCTTTATCCATATACCTATCTAAAAGCCGTTTGAAAGTCCCTAAAGTTTCTGACTCAACAACTTCCCCAGGCAAGGCATTCCATGCCCCGACCACTCTCTGGGTAAAGAACCTTCCCCTGACATCCCCCTTATATCTCCCACCCTTCACCTTAAATTTATGACCCCTTGTAACGCTTTGCTCCACCCGGGGAAAAAGTTTCTGACTGTCTACCCTATCTATTCCCCTGATCATCTTATAAACCTCTATCATGTCACCCCTCATCCTTCTCCGTTCTAATGAGAAGAGGCCTAGAATGTTCAGCCTTTCCTCGTAAGACTTATTCTCCATTCCAGGCAACATCCTGGTAAATCTCCTCTGCACCCTCTCCAAGGCTTCCACATCCTTCCTAAAATGAGGCGACCAGAACTGCACACAGTACTCCAAATGAGGCCTTACCAAGGTCCTGTACAGCTGCATCATCACCTCACGGCTCTTAAATTCAATCCCTCTGCTAATGAACGCTAACACCCCATATGCCTTCTTCACAGCCCTATCCACTTGAGTTGCAACTTTAAACGATCTATGCACATAGACCCCAAGGTCTCTCTGCTCCTCCACATGCCCAAGAACCCTACCGTTAACCCATTATTTTGCATTCGTGTTTGTCCTTCCAAAATGGACGACCTCACACTTTTCAGGGTTAAACTCCATCTGCCACTTTTCAGCCCAGCACTGCAACCTATCCAAGTCCCTTTGCAGACGACAATAGCCCTCCTCGGTATCCACAACTCCACCAACCTTTGTATCATCTGCAAATTTACTGACCCACCCTTCGACTTCCTCATCCAAGTCGTTAATAAAAATCACAAACAGGAGAGGACCCAGAACTGATCCCTGTGGCACGCCACTGGTAACTGGGCTCCAGGCTGAGTATTTACCATCTAAGACCACTCTCTGCCTTCTATCAGTTAGCCAATTCTTAATCCAACTGGCCACATTCCCCACTATCCCATGCCTCCTGACTTTCTCCATAAGTCTACCATGGGGGACCTTATCAAATGCCTTACTAAAATCCATGTACACCACATCCACTGGTTTACCCTGATCCACTTGCTTGGTCACCTGCTCAAAGAATTCAATCAGGCTTGTGAGGCAAGACCTACCCCTCACAAAACCGTGCTGACTGTCCCGAATCAAGCAGTGTCTTTCCAGATGCTCAGAAATCCTATCCCTCAGCACCTTTTCCATCAACTTGCCTACCACCGAAGTAAGACTAACTGGCCTGTAATTCCCAGGGTTGTTCCTATTCCCTTTCTTGAACAGGGGCACAACATTTGCCACCCTCCAATCACCTGGTACCACCCCCGTCAACAGAGAAGATGAAAAGATCATTGCCAGCGGCTCTGCAATTTCATCCCTTGCTTCCCATAACATCCTTGGATATACCCCGTCAGGCCCGGGAGACTTGTCTATCTTCAAGTTATTCAAAAACCCCAACACATCTTCCCTCCTAACGAGCACTTCCTCGAGCTTACCAGTCTGTTTCACACCGTCCTCTTCAGTAATACACCCCTTCTCATTCGTAAATACCGAAGAGAAGTACTCATTCAAAACCTCACTTATCTCTTCCGGCTCAACACACAGTCTCCCGCTATTGTCCTTGACCGGACCTACGGTCCCCCTAGTCATCCTCATATTTCTGACATACGCGTAAAAGGCCTTGGGGTTTTCTTTTATCCTACCCGCCAAGCATTTTTCATGCCCTCTCTTAGCTCTCCTAATCCCTTTCTTCAGATCCTTCCTGGCCATCTTGTATCCCTCCAGAGCTAGGCCTGTGCCCTTTTTCCTCAACCTTATATACGCATCCTTCTTCTTCCTAACAAGACTCTCAACCTCTCTTGTCAACCACGGTTCCCTCACATGACCATCCCTTCCCTGTCTGACAGGGACATGCTTATCAATGGCCCCTACTATCTGCTCCTTGAAAAAGTTCCACATTTCGACCGTGCCCTTCCCTGCCAGCATATGCTCCCAACTTATGCTCCTCAGTTCCTGCCTGACAGCATCATATCTACCCTTCCCCCAATTGTAAACCTTGCCCTGTTGCACATACCTATCCCTCTCCATTACCACAGTGAATGCTACAGAATTGTGATCACTATCTCCAAAGTGCTCGCCCACCAACAGCTCTATCACTTGCCCTGGTTCATTACCTAGTACCAAATCCAATATTGCCTCCCCTCTGGTCGGGCAGTCTACATACTGAGTCAGAAAAGCTTCCTGGACATACTGCACAAACACTACCCCATCCAAACTATTCGATCTAAAGAGTTGCCAATCAATATTTGGGAAGTTGAAATCCCCCATAATTACTACCCTGTGATGAGGTACAAATGGCCGAATACAGCCGTCCAAACACAAAGAAAACAAAACATGGCTGCGTGGGGGTGAACAAGCCAGTTAAAAAAAATGGAGGCAGAGGTTATGATCTAAAATTATTGAACTCTATGTTGAGTCCCAAAGGCTGTAAAGTTCCCAACTGAAAGAAGAGGTGCTGTTCCTCAAGCTTATGTTGAGCTTTACTGGAACACTGCAGCAGACCAAGCATTTCAATTCCCCACCTTGCTCCCATTCTGACCTTTCCGTCTGTTATCTATCAGTGTTCCAATGAAGCTCAATGCAAGCTTGAGGACCAGACTGCGCTGCGATGTCCAAATGGTCAACTAGCTTTCTGACGAGTCACCATCTGTTAGAAATATCACTGGGTCAAGGTACCAGACAGAACAGCACATCAGTTGGAGTCAGTGCTTTTGAAAAAAAAAAGTAGAGAAAGGCTGGAGAGGAAGCAGAAATATATAAATTTATTCAAGCAAAAAAATTCTTACAAAAATTGTTCCGGGTGTCACGTAGGTTTTTTTTCTGGATTCACGCCAGCAAATTTGGACGGTTTAGTGCCACAACAGACAATATTCGCCAGGATTATATGCGGTTAGATCACAATGCACTTTGTGAATCAAGAATGCATCTCAAATTGTATGTTAAAGATGACAGAAGACTTCAAAATACTCCACTGATTCAGTTCTATTTGCCATGTAACAGACAGCTTTGGGTTTTGTTTCTCTTTATGGAGCTAAAAGTGCTAGTGGCTCATGACTCATTCTTGAGAGCAGCAGGATTTTGGGCTAAAAACAAATCATGTAAATTGAATACTTGGCATTTGAAGATTTTCAAGTTATAACAAATTGTTTCCGGAGAGGTGAGAAGACTGGCAGACAATTGAAAACATAATAAACTGGTTACTTGCAATAATCTCAAGGTCCGTAAAACAGATATGCAGATTTTTGTTTAGAGACAGATACCATAAATCCTCATATATAAGGTAACCTACATACAAGGTGACTTTACCCATCACATCCAAAAGTAAAATCCATTACTTACTAAGATGATGAGGGTCAACATTACAAACCTCCTATCCACCAGAATTCTCAACTTCCTGTCAACTGGCACCATATATTTTCTCTCCATTTTTGCTTGTTTCAACTACTGCATTAATGTTCACCATTGCTTCTTTCCTCCAGCACAAATATCTAAATAACAATGCTCCCTCCCAACTGTAATCCTGTCTTACAACTAATTTCATTCTTGTTTCTTTACACCAATTCTTTTGGTTTGTCTTCAATTTTAAGCCTGCAGTAGATGCTTAGACTATCAGCTCAGGAAGAAACATTAGCATTCATAATTACTGCACAGGAGAACCAGAGCAATAGTGAACAGGCATGGTGCTGCAGCTGGGCCAACTGCTTGAGGAAATTGCTTCACCTGGGGGAATGGAGGAGGAAAATGAAACCTATAGCAGTCAACAAGGACCCCATAGCCACCCCTGAATCTTGAACACAACTATATATTCCCCTGAGACATTAAGTTTTCCTTGCTGATGGAATTAGCTGGGAACCCACTTATCTTTATTATGTATCTCATAAATATCAGCATTCACTAATCCTGCACTGCTCCTAAACAGAAAGATGACCTTCCACTCAGCATCACTGCAGAATTACAACCAGCAAGTACTATGCCAAATACTTGCTTCCTCTACAAGGGGGGCATGGGTGAAATTTGCCTTAACTAGTTTTAGGGAAAAAACGAGAGAAAATAAAAAAAAACTTACTCATGTCTACATTTTTAATATAAATACCTAATGACTTTTACAGCACAGCTTTCAGAAGCCATATAAAAGAAACAGTACTGTGTTCTGTGTCAGTGTGTTAATATTATAGAGGACAGTGGGGGTGTTTAACTCTTCACAGGGTGTATCTGACTGTGGGTCATGATGTACACAGTGTGTCAGTGAGTGTGTTAATATTACTCTGTGCTCTCTGTCAGTGTGTTAATATTCCTGAGGACAGTGGGGGTGTTTTACACTTCAATGGGTGTATCTGACTGTGGGTCACGATTTTCACAGTGTGTCAGTGATGTGTGTTAATATTAATCTGTGTTCTCTGTCAGTGTGTTAATATTGCTGAGGACAGTGGGGCTGGTTTAAACTTCACAGGGTTTATCTGACTGTGGTTCATGATATACACAATGTGTCAGTGAGTGTGTTAATATTAATCTGTGTTCTCTGTCAGTGTGTTAATATTCCTGAGGACAGTGGGGGTGTTTTACACTTCACAGGGTGTATCTGACTGTGGGTCATGATATACATAGTGTGTCAGTGAGTGTGTTAATATTAATCTGTGTTCTCTGTCAGTGTGTTAATATAACTGAGGACAGTGGGGGTGTTTTTCACATCACAGGGTGTATCTGTCTGTGGGTCATGTTATACACAGTGTGTCAGTGAATGTGTTAATATTAATCTGTGTTCTCTGTCAGTGTGTTAATATTCCTGAGGACAGTGGGGGTGTTTTACACTTCACAGGGTGTATCTGACTGTGGGTCATGATGTACACCGTGTGTCAGTGAGTGTGTTAATATTAATCTGTGTTCTCTGTCAGTGTGTTAATATTGCTGAGGACAGTGGGGGTGGTTTACACTTCACAGGGTTTATCTGACTGTGGGTCATGATATACACAGTTTGTCAGTGAGGGTGTTAATATTAATCTGTGTTCTCTGTCAGTGTGTTAATATTCCTGAGGACAGTGGGGGTGTTTTACACTTCACATGGTGTATCTGACTGTGGGTCATGATGTACACAGTGTGTCAGTGAGTGTGTTAATATTAATCTGTGTTCTCTGTCAGGTGTTAATATTACTGAGGACAGTGGGGATGTTTTGCACTTCACAGGGTGTATCTGACTGTGGGTCATGATATACACAGTGTGTCAGTGAGTGTGTTAATATTAATCTGTGTTCTCTGTCAGTGTGTTAATATTCCTGAGGACAGTGGGGGTGTTTTACACTTCACAGGGTGTATCTGACTGTGGGTCATGATATACACAGTGTGTCAGTGAGTGTGTTAATATTAATCTGTGTTCTCTGTCAGTGTGTTAATATTACTGAGGACAGTGGGGGTGTTTTACACTTCACAGGGTGTATCTGACTGTGGGCCATGATATACACAGTGTGTCAATGAGTGTGTTAATATTAATCTGTGTTCTCTGTCAGTGTGTTAATATTCCTGAGGACAGTGGGGGTGTTTTACACTTCACAGGGTGTATCTGACTGTGAGTCATGATATACATCGCGTGACAGTGAGTGTGTTAATATTAATCTGTGTTCTCTGTCAGTGTGTTAATATTACTGAGGACATTGGGGGTGTTTTTCACATCACAGGGTGTATCTGACTGTGGGTATTGTTATACACAGTGTGTCAGTGAATGTGTTAATATTAATCTGTGTTCTCTGTCAGTGTGTTAATATTCCTGAGGACAGTGGGGGTGTTTTACACTTCACAGGGTGTATCTGACTGTGGGTCATGATGTACACAGTGTGTCAGTGAGTGTGTTAATATTAATCTGTGTTCTCTGTCAGTGTGTTAATATTCCTGAGGACAGTGGGGGTGTTTTACACTTCACAGGGTGTATCTGACTGTGGGTCATGATGTACACAGTGTGTCAGTGAGTGTGTCAATATTAATCTGTGTTCTCTGTCAGTGTGCTAATATTGCTGAGGACAGTGGGGGTGTTTTACACTTCACAGGGTGTATCTGAATGTGGGTCATGATATACACAGTGTGTCAGTGAGTGTGTTAATATTAATCTGTGTTCTCTGTCAGTGTGTTAATATTCCTGAGGACAGTGGGGGTGTTTTACACTTCACAGGGTGTATCTGACTGTGGGTCATGTTATACAGAGTGTGTCAGTGAATGTGTTAATATTAATCTGTGTTCTCTGTCGGTGTGTTAATATTCCTGAGGACAGTGGGGGTGTTTTACACTTCACAGGGTGTATCTGACTGTGGGTCATGATGTACACAGTGTGTCAGTGAGTGTGTTAATATTAATCTGTGTTCTCTGTCAGTGTGTTAATATTCCTGAGGACAGTGGGGGTGTTTTACACTTCACAGGGTGTATCTGACTGTGGGTCATGATGTACACAGTGTGTCAGTGAGTGTGTCAATATTAATCTGTGTTCTCTGTCAGTGTGCTAATATTGCTGAGGACAGTGGGGGTGTTTTACACTTCACAGGGTGTATCTGAATGTGGGTCATGATATACACAGTGTGTCAGTGAGTGTGTTAATATTAATCTGTGTTCTCTGTCAGTGTGTTAATATTCCTGAGGACAGTGGGGGTGTTTTACACTTCACAGGGTGTATCTGACTGTGGGTCATGATGTACACAGTGTGTCAGTGAGTGTGTTAATATTAATCTGTGTTCTCTGTCAGTGTGTTAATATTCCTGAGGACAGTGGGGGTGTTTTACACTTCACAGGGTTTATCTGACTGTGGGTCATGATATACATCGTGTGTCAGTGAGTGTGTTAATATTAATCTGTGTTCTCTGTCAGTGTGTTAATATTACTGAGGTCAGTGGGGGTGTTTTACACTTCACTGGGTGTATCTGACTGTGGGTCATGATATACACAGTGTGTCAGTGAGTGTGTTAATATTAATCTGTGTTCTCTGTCAGTGTGTTAATATTCCTGAGGACAGTGGGGGTGTTTTACACTTCACAGGGTTTATCTGACTGTGGGTCATGATTTTCACAGTGTGTCAGTGATTTGTGTTAATATTAATCTGTGTTCTTTGTCAGTGTGTTAATATTGCTGAGGACAGTGGGGCTGGTTTACACTTCACAGGGTTTATCTGACTGTGGGTCATGATATACACAATGTGTCAGTGAGTGTGTTAATATTAATCTGTGTTCTCTGTCAGTGTGTGAATATTGCTGAGGACAGTGGGGGTGTTTTACACTTCACAGGGTGTATCTGACTGTGGGTCATGATATACACAGTGTGTCAGTGAGTCTGTTAATATTAATCTGTGTTCTCTGTCAGAGTGTTAATATAACTGAGGACAGTGGGGGTGTTTTTCACATCACAGGGTGTATCTGTCTGTGGGTCATGTTATACACAGTGTGTCAGTGAATGTGTTAATATTAATCTGTGTTCTCTGTCAGTGTGTTAATATTCCTGAGGACAGTGGGGGTGTTTTACACTTCACAGGGTGTATCTGACTGTGGGTCATGATGTACACAGTGTGTCAGTGAGTGTGTTAATATTAATCTGTGTTCTCTGTTAGCGTGTTAATATTGCTGAGGACATAGGGGGTGGTTTACACTTCACAGGGTTTAGCTGACTGTGGGTCATGATATACACAGTGTGTCAGTGAGTGTGTTAATATTAATCTGTGTTCTCTTTCAGTGTGTTAATATTCCTGAGGACAGTGGGGGTGTTTTACACTTCACATGGTGTATCTGACTGTGGGTCATGATGTACACAGTGTGTCAGTGAGTGTGTTAATATTAATCTGTGTTCTCTGTCAGGTGTTAATATTACTGAGGACAGTGGGGATGTTTTGTACTTCACAGGGTGTATCTGACTGTGGGTCATGATATACACAGTGTGTCAGTGAGTGTGTTAATATTAATCTGTGTTCTCTGTCAGTGTGTTAATATTCCTGAGGACAGTGGGGGTGTTTTACACTTCACAGGGTGTATCTGACTGTGTGCCATGATATACACAGTGTGTCAGTGAGTGTGTTAATATTAATCTGTGTTCTCTGTCAGTGTGTTAATATTCCTGAGGACAGTGGGGGTGTTTTACACTTCACAGAGTGTATCTGACTGTGAGTCATGATATACATCGCGTGACAGTGAGTGTGTTAATATTAATCTGTGTTCTCTGTCAGTGTGTTAATATTACTGAGGACATTGGGGGTGTTTTTCACATCACAGGGTGTATCTGACTGTGGGTCATGATGTACACAGTGTGTCAGTGAGTGTGTTAATATTAATCTGTGCTCTCTGTCAGTGTGTTAATATTGCTGAGGACAGTGGGGGTGGTTTACACTTCACAGGGTTTATCAGACTGTGGGTCATGATATCCACAGGGTGTCAGTGAGTGTGTTAATATTAATCTGTGTTCTCTGTCAGTGTGTTAATATTCCTGAGGACAGTGGGGGTGTTTTACACTTCACATGGTGTATCTGACTGTGGGTCATGATGTCCACAGTGTGTCAGTGAGTGTGTTAATATTAATCTGTGTTCTCTGTCAGGTGTTAATATTACTGAGGACAGTGGGGATGTTTTACACTTCACAGGGTGTATCTGACTGTGGGTCATGATATACACAGTGTGTCAGTGAGTGTGTTAATATTAATCTGTGTTCTCTGTCAGTGTGTTAATATTCCTGAGGACAGTTTGGGTGTTTTACACTTCACAGGGTGTATCTGACTGTGGGTCATGATATACACAGTGTGTCAGTGAGTGTGTTAATATTAATCTGTGTTCTCTGTCAGTGTGTTAATATTCCTGAGGACAGTGGGGGTGTTTAATACTTCACAGGGTGTATCTGAATGTGGGTCATGATGCACACAGTTTGTCAGTGAGTGTGTTAATATTAATCTGTGTTCTCTGTCAGGTGTTAATATTACTGAGGACAGTGGGGATGTTTTGTACTTCACAGGGTGTATCTGACTGTGGGTCATGATATACACAGTGTGTCAGTGAGTGTGTTAATATTAATCTGTGTTCTCTGTCAGTGTGTTAATATTCCTGAGGACAGTGGGGGTGTTTTACACTTCACAGGGTGTATCTGACTGTGTGCCATGATATACACAGTGTGTCAGTGAGTGTGTTAATATTAATCTGTGTTCTCTGTCAGTGTGTTAATATTCCTGAGGACAGTGGGGGTGTTTTACACTTCACAGAGTGTATCTGACTGTGAGTCATGATATACATCGCGTGACAGTGAGTGTGTTAATATTAATCTGTGTTCTCTGTCAGTGTGTTAATATTACTGAGGACATTGGGGGTGTTTTTCACATCACAGGGTGTATCTGACTGTGGGTCATGATGTACACAGTGTGTCAGTGAGTGTGTTAATATTAATCTGTGCTCTCTGTCAGTGTGTTAATATTGCTGAGGACAGTGGGGGTGGTTTACACTTCACAGGGTTTATCTGACTGTGGGTCATGATATCCACAGGGTGTCAGTGAGTGTGTTAAAATTAATCTGTGTTCTCTGTCAGTGTGTTAATATTCCTGAGGACAGTGGGGGTGTTTTACACTTCACATGGTGTATCTGACTGTGGGTCATGATGTCCACAGTGTGTCAATGAGTGTGTTAATATTAATCTGTGTTCTCTGTCAGCTGTTAATATTACTGAGGACAGTGGGGATGTTTTACAGTTCGCAGGGTGTATCTGACTGTGGGTCATGATATACACAGTGTGTCAGTGAGTGTGTTAATATTAATCTGTGTACTCTGTCAGTGTGTTAACATTACTGAGGTCAGTGGGGGTGTTTTACACTTCACTGGGTGTATATGACTGTGGGTCATGATATACACAGTGTGTCAGTGAGTGTGTTAATATTAATCTGTGTTCTCTGTCAGTGTGTTAATATTCCTGAGGACAGTGGGGGTGTTTTACACTTCACAGGGTTTATCTGACTGTGGGTCATGATTTTCACAGTGTGTCAGTGATTTGTGTTAATATTAATCTGTGTTCTCTGTTAGCGTGTTAATATTGCTGAGGACATAGGGGGTGGTTTACACTTCACAGGGTTTAGCTGACTGTGGGTCATGATATACACAGTGTGTCAGTGAGTGTGTTAATATTAATCTGTGTTCTCTTTCAGTGTGTTAATATTCCTGAGGACAGTGGGGGTGTTTTACACTTCACATGGTGTATCTGACTGTGGGTCATGATGTACACAGTGTGTCAGTGAGTGTGTTAATATTAATCTGTGTTCTCTGTCAGGTGCTAATATTACTGAGGACAGTGGGGATGTTTTGTACTTCACAGGGTGTATCTGACTGTGGGTCATGATATACACAGTGTGTCAGTGAGTGTGTTAATATTAATCTGTGTTCTCTGTCAGTGTGTTAATATTCCTGAGGACAGTGGGGGTGTTTTACACTTCACAGGGTGTATCTGACTGTGGGTCATGATATACACAGTGTGTCAGTGAGTGTGTTAATATTAATCTGTGTTCTCTGTCAGTGTGTTAATATTCCTGAGGACAGTGGGGGTGTTTTACACTTCACAGGGTGTATCTGACTGTGTGCCATGATATACACAGTGTGTCAGTGAGTGTGTTAATATTAATCTGTGTTCTCTGTCAGTGTGTTAATATTCCTGAGGACAGTGGGGGTGTTTTACACTTCACAGAGTGTATCTGACTGTGAGTCATGATATACATCGCGTGACAGTGAGTGTGTTAATATTAATCTGTGTTCTCTGTCAGTGTGTTAATATTACTGAGGACATTGGGGGTGTTTTTCACATCACAGGGTGTATCTGACTGTGGGTCATGATGTACACAGTGTGTCAGTGAGTGTGTTAATATTAATCTGTGCTCTCTGTCAGTGTGTTAATATTGCTGAGGACAGTGGGGGTGGTTTACACTTCACAGGGTTTATCTGACTGTGGGTCATGATATCCACAGGGTGTCAGTGAGTGTGTTAATATTAATCTGTGTTCTCTGTCAGTGTGTTAATATTCCTGAGGACAGTGGGGGTGTTTTACACTTCACATGGTGTATCTGACTGTGGGTCATGATGTCCACAGTGTGTCAGTGAGTGTGTTAATATTAATCTGTGTT
The DNA here is from genome assembly GCF_036365525.1 of Heterodontus francisci. Taxonomy (NCBI): domain Eukaryota; kingdom Metazoa; phylum Chordata; class Chondrichthyes; order Heterodontiformes; family Heterodontidae; genus Heterodontus; species Heterodontus francisci. The sequence goes on from NC_090391.1 coordinate 20,047,274, forward strand.
CTCTGTCAGGTGTTAATATTACTGAGGACAGTGGGGATGTTTTACACTTCACAGGGTGTATCTGACTGTGGGTCATGATATACACAGTGTGTCAGTGAGTGTGTTAATATTAATCTGTGTTCTCTGTCAGTGTGTTAATATTCCTGAGGACAGTGGGGGTGTTTTACACTTCACAGGGTGTATCTGACTGTGGGTCATGATATACACAGTGTGTCAGTGAGTGTGTTAATATTAATCTGTGTTCTCTGTCAGTGTGTTAATATTCCTGAGGACAGTGGGGGTGTTTAATACTTCACAGGGTGTATCTGAATGTGGGTCATGATGCACACAGTTTGTCAGTGAGTGTGTTAATATTAATCTGTGTTCTCTGTCAGGTGTTAATATTACTGAGGACAGTGGGGATGTTTTGTACTTCACAGGGTGTATCTGACTGTGGGTCATGATATAAACAGTGTGTCAGTGAGTGTGTTAATATTAATCTGTGTTCTCTGTCAGTGTGTTAATATTCCTGAGGACAGTGGGGGTGTTTTACACTTCACAGGGTGTATCTGACTGTGGGTCATGATATACACAGTGTGTCAGTGAGTGTGTTAATATTAATCTGTGTTCTCTGTCAGTGTGTTAATATTCCTGAGGACAGTGGGGGTGTTTTACACTTCACAGGGTGTATCTGACTGTGTGCCATGATATACACAGTGTGTCAGTGAGTGTGTTAATATTAATCTGTGTTCTCTGTCAGTGTGTTAATATTCCTGAGGACAGTGGGGGTGTTTTACACTTCACAGAGTGTATCTGACTGTGAGTCATGATATACATCGCGTGACAGTGAGTGTGTTAATATTAATCTGTGTTCTCTGTCAGTGTGTTAATATTACTGAGGACATTGGGGGTGTTTTTCACATCACAGGGTGTATCTGACTGTGGGTCATGATGTACACAGTGTGTCAGTGAGTGTGTTAATATTAATCTGTGCTCTCTGTCAGTGTGTTAATATTGCTGAGGACAGTGGGGGTGGTTTACACTTCACAGGGTTTATCTGACTGTGGGTCATGATATCCACAGGGTGTCAGTGAGTGTGTTAATATTAATCTGTGTTCTCTGTCAGTGTGTTAATATTCCTGAGGACAGTGGGGGTGTTTTACACTTCACAGGGTGTATCTGACTGTGGGTCATGATATACACAGTGTGTCAGTGAGTGTGTTAATATTAATCTGTGTTCTCTGTCAGTGTGTTAATATTCCTGAGGACAGTGGGGGTGTTTTACACTTCACAGGGTGTATCTGACTGTGTGCCATGATATACACAGTGTGTCAGTGAGTGTGTTAATATTAATCTGTGTTCTCTGTCAGTGTGTTAATATTCCTGAGGACAGTGGGGGTGTTTTACACTTCACAGAGTGTATCTGACTGTGAGTCATGATATACATCGCGTGACAGTGAGTGTGTTAATATTAATCTGTGTTCTCTGTCAGTGTGTTAATATTACTGAGGACATTGGGGGTGTTTTTCACATCACAGGGTGTATCTGACTGTGGGTCATGATGTACACAGTGTGTCAGTGAGTGTGTTAATATTAATCTGTGCTCTCTGTCAGTGTGTTAATATTGCTGAGGACAGTGGGGGTGGTTTACACTTCACAGGGTTTATCTGACTGTGGGTCATGATATCCACAGGGTGTCAGTGAGTGTGTTAATATTAATCTGTGTTCTCTGTCAGTGTGTTAATATTCCTGAGGACAGTGGGGGTGTTTTACACTTCACATGGTGTATCTGACTGTGGGTCATGATGTCCACAGTGTGTCAGTGAGTGTGTTAATATTAATCTGTGTTCTCTGTCAGGTGTTAATATTACTGAGGACAGTGGGGATGTTTTACACTTCACAGGGTGTATCTGACTGTGGGTCATGATATACACAGTGTGTCAGTGAGTGTGTTAATATTAATCTGTGTTCTCTGTCAGTGTGTTAATATTCCTGAGGACAGTGGGGGTGTTTTACACTTCACAGGGTGTATCTGACTGTGGGTCATGATATACACAGTGTGTCAGTGAGTGTGTTAATATTAATCTGTGTTCTCTGTCAGTGTGTTAATATTCCTGAGGACAGTGGGGGTGTTTAATACTTCACAGGGTGTATCTGAATGTGGGTCATGATGCACACAGTTTGTCAGTGAGTGTGTTAATATTAATCTGTGTTCTCTGTCAGGTGTTAATATTACTGAGGACATTGGGGATGTTTTGTACTTCACAGGGTGTATCTGACTGTGGGTCATGATATAAACAGTGTGTCAGTGAGTGTGTTAATATTAATCTGTGTTCTCTGTCAGTGTGTTAATATTCCTGAGGACAGTGGGGGTGTTTTACACTTCACAGGGTGTATCTGACTGTGGGTCATGATATACACAGTGTGTCAGTGAGTGTGTTAATATTAATCTGTGTTCTCTGTCAGTGTGTTAATATTCCTGAGGACAGTGGGGGTGTTTTACACTTCACAGGGTGTATCTGACTGTGTGCCATGATATACACAGTGTGTCAGTGAGTGTGTTAATATTAATCTGTGTTCTCTGTCAGTGTGTTAATATTCCTGAGGACAGTGGGGGTGTTTTACACTTCACAGAGTGTATCTGACTGTGAGTCATGATATACATCGCGTGACAGTGAGTGTGTTAATATTAATCTGTGTTCTCTGTCAGTGTGTTAATATTACTGAGGACATTGGGGGTGTTTTTCACATCACAGGGTGTATCTGACTGTGGGTCATGATGTACACAGTGTGTCAGTGAGTGTGTTAATATTAATCTGTGCTCTCTGTCAGTGTGTTAATATTGCTGAGGACAGTGGGGGTGGTTTACACTTCACAGGGTTTATCTGACTGTGGGTCATGATATCCACAGGGTGTCAGTGAGTGTGTTAATATTAATCTGTGTTCTCTGTCAGTGTGTTAATATTCCTGAGGACAGTGGGGGTGTTTTACACTTCACATGGTGTATCTGACTGTGGGTCATGATGTCCACAGTGTGTCAGTGAGTGTGTTAATATTAATCTGTGTTCTCTGTCAGGTGTTAATATTACTGAGGACAGTGGGGATGTTTTACAGTTCGCAGGGTGTATCTGACTGTGGGTCATGATATACACAGTGTGTCAGTGAGTGTGTTAATATTAATCTGTGTACTCTGTCAGTGTGTTAATATTCCTGAGGACAGCGGGGGTGTTTTACACTTCACAGGGTGTATCTGAATGTGGGTCATGATATACATAGTGTGTCAGTGAGTGTGTTAATATTAATCTGTGTTCTCTGTCAGTGTGTTAATATTCCTGAGGACAGTGGGGGTGTTTTCCACTTCACAGGGTGTATCTGACTGTGGGTCATGATGTACACAGTGTGTCAGTGAGTGTGTTAATATTAATCTGTGTTCTCTGTCAGTGTGTTAATATTCCTGTGGACAGTGGGGGTGTTTTACATTTCACAGGGTGTATCTGACTGTGGGTCATGATATACATAGTGTGTCAGTGAGTGTGTTCATATTAATCTGTGTTCTCTGTCAGTGTGTTAATATTACTGAGGACAGTGGGGGTGTTTTACACTTCACAGGGTGTATCTGACTGTGGGTCATGATGTACACAGTGTGTCAGTGAGTGTGTTAATATTAATCTGTGTTCTCTGTCAGTGTGTTAATATTGCTGAGGACAGTGGGGGTGGTTTACACTTCACAGGGTTTATCTGACTGTGGGTCATGATATCCGCAGGGTGTCAGTGAGTGTGTTAATATTAATCTGTGTTCTCTGTCAGTGTGTTAATATTCCTGAGGACAGTGGGGGTGTTTTACACTTCACATGGTGTATCTGACTGTGGGTCATGATGTCAACAGTGTGTCAGTGAGTGTGTTAATATTAATCTGTGTTCTCTGTCAGGTGTTAATATTACTGAGGACAGTGGGGATGTTTTACACTTCACAGGGTGTATCTGACTGTGGGTCATGATATACACAGTGTGTCAGTGAGTGTGTTAATATTAATCTGTGTTCTCTGTCAGTGTGTTAATATTCCTGAGGACAGTGGGGGTGTTTTACACTTCACAGGGTGTATCTGACTGTGGGTCATGATATACACAGTGTGTCAGTGAGTGTGTTAATATTAATCTGTGTTCTCTGTCAGTGTGTTAATATTCCTGAGGACAGTGGGGGTGTTTTATACTTCACAGGGTGTATCTGAATGTGGGTCATGATGCACACAGTGTGTCAGTGAGTGTGTTAATATTAATCTGTGTTCTCTGTCAGTGTATTAATATTACTGAGGACAGTGGGGGTGTTTTACACTTCACTGTGTGTATCTGACTGTGGGTCATGATATACACAGTGTGTCAGTTAGTGTGTTAATAATAATCTGTGTTATCTGTCAGTGTGTTAATATTCCTGAAGACAGTGGGGGTGTTTTACACTTCACAGGGTTTATCTGACTGTGGGTCATGATGTACACAGTGTGTCAGTGAGTGTGTTAATATTAATCTGTGTTCTCTGTCGGTGTGTTAATATTCCTGAGGACAGTGGGGGTGTTTTACACTTCACAGGGTTTATCTGACTGTGGGTCATGATATACACAGTGTGTCAGTGAGTGTGTTAATATTAATCTGTGTTCACTGTCAGTGTGTTAATATTCCTGAGGACAGTGGATGTGTTTTACACTTCACAGGGTGTATCTGACTGTGGGTCATGATATACACAGTGTGTCAGTGAGTGTGTTAATATTAATCTGTGTTCTCTGTCAGTGTGTTAATATTCCTGAGGACAGTGGGAATGTTTTACACTTCACAGGGTGTATCTGACTGTTCGTCATGATATACACAGTGTGTCAGTGAGTGTGTTAATATTAATCTGTTTTCTCTGTCAGTGTGTTAATATTCCTGAGGCCAGTGGGGGTGTTTTACACTTCACATGGTGTATCTGACTGTGGGTCATGATGTCCACAGTGTGTCAGTGAGTGTGTTAATATTAATCTGTGTTCTCTGTCTGGTGTTAATATTACTGAGGACAGTGGGGATGTTTTAAACTTCACAGGTTGTATCTGACTGTGGGTCATGATATACACAGTGTGTCAATGAGTGTGTTAATATTAATCTGTGTTCTCTGTCAGTGTGTTAATATTCCTGAGGACAGTGGGGGTGTTTTACACTTCACAGGGTGTACCTGACTGTGGGTCATGATATACACAGTGTGTCAGTGAGTGTGTTAATATTAATCTGTGTTCTCTGTCAGTGTGTTAATATTCCTGAGGACAGTGGGGGTGTTTTACACTTCACAGGGTGTATCTGACTGTGGTTCATGATATACACAGTGTGTCAGTGAGTGTGTTAATATTAATCTGTGTTCTCTGTCAGTGTGTTAATATTCCTGAGGACAGTGGGGGTGTTTTACACTTCACAGGGTTTATCTGACTGTGGGTCATGATATACACAGTGTGTCAGTGAGTGTGTCAATATTAATCTGTGTTCTCTGTCAGTGTGCTAATATTGCTGAGGACAGTGGGGGTGTTTTACACTTCACAGGGTGTATCTGACTGTGGGTCATGATGTACACAGTGTGTCAGTGAGTGTGTTAATATTAATCTGTGTACTCTGTCAGTGTGTTAATATTCCTGAGGACAGCGGGGGTGTTTTACACTTCACAGGGTGTATCTGAATGTGGGTCATGATATACATCGTGTGTCAGTGAGTGTGTTAATATTAATCTGTGTTAGCTGTCAGTGTGTTAATATTCCTGAGGACAGTGGGGGTGTTTTCCACTTCACAGGGTGTATCTGACTGTGGGTCATGATGTACACAGTGTGTCAGTGAGTGTGTTAATATTAATCTGTGTTCTCTGTCAGTGTGTTAATATTCCTGTGGACAGTGGGGGTGTTTTACACTTCACAGGGTGTATCTGACTGTGGGTCATGATATACATAGTGTGTCAGTGAGTGTGTTCATATTAATATGTGTTCTCTGTCAGTGTGTTAATATTACTGAGGACAGTGGGGGTGTTTTACACTTCACAGGGTGTATCTGACTGTGGGTCATGATATACACAGTGTGTCAGTGAGTGTGTTAATATTAATCTGTGTTCTCTGTCAGTGTGTTAATATTCCTGAGGACAGTGGGGGTGTTTTACACTTCACAGGGTGTATCTGACTGTGGGTCATGATGTACACAGTGTGTCAGTGATTGTGTTAATATTAATCTGTGTTCTCTGTCAGTGTGTTAATATTGCTGAGGACAGTGGGGGTGTTTTACACTTCACAGGGTTTATCTGACTGTGGGTCATTATGTACACAGTGTGTCAGTGAGTGTGTTAATATTAATCTGTGTTCTCTGTCAGTGTGTTAATATTCCTGAGGACAGTGGGGGTGTTTTACACTTCACAGCGTGTATCTGACTGTGGATCATGATATACACAGTGTGTCAGTGAGTGTGTTAATATTAATCTGTGTTCTCTGTCAGGTGTTAATATTACTGAGGAAAGTGGGGGTGTTTTACACTTCACAGGGTGTATCTGAATGTGGGTCATGATATACACAGTGTGTCAGTGAGTGTGTTAATATTAATCTGTGTTCTCTGTCGGTGTGTTAATATTCCTGATGACAGTGGGGGTGTTTTACACTTCACAGGGTGTATCTGACTGTGGGTCATGATATACACAGTGTGTCAGTGAGTGTGTTAATATTAATCTGTGTTCTCTGTCAGTGTGTTAATATTACTGAGGACAGTGGGGGTGTTTTACACTTCACAGGGTTTATCTGACTGTGGGTCATGATATACACAGTGTGTCAGTGAGTGTGTTAATATTAATCTGTGTTCTCTTTCAGTGTGTTAATATTCCAGAGGACAGTGGGAATGTTTTACACTTCACAAGGTTTATCTGACTGTGGTCATGATGTACACAGTGTGTCAGTGAGTGTGTTAATATTAATCTGTGTTCTCTGTCAGTGTGTTAATATTCCTGAGGACAGTGGGAATGTTTTACACTTCACAGGGTGTATCTGACTGTGGGTCATGATGTACACAGTGTGTCAGTGAGTGTGTTAATATTAATCTGTGTTCTCTGTCAGTGTGTAAATATTACTGAGGACAGTGGGGGTGTTTTACACTTCACTGTGTGTATCTGACTGTGGGTCATGATATACACGGTGTGTCAGTGAGTGTGTTAATAATAATCTGTGTTCTCTGTCAGTGTGTTAATATTCCTGAAGACAGTGGGGGTGTTTTACACTTCACAGGGTTTATCTGACTGTGGGTCATGATGTACACACTGTGTCAGTGAGTGTGTTAATATTAATCTGTGTTCTCTGTCAGTGTGTTAATATTCCTGAGGACAGTGGGGGTGTTTTACAATTCACCGGGTGCATCTGACTGTGGGTCATGATATACACAGTGTGTCAGTGAGTGTGTTAATATTAATCTGTGTTCTCTGTCAGTGTGTTAATATTCCTGAGGACAGTGGGAATGTTTTACACTTCACAGGGTGTATCTGACTGTGGGTCATGATATACACAGTGTGTCAGTGAGTGTGTTAATATTAATCTGTTTTCTCTGTCAGTGTGTTAATATTCCTGAGGACAGTGGGCGTGTTTTACACTTCACAGGGTGTATCTGACTGTGGGTCATGACATACACAGTGTGTCAGTGAGTGTGTTAATATTAATCTGTGTTCTCTGTCAGTGTGTTAATATTCCTGAGGACAGTCGGGATGTTTTACACTTCACAGGGTAAATCTGGCTGTGGGTCATGATGTACACAATGTGTCAGTGAGTGTGTTAATATTAATCTGTGTTCTCTGTTAGTGTGTTAATATTGCTGAGGACAGTGGAGGTGTTTTACACTTCACAGGGTGTATCTGACTGTGGGTCATGATGTCCACAGTGTGTCAGTGAGTGTGTTAATATTAATCTGTGTTCTCTGTCAGTGTGTTAATATTGCTGAGGACAGTGGGGGTGTTTTACACTTCACAGGGTGTATCTGACTGTGGGTCATGATATACATAGTGTGTCAGTGAGTTTGTTAATATTAATCTGTATTCTCTGTCAGTGTGTTGATATTACTGAGGCCAGTGGGGGTGTTTTACACTTCACAGGGTGTATCTGACTGTGGGTCATGATATACACAGTGTGTCATTGAGTGTGTTAATATTAATCTGTGTTCTCTGTCAGTGTGTTAATATTACTGAGGACAGTGGGAATGTTTTACACTTCACAGGGTGTATCTGACTGTGGGTCATGATGTACACAGTGTGTCAGTGATTGTGTTAATATTAATCTGTGTTCTCTGTCAGTGTGTTAATATTGCTGAGGACAGTGGGGGTGTTTTACACTTCACAGGGTTTATCTGACTGTGGGTCATTATGTACACAGTGTGTCAGTGAGTGTGTTAATATTAATCTGTGTTCTCTGTCAGTGTGTTAATATTCCTGAGGACAGTGGGGGTGTTTTACACTTCACAGGGTGTATCTGACTGTGGATCATGATATACACAGTGTGTCAGTGAGTGTGTTAATATTAATCTGTGTTCTCTGTCAGGTGTTAATATTACTGAGGAAAGTGGGGGTGTTTTACACTTCACAGGGTGTATCTGAATGTGGGTCATGATATACACAGTGTGTCAGTGAGTGTGTTAATATTAATCTGTGTTCTCTGTCGGTGTGTTAATATTCCTGAGGACAGTGGGGGTGTTTTACACTTCACAGGGTGTATCTGACTGTGGGTCATGATATACACAGTGTGTCAGTGAGTGTGTTAATATTAATCTGTGTTCTCTGTCAGTGTGTTAATATTACTGAGGACAGTGGGGGTGTTTTACACTTCACAGGGTTTATCTGACTGTGGGTCATGATATACACAGTGTGTCAGTGAGTGTGTTAATATTAATCTGTGTTCTCTTTCAGTGTGTTAATATTCCAGAGGATAGTGGGAATGTTTTACACTTCACAAGGTGTATCTGACTGTGGTCATGATGTACACAGTGTGTCAGTGAGTGTGTTAATATTAATCTGTGTTCTCTGTCAGTGTGTTAATATTCCTGAGGACAGTGGGAATGTTTTACACTTCACAGGGTGTATCTGACTGTGGGTCATGATGTACACAGTGTGTCAGTGAGTGTGTTAATATTAATCTGTGTTCTCTGTCAGTGTGTAAATATTACTGAGGACAGTGGGGGTGTTTTACACTTCACTGTGTGTATCTGACTGTGGGTCATGATATACACAGTGTGTCAGTGAGTGTGTTAATAATAATCTGTGTTCTCTGTCAGTGTGTTAATATTCCTGAAGACAGTGGGGGTGTTTTACACTTCACAGGGTTTATCTGACTGTGGGTCATGATGTACACACTGTGTCAGTGAGTGTGTTAATATTAATCTGTGTTCTCTGTCAGTGTGTTAATATTCCTGAGGACAGTGGGGGTGTTTTACACTTCACAGGGTTTATCTGACTGTGGGTCATGATATACACAGTGTGTCAGTGAGTGTGTTAATATTAATCTGTGTTCACTGTCAGTGTGTTAATATTACTGAGGACAGTGGGGGTGTTTTACACTTCACAGGGTGTATCTGACTGTGGGTCATGATATACACAGTGAGTCAGTGAGTGTGTTAATATTAATCTGTGTTCTCTGTCAGTGTGTTAAGATTACTGAGGACAGTGGGGGTGTTTTACAATTCACCGGGTGCATCTGACTGTGGGTCATGATATACACAGTGTGTCAGTGAGTGTGTTAATATTAATCTGTGTTCTCTGTCAGTGTGTTAATATTCCTGAGGACAGTGGGAATGTTTTACACTTCACAGGGTGTATCTGACTGTGGGTCATGATATACACAGTGTGTCAGTGAGTGTGTTAATATTAATCTGTTTTCTCTGTCAGTGTGTTAATATTCCTGAGGACAGTGGGCGTGTTTTACACTTCACAGGGTGTATCTGACTGTGGGTCATGACATACACAGTGTGTCAGTGAGTGTGTTAATATTAATCTGTGTTCTCTGTCAGTGTGTTAATATTCCTGAGGACAGTCGGGATGTTTTACACTTCACAGGGTAAATCTGGCTGTGGGTCATGATGTACACAGTGTGTCAGTGAGTGTGTTAATATTAATCTGTGTTCTCTGTTAGTGTGTTAATATTGCTGAGGACAGTGGAGGTGTTTTACACTTCACAGGGTGTATCTGACTGTGGGTCATGATGTCCACAGTGTGTCAGTGAGTGTGTTAATATTAATCTGTGTTCTCTGTCAGTGTGTTAATATTGCTGAGGACAGTGGGGGTGTTTTACACTTCACAGGGTGTATCTGACTGTGGGTCATGATATACATAGTGTGTCAGTGAGTGTGTTAATATTAATCTGTATTCTCTGTCAGTGTGTCGATATTACTGAGGCCAGTGGGGGTGTTTTACACTTCACAGGGTGTATCTGACTGTGGGTCATGATATACACAGTGTGTCATTGAGTGTGTTAATATTAATCTGTGTTCTCTGTCAGTGTGTTAATATTACTGAGGACAGTGGGAATGTTTTATACTTCACAGGGTGTATCTGACTGTGGGTCATGATGTACACAGTGTGTCAGTGAGTGTGCTAATATTAATCTGTTTTCTCTGTCAGTGTGTTAATATTCCTGAGGACAGTGGGAATGTTTTACACTTCACAGGGTGTATCTGACTGTGGGTCATGATATACACAGTGTGTCAGTGAGTGTGTTAATATTAATCTGTTTTCTCTGTCAGTGTGTTAATATTCCTGAGGACATTGGGCGTGTTTTACACTTCACAGGGTGGATCTGACTGTGGGTCATGACATACACAGTGTGTCAGTGAGTGTGTTAATATTAATCTGTGTTCTCTGTCAGTGTGTTAATATTCCTGAGGACAGTCGGGATGTTTTACACTTCACAGGGTGAATCTGGCTGTGGGTCATGATGTACACAGTGTGTCAGTGAGTGTGTTAATATTAATCTGTGTTCTCTGTTAGTGTGTTAATATTGCTGAGGACAGTGGGGGTATTTTACACTTCACAGGGTGTATCTGACTGTGGCTCATGATGTCCACAGTGTGTCAGTGAGTGTGTTAATATTAATCTGTGTTCTCTGTCAGTGTGTTAATATTGCTGAGGACAGTGGGGGTGTTTTACACTTCACAGGGTGTATCTGACTGTGGGTCATGATATACATAGTGTGTCAGTGAGTGTGTTAATATTAATCTGTATTCTCTGTCAGTGTGTTGATATTACTGAGGCCAGTGGGGGTGTTTTACACTTCACAGGGTGTATCTGACTGTGGGTCATGATATACACAGTGTGTCATTGAGTGTGTTAATATTAATCTGTGTTCTCTGTCAGTGTGTTAATATTACTGAGGACAGTGGGAATGTTTTACACTTCACAGGGTGTATCTGACTGTGGGTCATGATGTACACAGTGTGTCAGTGAGTGTGCTAATATTAATCTGTGTTCTCTGTCAGTGTGTTAATATTCCTGAGGACAGTGGGGGTCTTTTACTCTTCACAGGGTGTATCGGACTGTGGGTCATGATGTACACAGTGTGTCAGTGAGTGTGTTAATATTAATCTGTGTTCTCTGTCAGTGTGTTAATATTCCTGAGGACAGTGGGGGTGTTTTACACTTCACAGGGTGTATCTAACTGTAGGTCATGATATACACAGTGTGTCAGTGACTGTGTTAATATTAATCTGTGTTCTCTGTCAGTGTGTTAATATTCCTGAGGACAGTGGGGGTGTTTTACACTTCACAGGGTGTATCTGACTGTGGGTCATGATATACACAGTGTGTCAGTGAGTGTGTTAATATTAATCTGTGTTCTCTGTCAGTGTGTTAATATTACTGAGGCCAGTGGGGTTGTTTTACACTTCACAGGGTTTATCTGACTGTGGGTCATGATATACATAATGTGTCAGTGAGTGTGTTAATATTAATCTGTGTGCTCTGTCAGTGTGTTAATATTACTGAGGACAGTGGGGGTGTTTTACACTTCACAGGGTGTATCTGACTGTGGGTCATGATATACACAGTGTGTCAGTGAGTGTGTTAATATTAATCTGTGTTCTCTGTCAGTGTGTTAATAATGCTGAGGACAGTGGGGGTGTTTTACACTTCACAGGGTGTATCTGACTGTGGGTCATGATATACACAGTGTGTCAGTTAGTGTGTTAATATTAATCTGTGTTCTCTGTCAGTGTGTTAATATTCCTGTGGACAGTGGGGGTGTTTTACACTTCACAGGGTGTATCTGACTGTGGGTCATGATGTACACAGTGTGTCAGTGAGCGTGTTAATATTAATCTGTGTTCTCTGTCAGTGTGTTAATATTCCTGAGGACAGTGGGGGTGCTTTACACTTCACAGGGTGTGTCTGACTGTGGGTCATGATGTACACAGTGTGTCAGTGAGTGTGTTAATATTAATCTGTGTTCTCTGTCAGTGTGTTAATATTACCGAGGACAGTGGGGGTGTTTTACACTTCACAGGGCGTATCTCACTGTGGGTCATGATATACACAGTGTGTCAGTGAGTGTGTTAATATTAATCTGTGTTCTCTGTCAGGTGTTAATATTGCTGAGGACAGTGGGGCTGTTTTACACTTCACAGGGTGTATCTGACTGTGTGTGATGATATACACAGTGTGTCAGTGAGTGTGTTAATATTAATCTGTGTTCTCTGTCAGTGTGTTAATATTCCTGAGGACAGTGGGGGTGTTTTACACTTCACAGGTTTTATCTGACTGTGGGTCATGATATACACAGTGTGTCAGTGAGTGTGTTAATATTAATCTGTGTTCTCTGTCAGGGTGTTAATATTACTGAGGACAGTGGGGGTGTTTTACACTTCACAGGGTGTATCTGACTGTGGGTCATGATATACACAGTGTGTCAGTGAGTGTGTTAATATTAATCTGTGTTCTCTTTCAGTGTGTTAATATTCCTGAGGACAGTGGGGGTGTTTTACACTTCACAGGGTTTATCTGACTGTGGGTCATGATATACACAGTGTGTCAGTGAGTGTGTCAATATTAATCTCTGTTCTCTGTCAGTGTGCTAATATTGCTGAGGACAGTGGGGGTGTTTTACACTTCACAGGGTGTATCTGACTATGGGTCATGATATACACAGTATGTCAGTGAGTGTGTTAATATTAATCTGAGTTCTCTGTCAGTCTGTTAATATTCCTGAGGACAGTGGGGGTGTTTTACACTTCACAGGGTTTATCTGACTGTGGGTCATGATGTACACAGTGTGTCAGTGAGTGTGTTAATATTAATCTGTGTTCTCTGTCAGTGTGTTAATATTACTGAGGACAGTGGGGGTGTTTTACACTTCACAGTGTGTATCTGACTGTGGGTCATGATGTACACAGTGTGTCAGTGAGTGTGTTAATATTAATCTGTGTTCTCTGTCAGTGTGTTAATATTACTGAGGAAAGTGGGGATGTTTTACACTTCACAGGGGGTTTCTGGCTGTGGGTCATGATATACACAGTGTGTCAGTGAGTGTGTTAATATTAATCTGTGTTCTCTGTCAGTGTGTTAATATTCCTGAGGACTGTGGGGATGTTTAACACTTCACAGGGTGTATCTGACTGTGGGTCATGATATACACAGTGTGTCAGTGAGTGTGTTAATATTAATCTGTGTTCTCTGTCAGTGTGTTAATATTACTGAGGACAGTGGGAATGTTTTACACTTCACAGGGTGTATCTGACTGTGGGTCATGATGTACACAGTGTGTCAGTGAGTGTGTTAATATTAATCTGTGTTCTCTGTCAGTGTGTTAATATTCCTGAGGACAGTTGGGGTGTTTTACACTTCACAGGGTGTATCTGACTGTGGGTCATGATATACACAGTGTGTCAGTGAGTGTGTTAATATTAATCTGTTTTCTCTGTCAGTGTGTTAATATTCCTGAGGACATTGGGCGTGTTTTACACTTCACAGGGTGGATCTGACTGTGGGTCATGACATACACAGTGTGTCAGTGAGTGTGTTAATATTAATCTGTGTTCTCTGTCAGTGTGTTAATATTCCTGAGGACAGTCGGGATGTTTTACACTTCACAGGGTGAATCTGGCTGTGGGTCATGATGTACACAGTGTGTCAGTGAGTGTGTTAATATTAATCTGTGTTCTCTGTTAGTGTGTTAATATTGCTGAGGACAGTGGAGGGGTTTTACACTTCACAGGGTGTATCTGACTGTGGGTCATGATGTCCACAGTGTGTCAGTGAGTGTGTTAATATTAATCTGTGTTCTCTGTCAGTGTGTTAATATTGCTGAGGACAGTGGGGGTGTTTTACACTTCACAGGGTGTATCTGACTGTGGGTCATGATATACATAGTGTGTCAGTGAGTGTGTTAATATTAATCTGTATTCTCTGTCAGTGTGTTGATATTACTGAGGCCAGTGGGGGTGTTTTACACTTCACAGGGTGTATCTGACTGTGGGTCATGATATACACAGTGTGTCATTGAGTGTGTTAATATTAATCTGTGTTCTCTGTCAGTGTGTTAATATTACTGAGGACAGTGGGAATGTTTTACACTTCACAGGGTGTATCTGACTGTGGGTCATGATGTACACAGTGTGTCAGTGAGTGTGCTAATATTAATCTGTGTTCTCTGTCAGTGTGTTAATATTCCTGAGGACAGTGGGGGTCTTTTACTCTTCACAGGGTGTATCGGACTGTGGGTCATGATGTACACAGTGTGTCAGTGAGTGTGTTAATATTAATCTGTGTTCTCTGTCAGTGTGTTAATATTCCTGAGGACAGTGGGGGTGTTTTACACTTCACAGGGTGTATCTAACTGTGGGTCATGATATACACAGTGTGTCAGTGACTGTGTTAATATTAATCTGTGTTCTCTGTCAGTGTGTTAATATTCCTGAGGACAGTGGGGGTGTTTTACATTTCACAGGGTGTATCTGACTGTGGGTCATGATATACACAGTGTGTCAGTGAGTGTGTTAATATTAATCTGTGTTCTCTGTCAGTGTGTTAATATTACTGAGGCCAGTGGGGTTGTTTTACACTTCACAGGGTTTATCTGACTGTGGGTCATGATATACATAATGTGTCAGTGAGTGTGTTAATATTAATCTGTGTGCTCTGTCAGTGTGTTAATATTACTGAGGACAGTGGGCGTGTTTTACACTTCACAGGGTGTATCTGACTGTGGGTCATGATATACACAGTGTGTCAGTGAGTGTGTTAATATTAATCTGTGTTCTCTGTCAGTGTGTTAATAATGCTGAGGACAGTGGGGGTGTTTTACACTTCACAGGGTGTATCTGACTGTGGGTCATGATATACACAGTGTGTCAGTGAGTGTGTTAATATTAATCTGTGTTCTCTGTCAGTGTGTTAATATTCCTGTGGACAGTGGGGGTGTTTTACACTTCACAGGGTGTATCTGACTGTGGGTCATGATGTACACAGTGTGTCAGTGAGTGTGTTAATATTAATCTGTGTTCTCTGTCAGTGTGTAAATATTACTGAGGACAGTGGGGGTGTTTCACACTTCACTGTCTGTATCTGACTGTGGGTCATGATATACACAGTGTGTCAGTGAGTGTGTTAATAATAATCTGTGTTCTCTGTCAGTGTGTTAATATTCCTGAGGACAGAGGTTGTGTTTTACACTTCACAGGGTGTATCTGACTGTGGGCCATGATATACACAGTTTGTCAGTGAGTGTGTTAATAATAATCTGTGTTCTCTGTCAGTGTGTTAATATTCCTGAGGACAGTGGGAATGTTTTACACTTCACAGGGTGTATCTGACTGTGGGTCATTATATACACAGTGTGTCAGTGAGTGTGTTAATATTAATCTGTGTTCTCTGTCAGTGTGTTAATATTCCTGAGGACAGTCGGGATGTTTTACACTTCACAGGGTGTATCTGGTTGTGGGTCATGATGTACACAGTGTGTCAGTGAGTGTGTTAATATTAATCTGTGTTCTCTGTCAGTGTGTTAATATTGCTGAGGACAGAGGGGGTGCTTTACACTTCACAGGGTGTGTCTGACTGTAGGTCATGATGTACACAGTGTGTCAGTGAGTGTGTTAATATTAATCTGTGTTCTCTGTCAGTGTGTTAATATTACCGAGGACAGTGGGGGAGTTTTACACTTCACAGGGCGTATCTCACTGTGGGTCATGATATACACAGTGTGTCAGTGAGTGTGTTAATATTAATCTGTGTTCTCTGTCAGGTGTTAATATTGCTGAGGACAGTGGGGCTGTTTTACACTTCACAGGGTGTATCTGACTGTGTGTGATGATATACACAGTGTGCCAGTGAGTGTGTTAATATTAATCTGTGTTCTCTGTCAGTGTGTTAATATTCCTGAGGACAGTGGGGGTGTTTTACACTTCACAGGTTTTATCTGACTGTGGGTCATGATATACACAGTGTGTCAGTGAGTGTGTTAATATTAATCTGTGTTCTCTGTCAGGGTGTTAATATTACTGAGGACAGTGGGGGTGTTTTACACTTCACAGGGTGTATCTGACTGTGGGTCATGATATACACAGTGTGTCAGTGAGTGTGTCAATATTAATCTCTGTTCTCTGTCAGTGTGTTAATATTACTGAGGAAAGTGGGGATGTTTTACACTTCACAGGGGGTTTCTGGCTGTGGGTCATGATATACACAGTGTGTCAGTGAGTGTGTTAATATTAATCTGTGTTCTCTGTCAGTGTGTTAATATTCCTGAGGACTGTGGGGATGTTTAACACTTCACAGGGTGTATCTGACTGTGGGTCATGATATACACAGTGTGTCAGTGAGTGTGTTAATATTAATCTGTGTTCTCTGTCAGTGTGTTAATATTACTGAGGACAGTGGGAATGTTTTACACTTCACAGGGTGTATCTGACTGTGGGTCATGATGTACACAGTGTGTCAGTGAGTGTGTTAATATTAATCTGTGTTCTCTGTCAGTGTGTTAATATTCCTGAGGACAGTGGGGGTGTTTTACACTTCACAGGGTGTATCTGACTGTGGGTCATGATATACACAGTGTGTCAGTGAGTGTGTTAATATTAATCTGTGTTCTCTGTCAGTGTGTTAATATTCCTGAGGACAGTGGGGGTGTTTTACACTTAACAGGGTTTATCTGACTGTGGGTCATGATATACATAATGTGTCAGTGAGTGTGTTAATATTAATCTGTGTGCTCTGTCAGTGTGTTAATATTACTGAGGACAGTGGGGGTGTTTTACACTTCACAGGGTGTATCTGACTGTGGGTCATGATATACACAGTGTGTCAGTGAGTGTGTTAATATTAATCTGTGTTCT
The DNA here is from genome assembly GCF_036365525.1 of Heterodontus francisci. Lineage (NCBI taxonomy): Eukaryota > Metazoa > Chordata > Chondrichthyes > Heterodontiformes > Heterodontidae > Heterodontus > Heterodontus francisci. Next base: position 20,064,587 of record NC_090391.1, read on the forward strand.
CTGTCAGTGTGTTAATAATGCTGAGGACAGTGGGGGTGTTTTACACTTCACAGGGTGTATCTGACTGTGGGTCATTATATACACAATGTGTCAGTGAGTGTGTTAATATTAATCTGTGTTCTCTGTCAGTGTGTTAATATCCCTGAGGACAGTGGGGGTGTTTTACACTTCACAGGGTGTATCTGACTGTGGGTCATGATGTACACAGTGTGTCAGTGAGTGTGTTAATATTAATCTGTGTTCTCTGTCAGTGTGTAAATATTACTGAGGACAGTGGGGGTGTTTCACACTTCACTGTGTGTATCTGACTGTGGGTCATGATATACACAGTTTGTCAGTGAGTGTGTTAATAATAATCTGTGTTCTCTGTCAGTGTGTTAATATTCCTGAGGACAGTGGGAATGTTTTACACTTCACAGGGTGTATCTGACTGTGGGTCATTATATACACAGTGTGTCAGTGAGTGTGTTAATATTAATCTGTGTTCTCTGTCAGTGTGTTAATATTCCTGAGGACAGTCGGGATGTTTTACACTTCACAGGGTGTATCTGGTTGTGGGTCATGATGTACACAGTGTGTCAGTGAGTGTGTTAATATTAATCTGTGTTCTCTGTCAGTGTGTTAATATTACTGAGGACAGTGGGAATGTTTTACACTTCACAGGGTGTATCTGACTGTGGGTCATGATATACATAATGTGTCAGTGAGTGTGTTAATATTAATCTGTGTGCTCTGTCAGTGTGTTAATATTACTGAGGACAGTGGGGGTGTTTTACACTTCACAGGGTGTATCTGACTGTGGGTCATGATATACACAGTGTGTCAGTGAGTGTGTTAATATTAATCTGTGTTCTCTGTCAGTGTGTTAATAATGCTGAGGACAGTGGGGGTGTTTTACACTTCACAGGGTGTATCTGACTGTGGGTCATTATATACACAATGTGTCAGTGAGTGTGTTAATATTAATCTGTGTTCTCTGTCAGTGTGTTAATATTCCTGAGGACAGTGGGGGTGTTTTACACTTCACAGGGTGTATCTGACTGTGGGTCATGATGTACACAGTGTGTCAGTGAGTGTGTTAATATTAATCTGTGTTCTCTGTCAGTGTGTAAATATTACTGAGGACAGTGGGGGTGTTTCACACTTCACTGTGTGTATCTGACTGTGGGTCATGATATACACAGTTTGTCAGTGAGTGTGTTAATAATAATCTGTGTTCTCTGTCAGTGTGTTAATATTCCTGAGGACAGTGGGAATGTTTTACACTTCACAGGGTGTATCTGACTGTGGGTCATTATATACACAGTGTGTCAGTGAGTGTGTTAATATTAATCTGTGTTCTCTGTCAGTGTGTTAATATTCCTGAGGACAGTCGGGATGTTTTACACTTCACAGGGTGTATCTGGTTGTGGGTCATGATGTACACAGTGTGTCAGTGAGTGTGTTAATATTAATCTGTGTTCTCTGTCAGTGTGTTAATATTACTGAGGACAGTGGGAATGTTTTACACTTCACAGGGTGTATCTGACTGTGGGTCATGATATACATAATGTGTCAGTGAGTGTGTTAATATTAATCTGTGTGCTCTGTCAGTGTGTTAATATTACTGAGGACAGTGGGGGTGTTTTACACTTCACAGGGTGTATCTGACTGTGGGTCATGATATACACAGTGTGTCAGTGAGTGTGTTAATATTAATCTGTGTTCTCTGTCAGTGTGTTAATAATGCTGAGGACAGTGGGGGTGTTTTACACTTCACAGGGTGTATCTGACTGTGGGTCATTATATACACAATGTGTCAGTGAGTGTGTTAATATTAATCTGTGTTCTCTGTCAGTGTGTTAATATTCCTGAGGACAGTGGGGGTGTTTTACACTTCACAGGGTGTATCTGACTGTGGGTCATGATGTACACAGTGTGTCAATGAGTGTGTTAATATTAATCTGTGTTCTCTGTCAGTGTGTAAATATTACTGAGGACAGTGGGGGTGTTTCACACTTCACTGTGTGTATCTGACTGTGGGTCATGATATACACAGTTTGTCAGTGAGTGTGTTAATAATAATCTGTGTTCTCTGTCAGTGTGTTAATATTCCTGAGGACAGTGGGAATGTTTTACATTTCACAGGGTGTATCTGACTGTGGGTCATTATATACACAGTGTGTCAGTGAGTGTGTTAATATTAATCTGTGTTCTCTGTCAGTGTGTTAATATCCCTGAGGACAGTGGGGGTGTTTTACACTTCACAGGGTGTATCTGACTGTGGGTCATGATGTACACAGTGTGTCAGTGAGTGTGTTAATATTAATCTGTGTTCTCTGTCAGTGTGTAAATATTACTGAGGACAGTGGGGGTGTTTCACACTTCACTGTGTGTATCTGACTGTGGGTCATGATGTACACAGTGTGTCAGTGAGTGTGTTAATATTAATCTGTGTTCTCTGTCAGTGTGTTAATATTCCTGAGGACAGTGGGAATGTTTTACACTTCACAGGGTGTATCTGACTGTGGGTCATGATATACACAGTGTGTCAGTGAGTGTGTTAATATTAATCTGTGTTCGCTGTCAGTGTGTTAATATTCCTGAGGACAGTCGGGATGTTTTACACTTCACAGGGTGTATCTGGTTGTGGGTCATGATGTACACAGTGTGTCAGTGAGTGTGTTAATATTAATCTGTGTTCTCTGTCAGTGTGTTAATATTGCTGAGGACAGTGGGGGTGCTTTACACTTCACAGGGTGTGTCTGACTGTAGGTCATGATGTACACAGTGTGTCAGTGAGTGTGTTAATATTAATCTGTGTTCTCTGTCAGTGTGTTAATATTACCGAGGACAGTGGGGGTGTTTTACACTTCACAGGGCGTATCTCACTGTGGGTCATGATATACACAGTGTGTCAGTGAGTGTGTTAATATTAATCTGTGTTCTCTGTCAGGTGTTAATATTGCTGAGGACAGTGGGGCTGTTTTACACTTCACAGGGTGTATCTGACTGTGTGTGATGATATACACAGTGTGCCAGTGAGTGTGTTAATATTAATCTGTGTTCTCTGTCAGTCTGTTAATATTCCTGAGGACAGTGGGGGTGTTTTACACTTCACAGGGTTTATCTGACTGTGGGTCATGATGTACACAGTGTGTCAGTGAGTGTGTTAATATTAATCTGTGTTCTCTGTCAGTGTGTTAATATTACTGAGGACAGTGGGGGTGTTTTACACTTCACAGTGTGTATCTGACTGTGGGTCATGATGTACACAGTGTGTCAGTGAGTGTGTTAATATTAATCTGTGTTCTCTGTCAGTGTGTTAATATTACTGAGGAAAGTGGGGATGTTTTACACTTCACAGGGGGTTTCTGGCTGTGGGTCATGATATACACAGTGTGTCAGTGAGTGTGTTAATATTAATCTGTGTTCTCTGTCAGTGTGTTAATATTCCTGAGGACTGTGGGGATGTTTAACACTTCACAGGGTGTATCTGACTGCGGGTCATGATATACACAGTGTGTCAGTGAGTGTGTTAATATTAATCTGTGTTCTCTGTCAGTGTGTTAATATTACTGAGGACAGTGGGAATGTTTTACACTTCACAGGGTGTATCTGACTGTGGGTCATGATGTACACAGTGTGTCAGTGAGTGTGTTAATATTAATCTGTGTTCTCTGTCAGTGTGTTAATATTCCTGAGGACAGTGGGGGTGTTTTACACTTCACAAGTTGTATCTGACTGTGGGTCATGATATACACAGTGTGTCAGTGAGTGTGTTAATATTAATCTGTGTTCTCTGTCAGTGTGTTAATATTCCTGAGGACAGTGGGGGTGTTTTACACTTAACAGGGTTTATCTGACTGTGGGTCATGATATACATAATGTGTCAGTGAGTGTGTTAATATTAATCTGTGTGCTCTTTCAGTGTGTTAATATTACTGAGGACAGTGGGGGTGTTTTACACTTCACAGGGTGTATCTGACTGTGGGTCATGATATACACAGTGTGTCAGTGAGTGTGTTAATATTAATCTGTGTTCTCTGTCAGTGTGTTAATAATGCTGAGGACAGTGGGGGTGTTTTACACTTCACAAGGTGTATCTGACTGTGGGTCATTATATACACAATGTGTCAGTGAGTGTGTTAATATTAATCTGTGTTCTCTGTCAGTGTGTTAATATTCCTGAGGACAGTGGGGGTGTTTTACACTTCACAGGGTGTATCTGACTGTGGGTCATGATATACACAGTGTGTCAGTGAGTGTGTTAATATTAATCTGTGTTCTCTTTTAGTGTGTTAATATTCCTGAGGACAGTGGGGGTGTTTTACACTTCACAGGGTTTATCTGACTGTGGGTCATGTTGTACACAGTGTGTCAGTGAGTGTGTTAATATTAATCTGTGTTCTCTGTCGGTTTGTTAATATTACTGAGGACAGTGGGGGTGTTTTACACTTCACAGTGTGTATCTGACTGTGGGTCATGATGTACACAGTGTGTCAGTGAGTGTGTTAATATTAATCTGTGTTCTCTGTCAGTGTGTTAATATTACTGAGGAAAGTGGGGATGTTTTACACTTCACAGGGGGTATCTGGCTGTGGGTCATGATATACACAGTGTGTCAGTGAGTGTGTTAATATTAATCTGTGTTCTCTGTCAGTGTGTTAATATTCCTGAGGACTGTGGGGATGTTTAACACTTCACAGGGTGTATCTGACTGTGGGTCATGATATACATAGTGTGTCAGTGAGTGTGTTTATATTAATCTGTATTCTCTGTCAGTGTGCTGATATTACTGAGGCCAGTGGGGGTGTTTTACATTTCACAGGGTGTATCTGACTGTGGGTCATGATATACACAGTGTGTCAGTGAGTGTGTTAATATTAATCTGTGTTCTCTGTCAGTGTGTTAATATTACTGAGGACAGTGGGAATGTTTTACACTTCACAGGGTGTATCTGACTGTGGGTCATGATGTACACAGTGTGTCAGTGAGTGTGTTAATATTAATCTGTGTTCTCTGTCAGTGTGTTAATATTACTGAGGAAAGTGGGGATGTTTTACACTTCACAGGGGGTATCTGGCTGTGGGTCATGATATACACAGTGTGTCAGTGAGTGTGTTAATATTAATCTGTGTTCTCTGTCAGTGTGTTAATATTACTGAGGACAGTGGGAATGTTTTACACTTCACAGGGTGTATCTGACTGTGGGTCATGATGTACACAGTGTGTCAGTGAGTGTGTTAATATTAATCTGTGTTCTCTGTCAGTGTGTTAATATTCCTGAGGACAGTGGGGGTGTTTTACACTTCACAGGGTGTATCTGACTGTGGGTCATGATATACACAGAGTGTCAGTGAGTGTGTTAATATTAATCTGTGTTCTCTGTCAGTGTGTTAATATTACTGAGGCCAGTGGGGGTGTTTTACACTTCACAGGGTTTATCTGACTGTGGGTCATGATATACATAATGTGTCAGTGAGTGTGTTAATATTAATCTGTGTGCTCTGTCAGTGTGTTAATATTACTGAGGACAGTGGGGGTGTTTTACACTTCACAGGGTGTATCTGACTGTGGGTCATGATATACACAGTGTGTCAGTGAGTGTGTTAATATTAATCTGTGTTCTCTCTCAGTGTGTTAATATTCCTGAGGACAGTGGGGGTGTTTTACACTTCACAGGGTTTATCTGACTGTGGTCATGATTTACACAGTGTGTCAGTGAGTGTGTTAATATTAATCTGTGTTCTCTGTCAGTGTGTTAATATTCCTGAGGACAGATGGGGTGTTTTACACTTCACAGGGTTTATCTGACTGTGGGTCATGATATACACAGTGTGTCAGTGAGTGTGTTAATATTAATCTGTGTTCTCTTTCAGTGTGTTAATATTCCTGAGGACAGTGGGGGTGTTTTACACTTCACAGGGTTTATCTGACTGTGGGTCATGATATACACAGTGTGTCAGTGAGTGTGTCAATATTAATCTCTGTTTTCTGTCTGTGTGCTAATATTGCTGAGGACAGTGGGGGTATTTTACACTTCACAGGGTGTATCTGACTATGGGTCATGATATACACAGTGTGTCAGTGAGTGTGTTAATATTAATCTGAGTTCTCTGTCAGTCTGTTAACATTCCTGAGGACAGTGGGGGTGTTTTACCCTTCACAGGGTTTATCTGACTGTGGGTCATGATGTACACAGTGTGTCAGTGAGTGTGTTAATATTAATCTGTGTTCTCTGTCAGTGTGTTAATATTACTGAGGACAGTGGGGGTGTTTTACACTTCACAGTGTGTATCTGACTGTGGGTCATGATCTACACAGTGTGTCAGTGAGTGTGTTAATATTAATCTGTGTCCTCTGTCAGTGTGTTAATATTACTGAGGAAAGTGGGGATGTTTTACACTTCACAGGGGGTATCTGGCTGTGGGTCATGATATACACAGTGTGTCAGTGAGTGTGTTAATATTAATCTGTGTTCTCTGTCAGTGTGTTAATATTCCTGAGGACTGTGGGGATATTTAACACTTCACAGGGTGTATCTGACTGTGGGTCATGATTTTCACAGTGTGTCAGTGAGTGTGTTAATATTAATCTGTGTTCACTGTCAGTGTGTTAATATTCCTGAGGACAGTGGGGGTGTTTTACACTTCACAGGGAGTATCTGACTGTGGGTCATGATGTACACAGTGTGTCAGTGAGTGTGTTAATATTAATCTGTGTTCTCTGTCAGTGTGTTAATATTCCTGAGGACAGTGGGAATGTTTTACACTTCACAGGGTGTATCTGACTGTGGGTCATGATATACACAGTGTGTCAGTGAGTGTGTTAATATTATTCTGTGTTCTCTGTCAGTATGTTAATATTACTGAGGACAGTGGGGATGTTTTACACTTCACTGGGTTTATCTGACTGTGGGTCATGATATACACAGTGTGTCAGTGAGTTTGTCTATATTAATCTGTGTTCTCTGTCAGTGTGCTAATATTGCTGAGGACAGTGGGGGTGTTTTACACTTCACAGGGTGTATCTGACTGTGGGTCATGATATACACAGTGTGTCAGTGAGTGTGTTAATATTAATCTGTGTTCTCTGTCAGTGTGTTAATATTCCTGAGGACAGTGGGGGTGTTTTACACTTCACAGGGTTTATCTGACTGTGGGTCATGATTTACACAGTGTGTCAGTGAGTGTGTTAATATTAATCTGTGTTCTCTGTCAGTGTGTTAATATTCCTGAGGACAGTGGGGGTGTTTTACACTTCAAAGGGTTTATCCGACTGTGGGTCATGATATACACAGTGTGTCAGTGAGTGTGTCAATATTAATCTGTGTTCTCTGTCAGTGTGCTAATATAGCTGAGGACAGTGGGGGTGTTTTACACTTCACAGGGTGTATCTGACTGAGGGCCATGATATACACAGTGTGTCAGTGAGTGTGTTTATATTAATCTGTGTTCTCTGTCAGTGTGTTGACATTCCTGAGGACAGTGGGGGTGTTTTACACTTCACAGGGTTTATCTGACTGTGGGTCATGATGTACACAGTGTGTCAGTGAATGTGTTATTATTAATCTGTGTTCTCTGTCAGTGTGTTAATATTACTGAGGACAGTGGGGGTGTTTTACACTTCACAGGGTGTATCTGACTGTGGGTCATGATATACATAGTGTGTCATTGAGTGTGTTAATATTAATCTGTGTTCTCTGTCAGTGTGTTAATATTCCTGAGGACAGTGGGGGTGTTTTACACTTCACAGGGTGTATCTGACTGTGGGTCATGATATACACAGTGTGTCAGTGAGTGTGTTAATATTAATCTGTGTTCTCTGTCAGTGTGTTAATATTCCTGAGGACCTTGGGGATGTTTCACACTTGACAGGGTGTATCTGACTGTGGGTCATGATATACACAGTGTGTCAGTGAGTGTGTTAATATTAATCTGTGTTCACTGTCAGTGTGTTAATATTCCTGAGGACAGTGGGGGTGTTTTACACTTCACAGGGTGTATCTGACTGTGGGTCATGATGTACACAGTGTGTCAGTGAGTGTGTTAATATTAATCTGTGTTCTCTGTCAGTGTGTTAATATTCCTGAGGACAGTGGGAATGTTTTACACTTCACAGGGTGTATCTGACTGTGGGTCATGATGTACACAGTGTGTCAGTGAGTGTGTGAATATTAATCTGTGTTCTCTGTCAGTGTGTTAATATTCCTGAGGACAGTGGGAATGTTTTACACTTCACAGGGTGTATCTGACTGTGGGTCATGATGTACACAGTGTGTCAGTGAGTGTGTTAATATTAATCTGTGTTCTCTGTCAGTGTGTTAATATTCCTGAGGACAGTGGGGGTGTTTTACACTTCACAGGGTTGATCTGACTGTGGGTCATGATTTACACAGTGTGTCAGTGAGTGTGTTAATATTAATCTGTGTTCTCTGTCACTGTGTTAATATTCCTGAGGACAGTGGGGGTGTTTTACACTTCACAGGGTTTATCTGACTGTGGGTCATGATATACACAGTGTGTCAGTGAGTGTGTTAATATTAATCTGTGTTCTATGTCAGTGTGTTAATATTCCTGAGGACAGTGGGGGTGTTTTACACTTCACAGGGTTTATCTGACTGTGGGTCATGATATACACAGTGTGTCAGTGAGTGTGTCAATATTAATCTGTGTTCTCTGTCAGTGTGCTAATATTGCTGAGGACAGTGGGGGTGTTTTACACTTCACAGGGTGTATCTGACTGTGGGCCATGATATACACAGTGTGTCAGTGAGTGTGTTTATATTAATCTGTGTTCTCTGTCAGTGTGTTGACATTCCTGAGGACAGTGGGGGTGTTTTACACTTCACAGGGTTTATCTGACTATGGGTCATGATGTACACAGTGTGTCAGTGAGTGTGTTATTATTAATCTGTGTTCTCTGTCAGTGTGTTAATATTACTGAGGACAGTGGGGGTGTTTTACACTTCACAGGGTGTATCTGACTGTGGGTCATGATATACATAGTGTGTCATTGAGTGTGTTAATATTAATCTGTGTTCTCTGTCAGTGTGTTAATATTCCTGAGGACAGTGGGGGTGTTTTACACTTCACAGGGTGTATCTGACTGTGGGTCATGATATACACAGTGTGTCAGTGAGTGTGTTAATATTAATCTGTGTTCTCTGTCAGTGTGTTAATATTCCTGAGGACCTTGGGGATGTTTTACACTTCACAGGGTGTATCTGACTGTGGGTCATGATATACACAGTGTGTCAGTGAGTGTGTTAATATTAATCTGTGTTCATTGTCAGTGTGTTAATATTCCTGAGGACAGTGGGGGTGTTTTACACTTCACAGGGTGTATCTGACTGTGGGTCATGATGTACACAGTGTGTCAGTGAGTGTTTTCATATTAATCTGTGTTCTCTGTCAGTGTGTTAATATTCCTGAGGACAGTGGGAATGTTTTACACTTCACAGGGTGTATCTGACTGTGGTCATGATGTACACAGTGTGTCAGTGAGTGTGTTAATATTAATCTGTGTTCTCTGTCAGTGTGTTAATATTCCTGAGGACAGTGGGAATGTTTTACACTTCACAGGGTGTATCTGACTGTGGGTCATGATGTACACAGTGTGTCAGTGAGTGTGTTAATATTAATCTGTGTTCTCTGTCAGTGTGTTAATACTCCTGAGGACAGTGGGGGTGTTTTACACTTCACAGGGTTTATCTGACTGTGGGTCATGATATACACAGTGTGTCAGTGAGTGTGTTAATATTAATCTGTGTTCTCTGTCAGTGTGTTAATATTCCTGAGGACAGTGGGGGTGTTTTACACTTCACAGGGTTTATCTGACTGTGGGTCATGATATACACAGTGTGTCAGTGAGTGTGTCAATATTAATCTGTGTTCTCTGTCAGTGTGTTAATATTCCTGAGGACAGTGGGGGTGTTTTACACTTCACAGGGTGTATCTGACTGTGGGTCATGATGTACACAGTGTGTCAGTGAGTGTGTTAATATTAATCTGTGTTCTCTGTCAGTGTGTTAATATTCCTGAGGATAGTGGGGGTGTTTTACACTTCACAGGGTGTATCTGACTGTGGCTCATGATATACACAGTGTGTCAGTGAGTGTGTTAATATTAATCTGTGTTCACTGTCAGTGTGTTAATATTCCTGAGGACAGTGGGGGTGTTTTACACTTCACAGGGTGTATCTGACTGTGGGTCATGATGTACACAGTGTGTCAGTGAGTGTGTTAATATTAATCTGTGTTCTCTGTCAGTGTGTTAATATTCCTGAGGACAGTGGGAATGTTTTACACTTCACAGGGTATATCTGACTGTGGGTCATGATGTACACAGTGTGTCAGTTAGTGTGTTAATATTAATCTGTGTTCTCTGTCAGTGTGTTAATATTCCTGAGGACAGTGGGAATGTTTTACACTTCACAGGGTGTATCTGACTGTGGGTCATGATATAAACAGTGCGTCAGTGAGTGTGTTAATTTTAATCAGTGTTCTCTGTCAGTGTGTTAATATTCCTGAGGACAGTGGGGGTGTTTTACACTTCACAGGGTGTATCTGGCTGTGGGTCATGATGTAGACAGTGTGTCAGTGAGTGTGTTAATATTAATCTGTGTTCTCTGTCAGTGTGTTAATATTCCTGAGGACAGTCGGGATGTTTTACACTTCACAGGGTGTGTCTGACTGTGGGTCATGATATACACAGTGTGTCAGTGTGTGTGTTAATATTAATCTGTGTTCTCTGTCAGTGTGTTAATATTCCTGAGGACAGTGGGGGTGTTTTACACTTCACAGGGTGTATCTGACTGTGAGTCATGATATACACAGTGTGTCAGTGAGTGTGTTAATATTAATCTGTGTTCTCTGTCAGTGTGTTAATATTCCTGAGGACAATGGGGGTGTTTTACACTTCACAGGGTTTATCTGACTGTGGGTCATGATTTACACAGTGTGTCAGTGAGTGTGTTAATATTAATCGGTGTTCTCTGTCAGTGTGTTAATATTACTGAGGACAGTGGGGGTGTTTTACAATTCACAGGGTTTATCTGACTGTGGGTCATGATGTACACAGTGTGTCAGTGAGTGTGTTAATATTAATCTGTGTTCTCTGTCAGTGTGTTGATATTCCTGAGGACAGTGGGAATGTTTTACACTTCACAGGGTGTATCTGACTGTGGTCATGATGTACACAGTGTGTCAGTGAGTGTGTTAATATTAATCTGTGTTCTCTGTCAGTGTGTTAATATTCCTGAGGACAGTGGGAATGTTTTACACTTCACAGGGTGTATCTGACTGTGGGTCATGATGTACACAGTGTGTCAGTGAGTGTGTTAATATTAATCTGTGTTCTCTGTCAGTGTGTTAATATTCCTGAGGACAGTGGGGGTGTTTTACACTTCACAGGGTTTATCTGACTGTGGGTCATGATATACACAGTGTGTCAGTGAGTGTGTTAATATTAATCTGTGTTCTCTGTCAGTGTGTTAATATTCCTGAGGACAGTGGGGGTGTTTTACACTTCACAGGGTTTATCTGACTGTGGGTCATGATATACACAGTGTGTCAGTGAGTGTGTCAATATTAATCTGTGTTCTCTGTCAGTGTGTTAATATTCCTGAGGACAGTGGGGGTGTTTTACACTTCACAGGGTGTATCTGACTGTGGGTCATGATATACACAGTGTGTCAGTGAGTGTGTTAATATTAATCTGTGTTCTCTGTCATTGTGTTAATATTCCTGAGGATAGTGGGGATGTTTTACACTTCACAGGGTGTATCTGACTGTGGCTCATGATATACACAGTGTGTCAGTGAGTGTGTTAATATTAATCTGTGTTCACTGTCAGTGTGTTAATATTCCTGAGGACAGTGGGGGTGTTTTACACTTCACAGGGTGTATCTGACTGTGGGTCATGATGTACACAGTGTGTCAGTGAGTGTGTTAATATTAATCTGTGTTCTCTGTCAGTGTGTTAATATTCCTGAGGACAGTGGGAATGATTTACACTTCACAGGGTATATCTGAATGTGGGTCATGATGTACACAGTGTGTCAGTTAGTGTGTTAATATTAATCTGTGTTCTCTGTCAGTGTGTTAATATTCCTGAGGACAGTGGGAATGTTTTACACTTCACAGGGTGTATCTGACTGTGGGTCATGATATACACAGTGCGTCAGTGAGTGTGTTAATATTAATCAGTGTTCTCTGTCAGTGTGTTAATATTCCTGAGGACAGTGGGGGTGTTTTACACTTCACAGGGTGTATCTGACTGTGGGTCATGACATACACAGTGTGTCAGTGAGTGTGTTAATATTAATCTGTGTTCTCTGTCAGTGTGTTAATATTCCTGAGGAGAGTGGGGATGTTTAACACTTCACAGGGTGTATCTGGCTGTGGGTCATGATGTAGACAGTGTGTCAGTGAGTGTGTTAATATTAATCTGTGTTCTCTGTCAGTGTGTTAATATTCCTGAGGACAGTCGGGATGTTTTACACTTCACAGGGTGTGTCTGACTGTGGGTCATGATATACACAGTGTGTCAGTGAGTGTGTTAATATTAATCTGTGTTCTCTGTCAGTGTGTTAATATTCCTGAGGACAGTGGGGGTGTTTTACACTTCACAGGGTGTATCTGACTGTGAGTCATGATATACACAGTGTGTCAGTGAGTGTGTTAATATTAATCTGTGTTCTCTGTCAGTGTGTTAATATTCCTGAGGACAATGGGGGTGTTTTACACTTCACAGGGTTTATCTGACTGTGGGTCATGATATACACAGTGTGTCAGTGAGTGTGTTAATATTAATCTGTGTTCTCTGTCAGTGTGTTAATATTACTGAGGACAGTGGGGGTGTTTTACAATTCACAGGGTTTATCTGACTGTGGGTCATGATATACACAGTGTGTCAGTGAGTGTGTTAATATTAATCTGTGTTCTCTGTCAGTGTGTTAATATTCCTGAGGACAGTGGGGGTGTTTTACACATCACAGGGTTTATCTGACTGTGGGTCATGATATACAAAGTGCGTCAGTGAGTGTGTCAATATTAATCTGTGTTCTCTGTCAGTGTGCTAATATTGCTGAGGACAGTGGGGGTGTTTTACACTTCACAGGGTGTATCTGACTGTGGGTCATGATATACACAGTGTGTCAGTGAGTGTGTTAATATTAATCTGTGTTCTCTGTCAGTGTGTTAATATTGCTGAGGACTGTGGGCGTGTTTTGCACTTCACAGGGTTTATCTCACTGTGGGTCATGATATACACAGTGTGTCAGTGAGTGTGTTAATATTAATCTGTGTTCTGTGTCAGTGTGTTAATATTTCTGAGGACAGTGGGGGTGTTTTACACTTCACAGGGTGTATCTGACTGTGGGTCATGATATACACAGTGTGTCAGTGAGTGTGTTAATATTAATCTGTGTTCACTGTCAGTGTGTTAATATTCATGAGGACAGTGGGGGTGTTTTACACTTCACAGGGTGTATCTGACTGTTGGTCATGATGTACACAGTGTGTCAGTGAGTGTGTTAATATTAATCTGTGTTCTCTGTCAGTGTGTTAATATTCCTGAGGACAGTGGGAATGTTTTACACTTCACAGGGTGTATCTGACTGTGGGTCATGATGTACACAGTGTGTCAGTGAGTGTCTTAATATTAATCTGTGTTCTCTGTCAGTGTGTTAATATTCCTGAGGACAGTGGGAATGTTTTACACTTCACAGGGTGTATCTGACTGTGGGTCATGATGTACACAGTGTGTCAGTGAGTGTGTTAATATTAATCTGTGTTCTCTGTCAGTGTGTTAATATTCCTGAGGACAGTGGGGGTGTTTTACACTTCACAGGGTTTATCTGACTGTCGGTCATGATATACACAGTGTGTCAGTGAATGTGTCAATATTAATCTGTGTTCTCTGTCAGTGTGCTAATATTGCTGAGGAGAGTGGGGGTGTTTTACACTTCACAGGGTGTATCTGACTGTGGGTCATGATGTACACAGAGTGTCAGTGAGTGTGTTAATATTAATCTGTGTTCTCTGTCAGTGTGTTAATATTACTGAGGACAGTGGGGGTGTTTTACACTTCACAGGGTGTATCTGACTGTGGGTCATGATATACACAGTGTGTCAGTGAGTGTCTTAATATTAATCTGTGTTCTCTGTCAGTGTGTTAATATTCCTGAGGACAGTGGGAATGTTTTACACTTCACAGGGTGTATCTGACTGTGGGTCATGATGTACACAGTGTGTCAGTGAGTGTGTTAATATTAATCTGTGTTCTCTGTCAGTGTGTTAATATTCCTGAGGACAGTGGGGGTGTTTTACACTTCACAGGGTTTATCTGACTGTGGGTCATGATATACACAGTGTGTCAGTGAGTGTGTTCATATTAATTTGTGTTCTCTGTCAGTGTGTTAATATTCCTGAGGACAGTGGGGGTGTTTTACACTTCACAGGGTTTATCTGACTGTCGGTCATGATATACACAGTGTGTCAGTGAGTGTGTCAATATTAATCTGTGTTCTCTGTCAGTGTGCTAATATTGCTGAGGACAGTGGGGGTGTTTTACACTTCACAGGGTGTATCTGACTGTGGGTCATGATGTACACAGTGTGTCAGTGAGTGTGTTAATATTAATCTGTGTTCTCTGTCAGTGTGTTAATATTACTGAGGACAGTGGGGGTGTTTTACACTTCACAGGGTGTATCTGACTGTGGGTCATGATGTACACAGTGTGTCAGTGAGTGCCTTAATATTAATCTGTGTTCTCTGTCAGTGTGTTAATATTCCTGAGGACAGTGGGAATGTTTTACACTTCACAGGGTGTATCTGACTGTGGGTCATGATGTACACAGTGTGTCAGTGAGTGTGTTAATATTAATCTGTGTTCTCTGTCAGTGTGTTAATATTCCTGAGGACAGTGGGGGTGTTTTACACTTCACAGAGTTTATCTGACTGTGGGTCATGATATACACAGTGTGTCAGTGAGTGTGTTAATATTAATCTGTGTTCTCTGTCAGTGTGTTAATATTCCTGAGGACAGTGGGGGTGTTTTACACTTCACAGGGTGTATCTGACTGTGAGTCATGATATACACAGTGTGTCAGTGAGTGTGTTAATATTAATCTGTGTTCTCTGTCAGTGTGTTAATATTCCTGAGGACAATGGGGGTGTTTTACACTTCACAGGGTTTATCTGACTGTGGGTCATGATATACACAGTGTGTCAGTGAGTGTGTTAATATTAATCTGTGTTCTCTGTCAGTGTGTTAATATTACTGAGGACAGTGGGGGTGTTTTACAATTCACAGGGTTTATCTGACTGTGGGTCATGATATACACAGTGTGTCAGTGAGTGTGTTAATATTAATCTGTGTTCTCTGTCAGTGTGTTAATATTCCTGAGGACAGTGGGGGTGTTTTACACATCACAGGGTTTATCTGACTGTGGGTCATGATATACAAAGTGCGTCAGTGAGTGTGTCAATATTAATCTGTGTTCTCTGTCAGTGTGCTAATATTGCTGAGGACAGTGGGGGTGTTTTACACTTCACAGGGTGTATCTGACTGTGGGTCATGATATACACAGTGTGTCAGTGAGTGTGTTAATATTAATCTGTGTTCTCTGTCAGTGTGTTAATATTGCTGAGGACTGTGGGCGTGTTTTGCACTTCACAGGGTTTATCTCACTGTGGGTCATGATATACACTGTGTGTCAGTGAGTGTGTTAATATTAATCTGTGTTCTGTGTCAGTGTGTTAATATTTCTGAGGACAGTGGGGGTGTTTTACACTTCACAGGGTGTATCTGACTGTGGGTCATGATATACACAGTGTGTCAGTGAGTGTGTTAATATTAATCTGTGTTCACTGTCAGTGTGTTAATATTCATGAGGACAGTGGGGGTGTTTTACACTTCACAGGGTGTATCTGACTGTTGGTCATGATGTACACAGTGTGTCAGTGAGTGTGTTAATATTAATCTGTGTTCTCTGTCAGTGTGTTAATATTCCTGAGGACAGTGGGAATGTTTTACACTTCACAGGGTGTATCTGACTGTGGGTCATGATGTACACAGTGTGTCAGTGAGTGTCTTAATATTAATCTGTGTTCTCTGTCAGTGTGTTAATATTCCTGAGGACAGTGGGAATGTTTTACACTTCACAGGGTGTATCTGACTGTGGGTCATGATGTACACAGTGTGTCAGTGAGTGTGTTAATATTAATCTGTGTTCTCTGTCAGTGTGTTAATATTCCTGAGGACAGTTCGGGTGTTTTACACTTCACAGGGTTTATCTGACTGTGGGTCATGATATACACAGTGTGTCAGTGAGTGTGTTAATATTAATTTGTGTTCTCTGTCAGTGTGTTAATATTCCTGAGGACAGTGGGGGTGTTTTACACTTCACAGGGTTTATCTGACTGTCGGTCATGATATACACAGTGTGTCAGTGAGTGTGTCAATATTAATCTGTGTTCTCTGTCAGTGTGCTAATATTCATGAGGACAGTGGGGGTGTTTTACAATTCACAGGGTTTATCTGACTGTGGGTCATGATATACACAGTGTGTCAGTGAGTGTGTTAATATTAATCTGTGTTCTCTGTCAGTGTGTTAATATTCCTGAGGACAGTGGGGGTGTTTTACACATCACAGGGTTTATCTGACTGTGGGTCATGATATACAAAGTGCGTCAGTGAGTGTGTCAATATTAATCTGTGTTCTCTGTCAGTGTGCTAATATTGCTGAGGACAGTGGGGGTGTTTTACACTTCACAGGGTGTATCTGACTGTGGGTCATGATATACACAGTGTGTCAGTGAGTGTGTTAATATTAATCTGTGTTCTCTGTCAGTGTGTTAATATTGCTGAGGACTGTGGGCGTGTTTTGCACTTCACAGGGTTTATCTCACTGTGGGTCATGATATACACAGTGTGTCAGTGAGTGTGTTAATATTAATCTGTGTTCTGTGTCAGTGTGTTAATATTTCTGAGGACAGTGGGGGTGTTTTACACTTCACAGGGTGTATCTGACTGTGGGTCATGATATACACAGTGTGTCAGTGAGTGTGTTAATATTAATCTGTGTTCACTGTCAGTGTGTTAATATTCATGAGGACAGTGGGGGTGTTTTACACTTCACAGGGTGTATCTGACTGTTGGTCATGATGTACACAGTGTGTCAGTGAGTGTGTTAATATTAATCTGTGTTCTCTGTCAGTGTGTTAATATTCCTGAGGACAGTGGGAATGTTTTACACTTCACAGGGTGTATCTGACTGTGGGTCATGATGTACACAGTGTGTCAGTGAGTGTCTTAATATTAATCTGTGTTCTCTGTCAGTGTGTTAATATTCCTGAGGACAGTGGGAATGTTTTACACTTCACAGGGTGTATCTGACTGTGGGTCATGATGTACACAGTGTGTCAGTGAGTGTGTTAATATTAATCTGTGTTCTCTGTCAGTGTGTTAATATTCCTGAGGACAGTGGGGGTGTTTTACACTTCACAGGGTTTATCTGACTGTCGGTCATGATATACACAGTGTGTCAGTGAATGTGTCAATATTAATCTGTGTTCTCTGTCAGTGTGCTAATATTGCTGAGGAGAGTGGGGGTGTTTTACACTTCACAGGGTGTATCTGACTGTGGGTCATGATGTACACAGAGTGTCAGTGAGTGTGTTAATATTAATCTGTGTTCTCTGTCAGTGTGTTAATATTACTGAGGACAGTGGGGGTGTTTTACACTTCACAGGGTGTATCTGACTGTGGGTCATGATATACACAGTGTGTCAGTGAGTGTCTTAATATTAATCTGTGTTCTCTGTCAGTGTGTTAATATTCCTGAGGACAGTGGGAATGTTTTACACTTCACAGGGTGTATCTGACTGTGGGTCATGATGTACACAGTGTGTCAGTGAGTGTGTTAATATTAATCTGTGTTCTCTGTCAGTGTGTTAATATTCCTGAGGACAGTGGGGGTGTTTTACACTTCACAGGGTTTATCTGACTGTGGGTCATGATATACACAGTGTGTCAGTGAGTGTGTTCATATTAATTTGTGTTCTCTGTCAGTGTGTTAATATTCCTGAGGACAGTGGGGGTGTTTTACACTTCACAGGGTTTATCTGACTGTCGGTCATGATATACACAGTGTGTCAGTGAGTGTGTCAATATTAATCTGTGTTCTCTGTCAGTGTGCTAATATTGCTGAGGACAGTGGGGGTGTTTTACACTTCACAGGGTGTATCTGACTGTGGGTCATGATGTACACAGTGTGTCAGTGAGTGTGTTAATATTAATCTGTGTTCTCTGTCAGTGTGTTAATATTACTGAGGACAGTGGGGGTGTTTTACACTTCACAGGGTGTATCTGACTGTGGGTCATGATGTACACAGTGTGTCAGTGAGTGCCTTAATATTAATCTGTGTTCTCTGTCAGTGTGTTAATATTCCTGAGGACAGTGGGAATGTTTTACACTTCACAGGGTGTATCTGACTGTGGGTCATGATGTACACAGTGTGTCAGTGAGTGTGTTAATATTAATCTGTGTTCTCTGTCAGTGTGTTAATATTCCTGAGGACAGTGGGGGTGTTTTACACTTCACAGGGTTTATCTGACTGTGGGTCATGATATACACAGTGTGTCAGTGAGTGTGTTAATATTAATCTGTGTTCTCTGTCAGTGTGTTAATATTCCTGAGGACAGTGGGGGTGTTTTACACTTCACAGGGTGTATCTGACTGTGAGTCATGATATACACAGTGTGTCAGTGAGTGTGTTAATATTAATCTGTGTTCTCTGTCAGTGTGTTAATATTCCTGAGGACAATGGGGGTGTTTTACACTTCACAGGGTTTATCTGACTGTGGGTCATGATATACACAGTGTGTCAGTGAGTGTGTTAATATTAATCTGTGTTCTCTGTCAGTGTGTTAATATTACTGAGGACATTGGGGGTGTTTTACAATTCACAGGGTTTATCTGACTGTGGGTCATGATATACACAGTGTGTCAGTGAGTGTGTTAATATTAATCTGTGTTCTCTGTCAGTGTGTTAATATTCCTGAGGACAGTGGGGGTGTTTTACACATCACAGGGTTTATCTGACTGTGGGTCATGATATACAAAGTGCGTCAGTGAGTGTGTCAATATTAATCTGTGTTCTCTGTCAGTGTGCTAATATTGCTGAGGACAGTGGGGGTGTTTTACACTTCACAGGGTGTATCTGACTGTGGGTCATGATATACACAGTGTGTCAGTGAGTGTGTTAATATTAATCTGTGTTCTCTGTCAGTGTGTTAATATTGCTGAGGACTGTGGGCGTGTTTTGCACTTCACAGGGTTTATCTCACTGTGGGTCATGATATACACTGTGTGTCAGTGAGTGTGTTAATATTAATCTGTGTTCTGTGTCAGTGTGTTAATATTTCTGAGGACAGTGGGGGTGTTTTACACTTCACAGGGTGTATCTGACTGTGGGTCATGATATACACAGTGTGTCAGTGAGTGTGTTAATATTAATCTGTGTTCACTGTCAGTGTGTTAATATTCATGAGGACAGTGGGGGTGTTTTACACTTCACAGGGTGTATCTGACTGTTGGTCATGATGTACACAGTGTGTCAGTGAGTGTGTTAATATTAATCTGTGTTCTCTGTCAGTGTGTTAATATTCCTGAGGACAGTGGGAATGTTTTACACTTCACAGGGTGTATCTGACTGTGGGTCATGATGTACACAGTGTGTCAGTGAGTGTCTTAATATTAATCTGTGTTCTCTGTCAGTGTGTTAATATTCCTGAGGACAGTGGGAATGTTTTACACTTCACAGGGTGTATCTGACTGTGGGTCATGATGTACACAGTGTGTCAGTGAGTGTGTTAATATTAATCTGTGTTCTCTGTCAGTGTGTTAATATTCCTGAGGACAGTTCGGGTGTTTTACACTTCACAGGGTTTATCTGACTGTGGGTCATGATATACACAGTGTGTCAGTGAGTGTGTTAATATTAATTTGTGTTCTCTGTCAGTGTGTTAATATTCCTGAGGACAGTGGGGGTGTTTTACACTTCACAGGGTTTATCTGACTGTCGGTCATGATATACACAGTGTGTCAGTGAGTGTGTCAATATTAATCTGTGTTCTCTGTCAGTGTGCTAATATTCATGAGGACAGTGGGGGTGTTTTACAATTCACAGGGTTTATCTGACTGTGGGTCATGATATACACAGTGTGTCAGTGAGTGTGTTAATATTAATCTGTGTTCTCTGTCAGTGTGTTAATATTCCTGAGGACAGTGGGGGTGTTTTACACATCACAGGGTTTATCTGACTGTGGGTCATGATATACAAAGTGCGTCAGTGAGTGTGTCAATATTAATCTGTGTTCTCTGTCAGTGTGCTAATATTGCTGAGGACAGTGGGGGTGTTTTACACTTCACAGGGTGTATCTGACTGTGGGTCATGATATACACAGTGTGTCAGTGAGTGTGTTAATATTAATCTGTGTTCTCTGTCAGTGTGTTAATATTGCTGAGGACTGTGGGCGTGTTTTGCACTTCACAGGGTTTATCTCACTGTGGGTCATGATATACACAGTGTGTCAGTGAGTGTGTTAATATTAATCTGTGTTCTGTGTCAGTGTGTTAATATTTCTGAGGACAGTGGGGGTGTTTTACACTTCACAGGGTGTATCTGACTGTGGGTCATGATATACACAGTGTGTCAGTGAGTGTGTTAATATTAATCTGTGTTCACTGTCAGTGTGTTAATATTCATGAGGACAGTGGGGGTGTTTTACACTTCACAGGGTGTATCTGACTGTTGGTCATGATGTACACAGTGTGTCAGTGAGTGTGTTAATATTAATCTGTGTTCTCTGTCAGTGTGTTAATATTCCTGAGGACAGTGGGAATGTTTTACACTTCACAGGGTGTATCTGACTGTGGGTCATGATGTACACAGTGTGTCAGTGAGTGTCTTAATATTAATCTGTGTTCTCTGTCAGTGTGTTAATATTCCTGAGGACAGTGGGAATGTTTTACACTTCACAGGGTGTATCTGACTGTGGGTCATGATGTACACAGTGTGTCAGTGAGTGTGTTAATATTAATCTGTGTTCTCTGTCAGTGTGTTAATATTCCTGAGGACAGTGGGGGTGTTTTACACTTCACAGGGTTTATCTGACTGTGGGTCATGATATACACAGTGTGTCAGTGAGTGTGTTAATATTAATTTGTGTTCTCTGTCAGTGTGTTAATATTCCTGAGGACAGTGGGGGTGTTTTACACTTCACAGGGTTTATCTGACTGTCGGTCATGATATACACAGTGTGTCAGTGAGTGTGTCAATATTAATCTGTGTTCTCTGTCAGTGTGCTAATATTGCTGAGGAGATTGGGGGTGTTTTACACTTCACAGGGTGTATCTGACTGTGGGTCATGATGTACACAGAGTGTCAGTGAGTGTGTTAATATTAATCTGTGTTCTCTGTCAGTGTGTTAATATTACTGAGGACAGTGGGGGTGTTTTACACTTCACAGGGTGTATCTGACTGTGGTCATGATATACACAGTGTGTCAGTGAGTGTCTTAATATTAATCTGTGTTCTCTGTCAGTGTGTTAATATTCCTGAGGACAGTGGGAATGTTTTACACTTCACAGGGTGTATCTGACTGTGGGTCATGATGTACACAGTGTGTCAGTGAGTGTGTTAATATTAATCTGTGTTCTCTGTCAGTGTGTTAATATTCCTGAGGACAGTGGGGGTGTTTTACACTTCACAGGGTTTATCTGACTGTGGGTCATGATATACACAGTGTGTCAGTGAGTGTGTTCATATTAATTTGTGTTCTCTGTCAGTGTGTTAATATTCCTGAGGACAGTGGGGGTGTTTTACACTTCACAGGGTTTATCTGACTGTCGGTCATGATATACACAGTGTGTCAGTGAGTGTGTCAATATTAATCTGTGTTCTCTGTCAGTGTGCTAATATTGCTGAGGACAGTGGGGGTGTTTTACACTTCACAGGGTGTATCTGACTGTGGGTCATGATGTACACAGTGTGTCAGTGAGTGTGTTAATATTAATCTGTGTTCTCTGTCAGTGTGTTAATATTACTGAGGACAGTGGGGGTGTTTTACACTTCACAGGGTGTATCTGACTGTGGGTCATGATATACACAGTGTGTCAGTGAGTGTCTTAATATTAATCTGTGTTCTCTGTCAGTGAGTTAATATTCCTGAGGACAGTGGGAATGTTTTACACTTCACAGGGTGTATCTGACTGTGGGTCATGATATACACAGTGTGTCAGTGAGTATGTTAATATTAATCTGTGTTCACTGTCAGTGTGTTAATATTCCTGAGGACTGTGGGCGTGTTTTGCACTTCACAGGGTTTATCTCACTGTGGGTCATGATGTACACAGTGTGTCAGTGAGTGTGTTAATATTAATCTGTGTTCTGTGTCAGTGTGTTAATATTTCTGAGGACAGTGGGGGTGTTTTACACTTCACAGGGTGTATCTGACTGTGGGTCATGATATACACAGTGTGTCAGTGAGTGTGTTAATATTAATCTGTGTTCACTGTCAGTGTGTTAATATTCATGAGGACAGTGGGGGTGTTTTACACTTCACAGGGTGTATCTGACTGTTGGTCATGATGTACACAGTGTGTCAGTGAGTGTGTTAATATTAATCTGTGTTCTCTGTCAGTGTGTTAATATTCCTGAGGACAGTGGGAATGTTTTACACTTCACAGGGTGTATCTGACTGTGGGTCATGATGTACACAGTGTGTCAGTGAGTGTCTTAATATTAATCTGTGTTCTCTGTCAGTGTGTTAATAGTCCTGAGGACAGTGGGAATGTTTTACACTTCACAGGGTGTATCTGACTGTGGGTCATGATGTACACAGTGTGTCAGTGAGTGTGTTAATATTAATCTGTGTTCTCTGTCAGTGTGTTAATATTCCTGAGGACAGTGGGGGTGTTTTACACTTCACAGGGTTTATCTGACTGTGGGTCATGATATACACAGTGTGTCAGTGAGTGTGTTAATATTAATTTGTGTTCTCTGTCAGTGTGTTAATATTCCTGAGGACAGTGGGGGTGTTTTACACTTCACAGGGTTTATCTGACTGTCGGTCATGATATACACAGTGTGTCAGTGAGTGTGTCAATATTAATCTGTATTCTCTGTCAGTGTGCTAATATTGCTGAGGACAGTGGGGGTGTTTTACACTTCACAGGGTGTATCTGACTGTGGGTCATGATGTACACAGTGTGTCAGTGAGTGTGTTAATATTAATCTGTGTTCTCTGTCAGTGTGTTAATATTACTGAGGACAGTGGGGGTGTTTTACACTTCACAGGGTGTATCTGACTGTGGGTCATGATATACACAGTGTGTCAGTGAGTGTCTTAAAATTAATCTGTGTTCTCTGTCAGTGTGTTAATATTCCTGAGGACAGTGGGAATGTTTTACACTTCACAGGGTGTATCTGACTGTGGGTCATGATGTACACAGTGTGTTAGTGAGTGTGTTAATATTAATCTGTGTTCTCTGTCAGTGTGTTAATATTCCTGAGGACAGTGGGGCTGTTTTACACTTCACAGGGTTTATCTGACTGTGGGTCATGATATACACAGTGTGTCAGTGAGTGTGTTAATATTAATTTATGTTCTCTGTCAGTGTGTTAATATTCCTGAGGACAGTGGGGGTGTTTTACACTTCACAGGGTTTATCTGACTGTCGTCATGATATACACAGTGTGTCAGTGAGTGTGTCAATATTAATCTGTGTTCTCTGTCAGTGTGCTAATATTGCTGAGGACAGTGGGGCTGTTTTACACTTCACAGGGTGTATCTGACTGTGGGTCATGATGTACACAGTGTGTCAGTGAGTGTGTTAATATTAATCTGTGTTCTCTGTCAGTGTGTTAATATTACTGAGGACAGTGGGGGTGTTTTACACTTCACAGGGTGTATCTGACTGTGGGTCATGATATACACAGTGTGTCAGTGAGTGTGTCAATATTAATCTGTGTTCTCTGTCAGTGTGCTAATATTGCTGAGGACAGTGGGGGTGTTTTACACTTCACAGGGTGTATCTGACTGTGGGTCATGATGTACACAGTGTGTCAGTGAGTGTGTTAATATTAATCTGTGTTCTCTGTCAGTGTGTTAATATTACTGAGGACAGTGGGGGTGTTTTACACTTCACAGGGTGTATCTGACTGTGGGTCATGATATACACAGTGTGTCAGTGAGTCTCTTAAAATTAATCTGTGTTCTCTGTCAGTGTGTTAATATTCCTGAGGACAGTGGGAATGTTTTACACTTCACAGGGTGTATCTGACTGTGGGTCATGATGTACACAGTGTGTCAGTGAGTGTGTTAATATTAATCTGTGTTCTCTGTCAGTGTGTTAATATTCCTGAGGACAGTGGGGGTGTTTTACACTTCACAGGGTTTATCTGACTGTGGGTCATGATATACACAGTGTGTCAGTGAGTGTGTTAATATTAATTTGTGTTCTCTGTCAGTGTGTTAATATTCCTGAGGACAGTGGGGGTGTTTTACACTTCACAGGGTTTATCTGACTGTCGGTCATGATATACACAGTGTGTCAGTGAGTGTGTCAATATTAATCTGTGTTCTCTGTCAGTGTGCTAATATTGCTGAGGACAGTGGGGGTGTTTTACACTTCACAGGGTGTATCTGACTGTGGGTCATGATGTACACAGTGTGTCAGTGAGTCTGTTAATATTAATCTGTGTTCTCTGTCAGTGTGTTAATATTACTGAGGACAGTGGGGGTGTTTTACACTTCACAGGGTGTATCTGACTGTGGGTCATGATATACACAGTGTGTCAGTGAGTGTCTTAATATTAATCTGTGTTCTCTGTCTGTGTGTTAATATTCCTGAGGACAGTGGGAATGTTTTACACTTCACAGGGTGTATCTGACTGTGGGTCATGATGTACACAGTGTGTCAGTGAGTGTGTTAATATTAATCTGTGTTCTCTGTCAGTGTGTTAATATTCCTGAGGAAAGTGGGGGTGTTTTACACTTCACAGGGTTTATCTGACTGTGGGTCATGATATACACAGTGTGTCAGTGAGTGTGTTAATATTAATTTGTGTTCTCTGTCAGTGTGTTAATATTCCTGAGGACAGTGGGGGTGTTTTACACTTCACAGTGTTTATCTGACTGTCGGTCATGATATACACAGTGTGTCAGTGAGTGTGTCAATATTAATCTGTGTTCTCTGTCAGTGTGCTAATATTGCTGAGGACAGTGGGGGTGTTTTACACTTCACAGGGTGCATCTGACTGTGGGTCATGATGTACACAGTGTGTCAGTGAGTGTGTTAATATTAATCTGTGTTCTCTGTCAGTGTGTTAATATTACTGAGGACAGTGGGGGTGTTTTAAACTTCACAGGGTGTATCTGACTGTGGGTCATGATATACACAGTGTGTCAGTGAGTGTGTTAATATTAATCTGTGTTCTCTGTCAGTGTGTTAATATTCCTGAGGATAGTGGGGGTGTTTTACACTTCACAGGGTGTATCTGACTGTGGCTCATGATATACACAGTGTGTCAGTGCGTATGTTAATATTAATCTGTGTTCACTGTCAGTGTGTTAATATTCCTGAGGACAGTGGGGGTGTTTTACACTTCACAGGGTGTATCTGACTGTGGGTCATGATGTACACAGTGTGTCAGTGAGTGTGATAATATTAATCTGTGTTCTCTGTCAGTGTGTTAATATTCCTGAGGACATTGGGAATGTTTTACACTTCACAGGGTATATCTGACTGTGGGTCATGATGTTCACAGTGTGTCAGTGAGTGTGTTAATATTAATCTGTTTTCTCTGTCAGTGTGTTAATATTCCTGAGGACAGTGGGAATGTTTTACACTTCACAGGGTGTATCTGACTGTGGGTCATGATATACACAGTGCGTCAGTGAGTGTGTTAATATTAATCAGTGTTCTCTGTCAGTGTGTTAATATTCCTGAGGACAGTGGGGGTGTTTTACACTTCACAGGGTGTATCTGACTGTGGGTCATGACATACACAGTGTGTCAGTGAGTGTGTTAATATTAATCTGTGTTCTCTTTCAGTGTGTTAATATTCCTGAGGACAGTGGGGATGTGTTACACTTCACAGGGTGTATCTGGCTGTGGGTCATGATGTAGACAGTGTGTCAGTGAGTGTGTTAATATTAATCTGTGTTCTCTGTCAGTGTGTTAATATTCCTGAGGACAGTCGGGATGTTTTACACTTCACAGGGTGTGTCTGACTGTGGGTCATGATATACACAGTGTGTCAGTGAGTGTGTTAATATTAATCTGTGTTCTCTGTCAGTGTGTTAATATTCCTGAGGACAGTGGGGGTGTTTTACTCTTCACAGGGTGTATCTGACTGTGAGTCATGATATACACAGTGTGTCAGTGAGCGTGTTAATATTAATCTGTGTTCTCTGTCAGTGTGTTAATATTCCTGAGGACAATGGAGGTGTTTTACACTTCACAGGGTTTATCTGACTGTGGGTCATGATTTACACAGTGTGTCAGTGAGTGTGTTAATATTAATCTGTGTTCTCTGTCAGTGTGTTAATATTACTGAGGACAGTGGGGGTGTTTTACAATTCACAGGGTTTATCTGACTGTGGGTCATGATATACACAGTGTGTCAGTGAGTGTGTTAATATTAATCTGTGTTCTATGTCAGTGTGTTAATATTCCTGAGGACAGTGGGGGTGTTTTACACATCACAGGGTTTATCTGACTGTGGGTCATGATATACACAGTGTGTCAGTGAGTGTGTCAATATTAATCTGTGTTCTCTGTCAGTGTGCTAATATTGCTGAGGACAGTGGGGGTGTTTTACACTTCACAGGGTGTATCTGACTGTGGGTCATGATACACACAGTGTGTCAGTGAGTGTGTTAATATTAATTTGTGTTCTCTGTCAGTGTGTTAATATTGCTGAGGACTGTGGGCGTGTTTTGCACTTCACAGGGTTTATCTCACTGTGGGTCATGATATACACAGTGTGTCAGTGAGTGTGTTAATATTAATCTGTGTTCTGTGTCAGTGTGTTAATATTTCTGAGGACAGTGGGGGTGTTTTACACTTCACAGGGTGTATCTGACTGTGGGTCATGATATACACAGTGTGTCCGTGAGTGTGTTAATGTTAATCTGTGTTCTCTGTCAGTGTGTTAATATTCCTGAGGACCTTGGGGATGTTTTACACTTCACAGGGTGTATCTGACTGTGGGTCATGATATACACAGTGTGTCAGTGAGTGTGTTAATATTAATCTGTGTTCACTGTCAGTGTGTTAATATTCATGAGGACAGTGGGGGTGTTTTACACTTCACAGGGTGTATCTGACTGTTGGTCATGATGTACACAGTGTGTCAGTGAGTGTGTTAATATTAATCTGAGTTCTCTGTCAGTGTGTTAATATTTTTGAGGACAGTGGGAATGTTTTACACTTCACAGGGTGTATCTGACTGTGGGTCATGATGTACACAGTGTGTCAGTGAGTGTCTTAATATTAATCTGTGTTCTCTGTCAGTTTGTTAATATTCCTGAGGACAGTGGGAATGTTTTACACTTCACAGGGTGTATCTGACTGTGGGTCATGATGTACACAGTGTGTCAGTGAGTGTGTTAATATTAATCTGTGTTCTCTGTCAGTGTGTTAATATTCCTGAGGACAGTGGGGGTGTTTTACACTTCACAGGGTTTATCTGACTGTGGGTCATGATATACACAGTGTGTCAGTGAGTGTGTTAATATTAATTTGTGTTCTCTGTCAGTGTGTTAATATTCCTGAGGACCTTGGGGATGTTTTACACTTCACAGGGTGTATCTGACTGTGGGTCATGATGTACACAGTGTGTCAGTGAGTGTGTTAATATTAATCTGTGTTCTCTGTCAGTGTGTTAATATTCCTGAGGACAGTGGGGGTGTTTTACACTTCACAGGGTTTATCTGACTGTGGTCATGATATACACAGTGTGTCAGTGAGTATGTTAATATTAATCTGTGTTCACTGTCAGTGTGTTAATATTCCTGAGGACAGTGGGGGTGTTTTACACTTCACAGGGTGTATCTGACTGTGGGTCATGATGTACACAGTGTGTCAGTGAGTGTGTTAATATTAATCTGTGTTCTCTGTCAGTGTGTTAATATTCCTGAGGACATTGGGAATGTTTTACACTTCACAGGGTATATCTGACTGTGGGTCATGATGTTCACAGTGTGTCAGTGAGTGTGTTAATATTAATCTGTTTTCTCTGTCAGTGTGTTAATATTCCTGAGGACAGTGGGAATGTTTTACACTTCACAGGGTATATCTGACTGTGGGTCATGATATACACAGTGCGTCAGTGAGTGTGTTAATATTAATCAGTGTTCTCTGTCAGTGTGTTAATATTCCTGAGGACAGTGGGGGTGTTTTACACTTCACATGGTGTATCTGACTGTGGGTCATGACATACACAGTGTGTCAGTGAGTGTGTTAATATTAATCTGTGTTCTCTTTCAGTGTGTTAATATTCCTGAGGACAGTGGGGATGTTTTACACTTCACAGGGTGTATCTGGCTGTGGGTCATGATGTAGACAGTGTGTCAGTGAGTGTGTTAATATTAATCTGTGTTCTCTGTCAGTGTGTTAATATTCCTGAGGACAGTCGGGATGTTTTACACTTCACAGGGAGTGTCTGACTGTGGGTCATGATATACACAGTGTGTCAGTGAGTGTGTTAATATTAATCTGTGTTCTCTGTCAGTGTGTTAATATTCCTGAGGACAGTGGGGGTGTTTTACACTTCACAGGGTGTATCTGACTGTGAGTCATGATATACACAGTGTGTCAGTGAGCGTGTTAATATTAATCTGTGTTCTCTGTCAGTGTGTTAATATTCCTGAGGACAATGGAGGTTTTTTACACTTCACAGGGTTTATCTGACTGTGGGTCATGATTTACACAGTGTGTCAGTGAGTGTGTTAATATTAATCTGTGTTCTCTGTCAGTGTGTTAATATTACTGAGGACAGTGGGGGTGTTTTACAATTCACAGGGTTTATCTGACTGTGGGTCATGATATACACAGTGTGTCAGTGAGTGTGTTAATATTAATCTGTGTTCTATGTCAGTGTGTTAATATTCCTGAGGACAGTGGGGGTGTTTTACACATCACAGGGTTTATCTGACTGTGGGTCATGATATACACAGTGTGTCAGTGAGTGTGTCAATATTAATCTGTGTTCTCTGTCAGTGTGCTAATATTGCTGAGGACAGTGGGGGTGTTTTACACTTCACAGGGTGTATCTGACTGTGGGTCATGATACACACAGTGTGTCAGTGAGTGTGTTAATATTAATTTGTGTTCTCTGTCAGTGTGTTAATATTGCTGAGGTCTGTGGGCGTGTTTTGCACTTCACAGGGTTTATCTCACTGTGGGTCATGATATACACAGTGTGTCAGTGAGTGTGTTAATATTAATCTGTGTTCTGTGTCAGTGTGTTAATATTTCTGAGGACAGTGGGGGTGTTTTACACTTCACAGGGTGTATCTGACTGTGGGTCATGATATACACAGTGTGTCAGTGAGTGTGTTAATGTTAATCTGTGTTCTCTGTCAGTGTGTTAATATTCCTGAGGACCTTGGGGATGTTTTACACTTCACAGGGTGTATCTGACTGTGGGTCATGATATACACAGTGTGTCAGTGAGTGTGTTAATATTAATCTGTGTTCTCTGTCAGTGTGTTAATATTCCTGAGGACATTGGGAATGTTTTACACTTCACAGGGTATATCTGACTGTGGGTCATGATGTTCACAGTGTGTCAGTGAGTGTGTTAATATTAATCTGTTTTCTCTGTCAGTGTGTTAATATTCCTGAGGACAGTGGGAATGTTTTACACTTCACAGGGTGTATCTGACTGTGGGTCATGATATACACAGTGCGTCAGTGAGTGTGTTAATATTAATCAGTGTTCTCTGTCAGTGTGTTAATATTCCTGAGGACAGTGGGGGTGTTTTACACTTCACAGGGTGTATCTGACTGTGGGTCATGACATACACAGTGTGTCAGTGAGTGTGTTAATATTAATCTGTGTTCTCTTTCAGTGTGTTAATATTCCTGAGGACAGTGGGGATGTTTTACACTTCACAGGGTGTATCTGGCTGTGGGTCATGATGTAGACAGTGTGTCAGTGAGTGTGTTAATATTAATCTGTGTTCTCTGTCAGTGTGTTAATATTCCTGAGGACAGTCGGGATGTTTTACACTTCACAGGGAGTGTCTGACTGTGGGTCATGATATACACAGTGTGTCAGTGAGTGTGTTAATATTAATCTGTGTTCTCTGTCAGTGTGTTAATATTCCTGAGGACAGTGGGGGTGTTTTACACTTCACAGGGTGTATCTGACTGTGAGTCATGATATACACAGTGTGTCAGTGAGCGTGTTAATATTAATCTGTGTTCTCTGTCAGTGTGTTAATATTCCTGAGGACAATGGAGGTTTTTTACACTTCACAGGGTTTATCTGACTGTGGGTCATGATTTACACAGTGTGTCAGTGAGTGTGTTAATATTAATCTGTGTTCTCTGTCAGTGTGTTAATATTACTGAGGACAGTGGGGGTGTTTTACAATTCACAGGGTTTATCTGACTGTGGGTCATGATATACACAGTGTGTCAGTGAGTGTGTTAATATTAATCTGTGTTCTATGTCAGTGTGTTAATATTCCTGAGGACAGTGGGGGTGTTTTACACATCACAGGGTTTATCTGACTGTGGGTCATGATATACACAGTGTGTCAGTGAGTGTGTCAATATTAATCTGTGTTCTCTGTCAGTGTGCTAATATTGCTGAGGACAGTGGGGGTGTTTTACACTTCACAGGGTGTATCTGAATGTGGGTCATGATACACACAGTGTGTCAGTGAGTGTGTTAATATTAATTTGTGTTGTCTGTCAGTGTGTTAATATTGCTGAGGACTGTGGGCGTGTTTTGCACTTCACAGGGTTTATCTCACTGTGGGTCATGATATACACAGTGTGTCAGTGAGTGTCTTAATATTAATCTGTGTTCTGTGTCAGTGTGTTAATATTTCTGAGGACAGTGGGGGTGTTTTACACTTCACAGGGTGTATCTGACTGTGGGTCATGATATACACAGTGTGTCAGTGAGTGTGTTAATGTTAATCTGTGTTCTCTGTCAGTGTGTTAATATTCCTGAGGACCTTGGGGATGTTTTACACTTCACAGGGTGTATCTGACTGTGGGTCATGATATACACAGTGTGTCAGTGAGTGTGTTAATATTAATCTGTGTTCACTGTCAGTGTGTTAATATTCATGAGGACAGTGGGGGTGTTTTACACTTCACAGGGTGTATCTGACTGTTGGTCATGATGTACACAGTGTGTCAGTGAGTGTGTTAATATTAATCTGTGTTCTCTGTCAGTGTGTTAATATTTTTGAGGACAGTGGGAATGTTTTACACTTCACAGGGTGTATCTGACTGTGGGTCATGATGTACACAGTGTGTCAGTGAGTGTCTTAATATTAATCTGTGTTCTCTGTCAGTTTGTTAATATTCCTGAGGACAGTGGGAATGTTTTACACTTCACAGGGTGTATCTGACTGTGGGTCATGATGTACACAGTGTGTCAGTGAGTGTGTTAATATTAATCTGTGTTCTCTGTCAGTGTGTTAATATTCCTGAGGACAGTGGGGGTGTTTTACACTTCACAGGGTTTATCTGACTGTGGGTCATGATATACACAGTGTGTCAGTGAGTGTGTTAATATTAATTTGTGTTCTCTGTCAGTGTGTTAATATTCCTGAGGACCTTGGGGATGTTTTACACTTCACAGGGTGTATCTGACTGTGGGTCATGATATACACAGTGTGTCAGTGAGTGTGTTAATATTAATCTGTGTTCACTGTCAGTGTGTTAATATTCATGAGGACAGTGGGGGTGTTTTACACTTCACAGGGTGTATCTGACTGTTGGTCATGATGTACACAGTGTGTCAGTGAGTGTGTTAATATTAATCTGTGTTCTCTGTCAGTGTGTTAATATTTTTGAGGACAGTGGGAATGTTTTACACTTCACAGGATGTATCTGACTGTGGGTCATGATGTACACAGTGTGTCAGTGAGTGTCTTAATATTAATCTGTGTTCTCTGTCAAATTGTTAATATTCCTGAGGACAGTGGGAATGTTTTACACTTCACAGGGTGTATCTGACTGTGGGTCATGATGTACACAGTGTGTCAGTGAGTGTGTTAATATTAATCTGTGTTCTCTGTCAGTGTGTTAATATTCCTGAGGACAGTGGGGGTGTTTTACACTTCACAGGGTTTATCTGACTGTGGGTCATGATATACACAGTGTGTCAGTGAGTGTGTTAATATTAATTTGTGTTCTCTGTCAGTGTGTTAATATTCCTGAGGACAGTCGGGATGTTTTACACTTCACAGGGTGTGTCTGACTGTGGGTCATGATATACACAGTGTGTCAGTGAGTGTGTTAATATTAATCTGTGTTCTCTGTCAGTGTGTTAATATTCCTGAGGACAGTGGGGGTGTTTTACACTTCACAGGGTGTATGTGACTTTGAGTCATGATATACACAGTGTGTCAGTGAGTGTGTTAATATTAATCTGTGTTCTCTGTCAGTGTGTTAATATTCCTGAGGACAATGGGGGTGTTTTACACTTCACAGGGTTTATCTGACTGTGGGTCATGATTTACACAGTGTGTCAGTGAGTGTGTTAATATTAATCTGTGTTCTCTGTCAGTGTGTTAATATTACTGAGGACAGTGGGGGTGTTTTACAATTCACAGGGTGTATCTGACTGTGGGTCATGATATACACAGTGTGTCAGTGAGTGTGTTAATATTAATCTGTGTTCTCTGTCAGTGTGTTAATATTCCTGAGGACAGTGGGGGTGTTTTACACATCACAGGGTTTATCTGACTGTGGGTCATGATATACACAGTGTGTCAGTGAGTGTGTCAATATTAATCTGTGTTCTCTGTCAGTGTGCTAATATTGCTGAGGACAGTGGGGGTGTTTTACACTTCACAGGGTGTATCTGACTGTGGGTCATGATACACACAGTGTGTCAGTGAGTGTGTTAATATTAATCTGTGTTCTCTGTCAGTGTGTTAATATTGCTGAGGACTGTGGGCGTGTTTTGCACTTCACAGGGTTTATCTCACTGTGGGTCATGATATACACAGTGTGTCAGTGAGTGTGTTAATATTAATCTGTGTTCTGTGTCAGTGTGTTAATGTTTCTGAGGACAGTGGGGGTGTTTTACACTTCACAGGGTGTATCTGACTGTGGGTCATGATATACACAGTGTGTCAGTGAGTGTGTTAATATTAATCTGTGTTCTCTGTCAGTGTGTTAATATTCCTGAGGACCTTGGGGATGTTTTACACTTCACAGGGTGTATCTGACTGTGGGTCATGATATACACAGTGTGTCAGTGAGTGTGTCAATATTAATCTGTGTTCACTGTCAGTGTGTTAATATTCATGAGCACAGTGGGGGTGTTTTACACTTCACAGGGTGTATCTGACTGTTGGTCATGATGTACACAGTGTGTCAGTGAGTGTGTTAATATTAATCTGTGTTCTCTGTCAGTGTGTTAATATTCCTGAGGACAGTGGGAATGTTTTACACTTCACAGGGTGTATCTGACTGTGGGTCATGATGTACACAGTGTGTCAGTGAGTGTCTTAATATTAATCTGTGTTCTCTGTCAGTGTGTTAATATTCCTGAGGACAGTGGGAATGTTTTACACTTCACAGGGTGTATCTGACTGTGGGTCATGATGTACACAGTGTGTCAGTGAGTGTGTTAATATTAATCTGTGTTCTCTGTCAGTGTGTTAATATTCCTGAGGACAGTGGGGGTGTTTTACACTTCACAGGGTTTATCTGACTGTGGGTCATGATATACACAGTGTGTCAGTGAGTGTGTTAATATTAATTTGTGTTCTCTGTCAGTGTGTTAATATTCCTGAGGACAGTGGGGGTGTTTTACACTTCACAGGGTTTATCTGAAAGTGGGTCGTGATATACACAGTGTGTCAGTGTGTGTGTCAATATTAATCTGTGTTCTCTGTCAGTGTGCTAATACTGCTGAGGACAGTGGGGATGTTTTACACTTCACAGGGTGTATCTGACTGTGGGTCATGATATACACAGTGTGTCAGTGAGTGTGTTAATATTAATCTGTGTTCTCTGTCAGTGTGTTAACATTCCTGAGGACAGTGGGGGTGTTTTACACTTCACAGGGTTTATCTGAATGTGGGTCATGATGTACACAGTGTGTCAGTGAGTGTGTTAATATTAATCTGTGTTCTCTGTCAGTGTGTTAATATTACTGAGGACAGTGGGGGTGTTTTACACTTCACAGGTTGTATCTGACTGTGGGTCATGATATACACAGTGTGTCAGTGAGTGTGTTTATATTAATCTGTGTTCTCTGTCAGTGTGTTAATATTACTGAGAAAAGTGGGGATGTTTTACACTTCACAGGGTGTATCTGACTGTGGGTCATGATATACACAGTGTGTCATTGAGTGTGTTAATATTAATCTGTGTTCTCTGTCAGTGTGTTAATATTCCTGAGGACAGTGGGGGTGTTTTGCACTTCACAGGGTGTATCTGACTGTGGGTCATGATATACACAGTGTGTCAGTGAGTGTGTTAATATTAATCTGTGTTCTCTGTCAGTGTGTTAATATTCCTGAGGACCTTCGGGATGTTTTGCACTTCACAGGGTGTATCTGACTGTGGGTCATGATATACACGGTGTGTCAGTGAGTGTGTTAATATTAATCTGTGTTCACTGTCAGTGTGTTAATATTCCTGAGGACAGTGGGGGTGTTTTACACTTCACAGGGTGTAACTGACTGTGGGTCATGATGTACACAGTGTGTCATTGTGTGTGTTAATATTAATCTGTGTTCTCTGTCAGTGTGTTAATATTCCTGAGGACAGTCGGGATGTTTTACACTTCACAGGGTGTATCTGACTGTGGGTCATGATGTACACAGTGTGTCAGTGAGTGTGTTAATATTAATCTGTGTTCTCTGTCAGTGTGTTAATATTCCTGAGGACAGTGGGAATGTTTCACACTTCACAGGGTGTATGTGAATGTGGGTCATGATATACACAGTGTGTCAGTGAGTGTGGTAATATTAATCTGTGTTCTCTGTCAGTGTGTTAATATTCCTGAGGACAGTGGGGGTGTTTTACACTTCACAGGGTGTATCTGACTGTGGGTCATGACATACACAGTGTGTCAGTGAGTGTGTTAATATTAATCTGTGTTCTCTGTCAGTGTGTTAATATTCCTGAGGACAGTGGGGATGTTTTACACTTCACAGGGTGTATCTGGCGGTGGGTCATGATGTACACAGTGTGTCAGTGAGTGTGTTAATATTAATCTGTGTTCTCTGTCAGTGTGTTAATATTCCTAAGGACAGTCGGGATGTTTTACACTTCACAGGGTGTATCTGACTGTGGGTCATGAAATACACAGTGTGTCAGTGAGTGTGTTAATATTAATCTGTGTTCTCTGTCAGTGTGTTAATATTCCTGAGGACAGTGGGGGTGTTTTACACTTCACAGGGTGTATCTGACTGTGAGTCATGATATACACAGTGTGTCAGTGAGTGTGTTAATATTAATCTGTGTTCTCTGTCAGTGTGTTAATATTCCTGAGGACAGTGGGGGTGTTTTACACTTCACAGGGTGTATCTGACTGTGGGTCATGATATACACAGTGTGTCAGTGAGTGTGTTAATATTAATCTGTGTTCTCTGTCAGTGTGTTAATATTACTGAGGACAGTGGGGATGTTTTACACTTCACAGGGTTTATCTGACTGTGGGCCATGATATACACAGTGTGTCAGTGAGTGTGTCAATATTAATCTGTGTTCTCTGTCAGTCTGCTAATATTGCTGAGGACAGTGGGGGTGTTTTACACTTCACAGGGTGTATCTGACTGTGGGTCATGATATGCACAGTGTGTCAGTGAGTGTGTTAATATTAATCTGTGTTCTCTGTCAGTGTGTTAATATTCCTGAGGACAGTGGGGGTGTTTTACACTTCACAGGGTTTATCTGACTGTGGGTCATGATTTACACAGTGTGTCAGTGAGTGTGTTAATATTAATCTGTGTTCTCTGTCAAAGTGTTAATATTCCTGATGACAGTGGGGGTGTTTTACACTTCACAGGGTTTATCTGACTGTGGGTCATGATATACACAGTGTGTCAGTGAGTGTGTTAATATTAATCTGTGTTCTCTGTCAGTGTGTTAATATTCCTGAGGACAGTGGGGGTGTTTCACAATTCACAGGGTTTATCTCACTGTGGGTCATGATATACACAGTGTGTCAGTGAGTGTGTTAATATTAATCTGTGTTCTCTGTCAGTGTGTTAACATTCCTGAGGACAGTGGGGGTGTTTTACACTTCACAGGGTGTATCTGACTGTGGGTCATGATATACACAGTGTGTCAGTGAGTGTGTTAATATTAATCTGTGTTCTCTGTCAGTGTGTTAATATTCCTGAGGATATTGGGGAGGTTTTACACTTCACAGGGTTTATCTGACTGTGGGTCATGATATACTCAGTGTGTCAGTGAGTCTGTTAATATTAATCTGTGTTCACTGTCAGTGTGTTAATATTCATGAGGACAGTGGGGGTGTTTTACACTTCACAGGGTGTATCTGAATGTGGGTCATGACATACACAGTGTGTCAGTGAGTGTGTTAATATTAATCTGTGTTCTCTGTCAGTGTGTTAATATTCCTGAGGACAGTGGGGATGTTTTACACTTCACAGGGTGTACCTGGCGGTGGGTCATGATGTACACAGTGTGTCAGTGAGTGTGTTAATATTAATCTGTGTTCTCTGTCAGTGTGTTAATATTCCTGAGGACAGTCGGGATGTTTTACACTTCGCAGGGTGTATCTGACTGTGGGTCATGAAATACACAGTGTGTCAGTGAGTGTGTTAATATTAATCTGTGTTCTCTGTCAGTGTGTTAATATTCCTGAGGACAGTGGGGGTGTTTTACACTTCACAGGGTGTATCTGACTGTGGGTCATGATATACACAGTGTGTCAGTGAGTGTGTTAATATTAATCTGTGTTCTCTGTCAGTGTGTTAATATTACTGAGGACAGTGGGGATGTTTTACACTTCACAGGGTTTATCTGACTGTGGGCCATGATATACACAGTGTGTCAGTGAGTGTGTCAATATTAATCTGTGTTCTCTGTCAGTCTGCTAATATTGCTGAGGACAGTGGGGGTGTTTTACACTTCACAGGGTGTATCTGACTGTGGGTCATGATATGCACAGTGTGTCAGTGAGTGTGTTAATATTAATCTGTGTTCTCTGTCAGTGTGTTAATATTCCTGAGGACAGTGGGGGTGTTTTACACTTCACAGGGTTTATCTGACTGTGGGTCATGATTTACACAGTGTGTCAGTGAGTGTGTTAATATTAATCTGTGTTCTCTGTCAAAGTGTTAATATTCCTGATGACAGTGGGGGTGTTTTACACTTCACAGGGTTTATCTGACTGTGGGTCATGATATACACAGTGTGTCAGTGAGTGTGTTAATATTAATCTGTGTTCTCTGTCAGTGTGTTAATATTCCTGAGGACAGTGGGGGTGTTTCACAATTCACAGGGTATATCTGACTGTGGGTCATGATATACACAGTGTGTCAGTGAGTGTGTTAATATTAATCTGTGTTCTCTGTCAGTGTGTTAACATTCCTGAGGACAGTGGGGGTGTTTTACACTTCACAGGGTGTATCTGACTGTGGGTCATGATATACACAGTGTGTCAGTGAGTGTGTTAATATTAATCTGTGTTCTCTGTCAGTGTGTTAATATTCCTGAGCATATTGGGGAGGTTTTACACTTCACAGGGTGTATCTGACTGTGGGTCATGATATACTCAGTGTGTCAGTGAGTGTGTTAATATTAATCTGTGTTCACTGTCAGTGTGTTAATATTCATGAGGACAGTGGGGGTGTTTTACACTTCACAGGGTGTATCTGAATGTGGGTCATGACATACACAGTGTGTCAGTGAGTGTGTTAATATTAATCTGTGTTCTCTCTCAGTGTGTTAATATTCCTGAGGACAGTGGGAATGTTTTACACTTCACAGGGTGTATCTGACTGTGGGTCATGATATACACAGTGTGTCAGTGAGTGTGTTAATATTAATCTGTGTTCTCTGTCAGTGTGTTAATATTCCTGAGGACAGTGGGGGTGTTTTACACTTCACAGGGTGTATCTGACTGTGGGTCATGACATACACAGTGTGTCAGTGAGTGTGTTAATATTAATCTGTGTTCTCTGTCAGTGTGTTAATATTCCTGAGGACAGTGGGGATGTTTTACACTTCACAGGGTGTATCTGGCTGTGGGTCATGATATACACAGTGTGTCAGTGAGTGTGTTAATATTAATCTGTGTTCTCTGTCAGTGTGTTAATATTCCTGAGGACAGTGGGCGTGTTTTGCACTTCACAGGGTTTATCTCACTGTGGGTCATGATATACACAGTGTGTCAGTGAGTGTGTTAATATTAATCTGTGTTCTGTGTCAGTGTGTTAATATTTCTAAGGACAGTGGGGGTGTTTACACTTCACAGCGTGTATCTGACTGTGGGTCATGATATACACAGTGTGTCAGTGAGTGTGTTAATATTAATCTGTGTTCTGTGTCAGTGTGTTAATATTACTGAGGACAGTGGGGGTGTTTTACACTTCACAGGGTGTATCTGACTGTGGGTCATGATGTACATAGTGTGTCAGTGAGTGTGTTAATATTAATCTGTGTTCCCTGTCAGTGTGTTAATATTACTGAGGACAGTGGGGGTGTTTTACACTTCACAGGGTGTATCTGACTGTGCGTCATGATATACACTGTGTGTCAGTGAGTGTGTCAATATTAATCTGTGTTCTCTGTCAGTGTGCTAATATTGCTGAGGACAGTGGGGGTGTTTTACACTTCACAGGGTGTATCTGAATGTGGGTCATGATGTACACAATGTGTCAGTTAGTGTGTTAATATTAATCTGTGTTCTCTGTCAGTGTGTTAATATTCCTGAGGACAGTGGGGGTGTTTTACACTTCACAGGGTGTATCTGACTGAGGGTCATGATATACATAGTGTGTCAGTGAGTGTGTTAATATTAATCTGTGTTCTCTGTCAGTGTGTTAATATCACTGAGGACAGTGGGGGTGTTTTACACTTCACTGGGTGTATCTGACTGTGGGTCACGATATACACAGTGTGTCAGTGAGTGTGTTAATATTAATCTGTGTTCTCTGTCAGTGTGTTAATATTACTGAGGACAGTGGGGATCTTTTACACTTCACAGGGTGTATCTGACTGTGGGTCATGATGTACACAGTGTGTCAGTGAGTGTGTTAATATTAATCTGAGTTCTCTGTCAGTGTGTTAATATTCCTGAGGACAGTGGGGGTGTTTTACACTTCACAGGGTTTATCTGACTGTGGGTCATGATACACACAGTGTGTCAGTGAGTGTTTTAATATTAATCTGTGTTCTCTGTCAGTGTGTTAATATTACTGAGGACAGTGGGAATGTTTTACACTTCACAGGGTGTATCTGACTGTGGGTCATGATGTACACAGTGTGTCAGTGAGTGTGTTAATATTAATCTGTGTTCTCTGTCAGTGTGTTAATATTCCTGAGGACAGTGGGAATGTTTCACACTTCACTGGGTGTATCTGACTGTGGGTCATGATATACACAGTGTGTCAGTGAGTGTGTTAATATTAATCTGTGTTCTCTGTCAGTGTGTTAACATTCCTGAGGACAGTGGGGGTGTTTTACACTTCACAGGGTTTATCTGACTGAGGGTCATGATTTACACAGTGTGTCAGTGAGTGTGTTAATATTAATCTGTGTTCTCTGTCAAAGTGTTAATATTCCTGATGACAGTGGGGGTGTTTTACACTTCACAGGGTTTATCTGACTGTGGGTTATGATATACACAGTGTGTCAGTGAGTGTGTTAATATTAATCTGTGTTCTCTGTCAGTGTGTTAATATTCCTGAGGACAGTGGGGGTGTTTCACAATTCACAGGGTTTATCTGACTGTGGGTCATGATATACACAGTGTGTCAGTGAGTGTGTTAATATTAATCTGTGTTCTCTGTCAGTGTGTTAACATTCCTGAGGACAGTGGGGGTGTTTTACACTTCACAGGGTGTATCTGACTGTGGGTCATGATATACACAGTGTGTCAGTGAGTGTGTTAATATTAATCTGTGTTCTCTGTCAGTGTGTTAATATTCCTGAGGATATTGGGGAGGTTTTACACTTCACAGGGTGTATCTGACTGTGGGTCATGATATAAACAGTGTGTCAGTGAGTGTGTTAATATTAATCTGTGTTCACTGTCAGTGTGTTAATATTCATGAGGACAGTGGGGGTGTTTTACACTTCACAGGGTGTATCTGAATGTGTGTCATGATGTACACAGTGTGTCAGTGAGTGTGTTAATATTAATCTGTGTTCTCTGTCAGTGTGTTAATATTCCTAAGGACAGTGGGAATGTTTTACAATTCACAGGGTGTATCTGACTGTGGGTCATGATGTACACAGTGTGTCAGTGAGTGTGTTAATATTAATCTGTGTTCTCTGTCAGTGTGTTAATATTCCTGAGGACAGTGGGAATGTTTTACACTTCACAGGGTGTATCTGACTGTGGGTCATGATATACACAGTGTGTCAGTGAGTGTGTTAATATTAATCTGTGTTCTCTGTCAGTGTGTTAATATTCCTGAGGACAGTGGGGGTGTTTTACACTTCACAGGGTGTATCTGACTGTGGGTCATGACATACACAGTGTGTCAGTGAGTGTGTTAATATTAATCTGTGTTCTCTGTCAGTGTGTTAATATTCCTGAGGACAGTGGGGATGTTTTACACTTCACAGGGTGTATCTGGCTGTGGGTCATGATATACACAGTGTGTCAGTGAGTGTGTTAATATTAATCTGTGTTCTCTGTCAGTGTGTTAATATTCCTGAGGACAGTGGGCGTGTTTTGCACTTCACAGGGTTTATCTCACTGTGGGTCATGATATACACAGTGTGTCAGTGAGTGTGTTAATATTAATCTGTGTTCTGTGTCAGTGTGTTAATATTTCTAAGGACAGTGGGGGTGTTTACACTTCACAGCGTGTATCTGACTGTGGGTCATGATATACACAGTGTGTCAGTGAGTGTGTTAATATTAATCTGTGTTCTGTGTCAGTGTGTTAATATTACTGAGGACAGTGGGGGTGTTTTACACTTCACAGGGTGTATCTGACTGTGGGTCATGAT
Organism: Heterodontus francisci; assembly: GCF_036365525.1. Taxonomy (NCBI): domain Eukaryota; kingdom Metazoa; phylum Chordata; class Chondrichthyes; order Heterodontiformes; family Heterodontidae; genus Heterodontus; species Heterodontus francisci. The sequence goes on from NC_090391.1 coordinate 20,106,014, forward strand.
GTACATAGTGTGTCAGTGAGTGTGTTAATATTAATCTGTGTTCCCTGTCAGTGTGTTAATATTACTGAGGACAGTGGGGGTGTTTTACACTTCACAGGGTGTATCTGACTGTGCGTCATGATATACACTGTGTGTCAGTGAGTGTGTCAATATTAATCTGTGTTCTCTGTCAGTGTGCTAATATTGCTGAGGACAGTGGGGGTGTTTTACACTTCACAGGGTGTATCTGAATGTGGGTCATGATGTACACAATGTGTCAGTTAGTGTGTTAATATTAATCTGTGTTCTCTGTCAGTGTGTTAATATTCCTGAGGACAGTGGGGGTGTTTTACACTTCACAGGGTGTATCTGACTGAGGGTCATGATATACATAGTGTGTCAGTGAGTGTGTTAATATTAATCTGTGTTCTCTGTCAGTGTGTTAATATCACTGAGGACAGTGGGGGTGTTTTACACTTCACTGGGTGTATCTGACTGTGGGTCACGATATACACAGTGTGTCAGTGAGTGTGTTAATATTAATCTGTGTTCTCTGTCAGTGTGTTAATATTACTGAGGACAGTGGGGATCTTTTACACTTCACAGGGTGTATCTGACTGTGGGTCATGATGTACACAGTGTGTCAGTGAGTGTGTTAATATTAATCTGAGTTCTCTGTCAGTGTGTTAATATTCCTGAGGACAGTGGGGGTGTTTTACACTTCACAGGGTTTATCTGACTGTGGGTCATGATACACACAGTGTGTCAGTGAGTGTTTTAATATTAATCTGTGTTCTCTGTCAGTGTGTTAATATTACTGAGGACAGTGGGAATGTTTTACACTTCACAGGGTGTATCTGACTGTGGGTCATGATGTACACAGTGTGTCAGTGAGTGTGTTAATATTAATCTGTGTTCTCTGTCAGTGTGTTAATATTCCTGAGGACAGTGGGAATGTTTCACACTTCACTGGGTGTATCTGACTGTGGGTCATGATATACACAGTGTGTCAGTGAGTGTGTTAATATTAATCTGTGTTCTCTGTCAGTGTGTTAACATTCCTGAGGACAGTGGGGGTGTTTTACACTTCACAGGGTTTATCTGACTGAGGGTCATGATTTACACAGTGTGTCAGTGAGTGTGTTAATATTAATCTGTGTTCTCTGTCAAAGTGTTAATATTCCTGATGACAGTGGGGGTGTTTTACACTTCACAGGGTTTATCTGACTGTGGGTTATGATATACACAGTGTGTCAGTGAGTGTGTTAATATTAATCTGTGTTCTCTGTCAGTGTGTTAATATTCCTGAGGACAGTGGGGGTGTTTCACAATTCACAGGGTTTATCTGACTGTGGGTCATGATATACACAGTGTGTCAGTGAGTGTGTTAATATTAATCTGTGTTCTCTGTCAGTGTGTTAACATTCCTGAGGACAGTGGGGGTGTTTTACACTTCACAGGGTGTATCTGACTGTGGGTCATGATATACACAGTGTGTCAGTGAGTGTGTTAATATTAATCTGTGTTCTCTGTCAGTGTGTTAATATTCCTGAGGATATTGGGGAGGTTTTACACTTCACAGGGTGTATCTGACTGTGGGTCATGATATAAACAGTGTGTCAGTGAGTGTGTTAATATTAATCTGTGTTCACTGTCAGTGTGTTAATATTCATGAGGACAGTGGGGGTGTTTTACACTTCACAGGGTGTATCTGAATGTGTGTCATGATGTACACAGTGTGTCAGTGAGTGTGTTAATATTAATCTGTGTTCTCTGTCAGTGTGTTAATATTCCTAAGGACAGTGGGAATGTTTTACAATTCACAGGGTGTATCTGACTGTGGGTCATGATGTACACAGTGTGTCAGTGAGTGTGTTAATATTAATCTGTGTTCTCTGTCAGTGTGTTAATATTCCTGAGGACAGTGGGAATGTTTTACACTTCACAGGGTGTATCTGACTGTGGGTCATGATATACACAGTGTGTCAGTGAGTGTGTTAATATTAATCTGTGTTCTCTGTCAGTGTGTTAATATTCCTGAGGACAGTGGGGGTGTTTTACACTTCACAGGGTGTATCTGACTGTGGGTCATGACATTCACAGTGTGTCAGTGAGTGTGTTAATATTAATCTGTGTTCTCTGTCAGTGTGTTAATATTCCTGAGGACAGTGGGGATGTTTTACACTTCACAGGGTGTATCTGGCTGTGGGTCATGATATACACAGTGTGTCAGTGAGTGTGTTAATATTAATCTGTGTTCTCTGTCAGTGTGTTAATATTCCTGAGGACAGTGGGCGTGTTTTGCACTTCACAGGGTTTATCTCACTGTGGGTCATGATATACACAGTGTGTCAGTGAGTGTGTTAATATTAATCTGTGTTCTGTGTCAGTGTGTTAATATTTCTGAGGACAGTGGGGGTGTTTACACTTCACAGGGTGTATCTGACTGTGGGTCATGATATACACAGTGTGTCAGTGAGTGTATTAATATTAATCTGTGTTCTGTGTCAGTGTGTTAATATTACTGAGGACAGTGGGGGTGTTTTACACTTCACAGGGTGTATCTGACTGTGGGTCATGATGTACATAGTGTGTCAGTGAGTGTGTTAATATTAATCTGTGTTCCCTGTCAGTGTGTTAATATTACTGAGGACAGTGGGGGTGTTTTACACTTCACAGGGTGTATCTGACTGTGGGTCATGATATACACTGTGTGTCAGTGAGTGTGTCAATATTAATCTGTGTTCTCTGTCAGTGTGCTAATATTGCTGAGGACAGTGGGGGTGTTTTACACTTCACAGGGTGTATCTGAATGTGGGTCATGATGTACACAGTGTGTCAGTTAGTGTGTTAATATTAATCTGTGTTCTCTGTCAGTGTGTTAATATTCCTGAGGACAGTGGGGGTGTTTTACACTTCACAGGGTGTATCTGACTGTGGGTCATGATATACATAGTGTGTCAGTGAGAGTGTTAATATTAATCTGTGTTCTCTGTCAGTGTGTTAATATCACTGAGGACAGTGGGGGTGTTTTACACTTCACTGGGTGTATCTGACTGTGGGTCATGATATACACAGTGTGTCAGTGAGTGTGTTAATATTAATCTGTGTTCTCTGTCAGTGTGTTAATATTACTGAGGACAGTGGGGGTCTTTTACACTTCACAGGGTGTATCTGACTGTGGGTCATGATGTACACAGTGTGTCAGTGAGTGTGTTAATATTAATCTGAGTTCTCTGTCAGTGTGTTAATATTCCTGAGGACAGTGGGGGTGTTTTACACTTCACAGGGTTTATCTGACTGTGGGTCATGATACACACAGTGTGTCAGTGAGTGTTTTAATATTAATCTGTGTTCTCTGTCAGTGTGTTAATATTACTGAGGACAGTGGGGGTGTTTTACACTTCACCGGGTGTATCTGACTGTGGGTCATGATATACACAGTGTGTCAGTGAGTGTGTTAATATTAATCTGTGTTCACTGTCTGTGTGTTAATATTCCTGAGGACAGTGGGGAGTTTTACACTTCACATGGTGTATCTGACTGTGGGTCATGATGTACACAGTGTGTCATTGTGTGTGTTAATATTAATCTGTGTTCTCTGTCAGTGTGTTAATATTCCTGAGGACAGTGGGAATGTTTTACACTTCACAGGGTGTATCTGACTGTGGGTCATGATGTACACAGTGTGTCAGTGAGTGTGTTAATATTAATCTGTGTTCTCTGTCGGTGTGTTAATATTCCTGAGGACAGTGGGAATGTTTCACACTTCACTGGGTGTATCTGACTGTGGGTCATGATATACACAGTGTGTCAGTGAGTGTGTTAATATTAATCTGTGTTCTCTGTCAGTGTGTTAATATTCCTGAGGACAGTGGGGGTGTTTTACACTTCACAGGGTGTATCTGACTGTGGGTCATGACATACACAGTGTGTCAGTGAGTGTGTTAATATTAATCTGTGTTCTCTGTCAGTGTGTTAATATTCCTGAGGACAGTGGGGATGTTTTACACTTCACAGGGTGTATCTGGCTGTGGGTCATAATGTACACAGTGTGTCAGTGAGTGTGTTAATATTAATCTGCGTTCTCTGTCAGTGTGTTAATATTCCTGAGGACAGTCGGGATGTTTTACACTTCACAGGGTGTATCTGACTGTGGGTCATGATGTACACAGTGTGTCAGTGAGTGTGTTAATATTAATCTGTGTTCTCTGTCAGTGTGTTAATATTCCTGAGGACAGTGGGGGTGTTTTACACTTCACAGGGTGTATCTGAATGTGGGTCATGATATACACAGTGTGTCAGTGAGTGTGTTAATATTAATCTGTGTTCTCTGTCAGTGTGTTAATATTACTGAGGACAGTGGGGATGTTTTACACTTCACAGGGTTTATCTGACTGTGGGTCATGATATACACAGTGTGTCAGTGAGTGTGTCAATATTAATCTGTGTTCTCTGTCAGTGTGCTAATATTGCTGAGGACAGTGGGGGTGTGTACACTTCACAGGGTGTATCTGACTGTGGGTCATGATATGCACAGTGTGTCAGTGAGTGTGTTAATATTAATCTGTGTTCTCTGTCAGTGTGTTAATATTCCTGAGGACAGTGGGGGTGTTTTACACTTCACAGGGTTTATCTGACAGTGGGTCATGATTTACACAGTGTGTCAGTGAGTGTGTTAATATTAATCTGTGTTCTCTGTCAGTGTGTTAATATTCCTGATCACAGTGGGGGTGTTTTACACTTCACAGGGTTTATCTGACTGTGGGTCATGATATACACAGTGTGTCAGTGAGTGTGTTAATATTAATCTGTGTTCTCTGTCAGTGTGTTAATATTCCTGAGGACAGTGGGGGTGTTTTACACTTCACAGTGTTTATCTGACTGTGGGTCATGATATACACAGTGTGTCAGTGAGTGTGTTAATATTAATCTGTGTTCTCTGTCAGTGTGTTAATATTCCTGAGGACAGTGGGGGTGTTTTACACTTCACAGGGTTTATCTGAATGTGGGTCATGATGTACACAGTGTGTCAGTGAGTGTGTTAATATTAATCTGTGTTCTCTGTCAGTGTGTTAATATTCCTGAGGACAGTGGGGGTGTTTTACACTTCACAGGGTGTATCTGACTGTGGGTCATGATATACACAGTGTGTCAGTGAGTGTGTTAATATTAATCTGTGTTCTCTGTCAGTGTGTTAATATTACTGAGAAAAGTGGGGATCTTTTACACTTCACAGGGGGTATCTGGCTGTGGGTCATGATATACATAGCGTGTCATTGAGTGTGTTAATATTAATCTGTGTTCTCTGTCAGTGTGTTAATATTCCTGAGGACAGTGGGGGTGTTTTACACTTCACAGGGTGTATCTGACTGTGGGTCATGACATACACAGTGTGTCAGTGAGTGTGTTAATATTAATCTGTGTTCTCTGTCAGTGTGTTAATATTCCTGAGGACATTGGGGAGGTTTTACACTTCACAGGGTGTATCTGACTGTGGATCATGATATACTCAGTGTGTCAGTGAGTGTGTTAATATTAATCTGTGTTCACTGTCAGTGTGTTAATATTCCTGAGGACAGTGGGGGTGTTTTACACTTCACAGGGTGTATCTGACTGTGGGTCATGATGGACACAGTGTGTCAGTGAGTGTGTTAATATTAATCTGTGTTCTCTGTCAGTGTGTTAATATTCCTGAGGACAGTGGGAATGTTTTACACTTCACAGGGTGTATCTGACTGTGGGTCATGATGTACACAGTGTGTCAGTGAGTGTGTTAATATTAATCTGTGTTCTCTGTCAGTGTGTTAATATTCCTGAGGACAGTGGGGGTGTTTTACACTTCACAGGGTGTATCTGACTGTGGGTCATGACATACACAGTGTGTCAGTGAGTGTGTTAATATTAATCTGTGTTCTCTGTCAGTGTGTTAATATTCCTGAGGACAGTGGGGATGTTTTACACTTCACAGGGTGTATCTGGCTGTGGGTCATGATATACACAGTGTGTCAGTGAGTGTGTTAATATTAATCTGTGTTCTCTGTCAGTGTGTTAATATTCCTGAGGACAGTGGGCGTGTTTTGCACTTCACAGGGTTTATCTCACTGTGGGTCATGATATACACAGTGTGTCAGTGAGTGTGTTAATATTAATCTGTGTTCTGTGTCAGTGTGTTAATATTTCTGAGGACAGTGGGGGTGTTTACACTTCACAGGGTGTATCTGACTGTGGGTCATGATATACACAGTGTGTCAGTGAGTGTGTTAATATTAATCTGTGTTCTGTGTCAGTGTGTTAATATTACTGAGAACAGTGGGGGTGTTTTACACTTCACAGGGTGTATCTGACTGTGGGTCATGATGTACACAGTGTGTCAGTGAGTGTGTTAATATTAATCTGTGTTCCATGTCAGTGTGTTAATATTACTGAGGACAGTGGGGGTGTTTTACACTTCACAGGGTGTATCTGACTGTGGGTCATGATATACACAGTGTGTCAGTGAGTGTGTCAATATTAATCTGTGTTCTCTGTCAGTGTGCTAATATTGCTGAGGACAGTGGGGGTGTTTTACACTTCACAGGGTGTATCTGAATGTGGGTCATGATGTACACAGTGTGTCAGTGAGTGTGTTAATATTAATCTGTGTTCTCTGTCAGTGTGTTAATATTCCTGAGGACAGTGGGGGTGTTTTACACTTCAAAGGGTGTATCTGACTGTGGGTCATGATATACATAGTGTGTCAGTGAGTGTGTTAATATTAATCTGTGTTCTCTGTCAGTGTGTTAATATCACTGAGGACAGTGGGGGTGTTTTACACTTCACTGGGTGTATCTGACTGTGGGTCATGATAAACACAGTGTGTCAGTGAGTGTGTTAATATTAATCTGTGTTCTCTGTCAGGGTGTTAATATTACTGAGGACAGTGGGGGTCTTTTACACTTCACAGGGTGTATCTGACTGTGGGTCATGATGTACACAGTGTGTCAGTGAGTGTGTTAATATTAATCTGAGTTCTCTGTCAGTGTGTTAATATTCCTGAGGACAGTGGGGGTGTTTTACACTTCACAGGGTTTATCTGACTGTGGGTCATGATATACACAGTGTGTCAGTGAGTGTTTTAATATTAATCTGTTTTCTCTGTCAGTGTGTTAATATTACTGAGGACAATGGGGGTGTTTTACACTTCACCGGGTGTATCTGACTGTGGGTCATGATATACACAGTGTGTCAGTGAGTGCGTTAATATTAATCTGTGTTCCATGTCAGTGTGTTAATATTACTGAGGACAGTGGGGGTGTTTTAGACTTCACAGGGTGTATCTGACTGTGGGTCATGATGTACACAGTGTGTCAGTGAGTGTGTTAATATTAATCTGTGTTATCTGTCAGTGTGTTAATATTCCTGAGGAGAGTGGGGGTGTTTTACACTTCACAGCGTTTATCTGACTGTGGGTCATGATATACACAGTGTGTCAGTGAGTGTGTTAATATTAATCTGTGTTCTCTGTCAGTGTGTTAATATTGCTGAGGACAGTGGGGGTGTTTTACACTTCACAGGGTGTATCTGGCTGTGGGTCATGATATCCACAGTGTGTCAGTGAGTGTGTTCATATTAATATGTGTTCTCTGTCAGTGTGTTAATATTCCTGAGGACAGTGGGGGTGTTTTACACTTCACAGGGTTTATCTGACTGTGGGTCATGATGTACACAGTGTGTCAGTGAGTGTGTTAATATTAATCTGTGTTCTCTGTCAGTGTGTTAATATTCCTGAGGACAGTGGGGGTGTTTTACACTTCACAGGGTTTATCTGACTGTGGGTCATGATATACACAGTGTGTCAGTGAGTGTGTTAATATTAATCTGTGTTCTCTGTCAGTGTGTTAACATTCCTGAGGACAGTGGGGGTGTTTTACACTTCACAGGGTTTATCTGAATGTGGGTCATGATGTACACAGTGTGTCAGTGAGTGTGTTAATATTAATCTGTGTTCTCTGTCAGTGTGTTAATATTCCTGAGGACAGTGGGAATGTTTTACACTTCACAGGGTGTATCTGACTGTGGGTCATGATGTACACAGTGTGTCAGTGAGTGTGTTAATATTAATCTGTGTTCTCTGTCAGTGTGTTAATATTCCTGAGGACAGTGGGAATGTTTTACACTTCACAGGGTGTATCTGACTGTGGGTCATGATATACACAGTGTGTCAGTGAGTGTGTTAATATTAATCTGTGTTCTCGGTCAGTGTGTTAATATTCCTGAGGACAGTGGGGGTGTTTTACACTTCACTGGGTGTATCTGACTGTGGGTCATGACATACACAGTGTGTCAGTGAGTGTGTTAATATTAATCTGTGTTCTCTGTCAGTGTGTTAATATTCCTGAGGACAGTGGGGATGTTTTACACTTCACAGGGTGTATCTGGCAGTGGGTCATGATATACACAGTGTGTCAGTGAGTGTGTTAATATTAATCTGTGTTCTCTGTCAGTGTGTTAATATTCCTGAGGACAGTGGGCGTGTTTTGCACTTCACAGGGTTTATCTCACTGTGGGTCATGATATACACAGTGTGTCAGTGAGTGTGTAAATATTAATCTGTGTTCTGTGTCAGTGTGTTAATATTTCTGAGGACAGTGGGGGTGTTTACACTTCACAGGGTGTATCTGACTGTGGGTCATGATATACACAGTGTGTCAGTGAGTGTGTTAATATTAATCTGTGTTCTGTGTCAGTGTGTTAATATTACTGAGAACAGTGGGGGTGTTTTACACTTCACAGGGTGTATCTGACTGTGGGTCATGATGTACACAGTGTGTCAGTGAGTGTGTTAATATTAATCTGTGTTCCATGTCAGTGTGTTAATATTACTGAGGACAGTGGGGGTGTTTTACACTTCACAGGGTGTATCTGACTGTGGGTCATGATATACACAGTGTGTCAGTGAGTGTGTCAATATTAATCTGTGTTCTCTGTCAGTGTGCTAATATTGCTGAGGACAGTGGGGGTGTTTTACACTTCACAGGGTGTATCTGAATGTGGGTCATGATGTACACAGTGTGTCAGTGAGTGTATTAATATTAATCTGTGTTCTCTGTCAGTGTGTTAATATTCCTGAGGACAGTGGGGGTGTTTTACACTTCACAGGGTGTATCTGACTGTGGGTCATGATATACATAGTGTGTCAGTGAGTGTGTTAATATTAATCTGTGTTCTCTGTCAGTGTGTTAATATCACTGAGGACAGTGGGGGTGTTTTACACTTCACTGGGTGTATCTGACTGTGGGTCATGATATACACAGTGTGTCAGTGAGTGTGTTAATATTAATCTGTGTTCTCTGTCAGTGTGTTAATATTACTGAGGACAGTGGGGGTCTTTTACACTTCACAGGGTGTATCTGACTGTGGGTCATGATGTACACAGTGTGTCAGTGAGTGTGTTAATATTAATCTGAGTTCTCTGTCAGTGTGTTAATATTCCTGAGGACAGTGGGGGTGTTTTACACTTCACAGGGTTTATCTGACTGTGGGTCATGATACACACAGTGTGTCAGTGAGTGTTTTAATATTAATCTGTTTTCTCTGTCAGTGTGTTAATATTACTGAGGACAATGGGGGTGTTTTACACTTCACCGGTTGTATCTGACTGTGGGTCATGATATACACAGTGTGTCAGTGAGTGCGTTAATATTAATCTGTGTACCATGTCAGTGCGTTAATATTACTGAGGACAGTGGGGGTGTTTTAGACTTCACAGGGTGTATCTGACTGTGGGTCATGATGTACACAGTGTGTCAGTGAGTGTGTTAATATTAATCTGTGTTATCTGTCAGTGTGTTAATATTCCTGAGGAGAGTGGGGGTGTTTTACACTTCACAGCGTTTATCTGACTGTGGGTCATGATATACACAGTGTGTCAGTGAGTGTGTTAATATTAATCTGTGTTCTCTGTCAGTGTGTTAATATTCCTGAGGACAGTGGGGGTGTTTTACACTTCACAGGGTGTATCTGACTGTGGGTCATGATGGACACAGTGTGTCAGTGAGTGTGTTAATATTAATCTGTGTTCTCTGTCAGTGTGTTAATATTCCTGAGGACAGTGGGAATGTTTTACACTTCACAGGGTGTATCTGACTGTGGGTCATGATGTACACAGTGTGTCAGTGAGTGTGTTAATATTAATCTGTGTTCTCTGTCAGTGTGTTAATATTCCTGAGGACAGTGGGAATGTTTTACACTTCACAGGGTGTATCTGACTGTGGGTCATGATATACACAGTGTGTCAGTGAGTGTGTTAATATTAATCTGTGTTCTCTGTCAGTGTGTTAATATTCCTGAGGACAGTGGGGGTGTTTTACACTTCACAGGGTGTATCTGACTGTGGGTCATGACATACACAGTGTGTCAGTGAGTGTGTTAATATTAATCTGTGTTCTCTGTCAGTGTGTTAATATTCCTGAGGACAGTGGGGGTGTTTTACACTTCACAGGGTGTATCTGACTGTGGGTCATGACATACACAGTGTGTCAGTGAGTGTGTTAATATTAATCTGTGTTCTCTGTCAGTGTGTTAATATTACTGAGAACAGTGGGGGTGTTTTACACTTCACAGGGTGTATCTGACTGTGGGTCATGATGTACACAGTGTGTCAGTGAGTGTGTTAATATTAATCTGTGTTCCATGTCAGTGTGTTAATATTACTGAGGACAGTGGGGGTGTTTTACACTTCACAGGGTGTATCTGACTGTGGGTCATGATATACACAGTGTGTCAGTGAGTGTGTCAATATTAATCTGTGTTCTCTGTCAGTGTGCTAATATTGCTGAGGACAGTGGGGGTGTTTTACACTTCACAGGGTGTATCTGAATGTGGGTCATGATGTACACAGTGTGTCAGTGAGTGTGTTAATATTAATCTGTGTTCTCTGTCAGTGTGTTAATATTCCTGAGGACAGTGGGGGTGTTTTACACTTCACAGGGTGTATCTGACTGTGGGTCATGATATACATAGTGTGTCAGTGAGTGTGTTAATATTAATCTGTGTTCTCTGTCAGTGTGTTAATATCACTGAGGACAGTGGGGGTGTTTTACACTTCATTGGGTGGATCTGACTGTGGGTCATGATAAACACAGTGTGTCAGTGAGTGTGTTAATATTAATCTGTGTTCTCTGTCAGGGTGTTAATATTACTGAGGACAGTGGGGGTCTTTTACACTTCACAGGGTGTATCTGACTGTGGGTCATGATGTACACAGTGTGTCAGTGAGTGTGTTAATATTAATCTGAGTTCTCTGTCAGTGTGTTAATATTCCTGAGGACAGTGGGGGTGTTTTACACTTCACAGGGTTTATCTGACTGTGGGTCATGATACACACAGTGTGTCAGTGAGTGTTTTAATATTAATCTGTTTTCTCTGTCAGTGTGTTAATATTACTGAGGACAATGGGGGTGTTTTACACTTCACCGGGTGTATCTGACTGTGGGTCATGATATACACAGTGTGTCAGTGAGTGCGTTAATATTAATCTGTGTTCCATGTCAGTGTGTTAATATTACTGAGGACAGTGGGGGTGTTTTAGACTTCACAGGGTGTATCTGACTGTGGGTCATGATGTACACAGTGTGTCAGTGAGTGTGTTAATATTAATCTGTGTTATCTGTCAGTGTGTTAATATTCCTGAGGAGAGTGGGGGTGTTTTACACTTCACAGCGTTTATCTGACTGTGGGTCATGATATACACAGTGTGTCAGTGAGTGTGTTAATATTAATCTGTGTTCTCTGTCAGTGTGTTAATATTCCTGAGGACAGTGGGGGTGTTTTACACTTCACAGGGTTTATCTGAATGTGGGTCATGATGTACACAGTGTGTCAGTGAGTGTGTTAATATTAATCTGTGTTCTCTGTCAGTGTGTTAATATTACTGAGGACAGTGGGGGTGTTTTACACTTCACAGGGTGTATCTGACTGTGGGTCATGATATACACAGTGTGTCAGTGAGTGTGTTAATATTAATCTGTGTTCTCTGTCAGTGTGTTAATATTACTGAGGAAAGTGGGGATCTTTTACACTTCACAGGGGGTATCTGGCTGTGGGTCATGATATACATAGCGTGTCATTGAGTGTGTTAATATTAATCTGTGTTCTCTGTCAGTGTGTTAATATTCCTGAGGACAGTGGGGGTGTTTTACACTTCACAGGGTGTATCTGACTGTGGGTCATGACATACACAGTGTGTCAGTGAGTGTGTTAATATTAATCTGTGTTCTCTGTCAGTGTGTTAATATTCCTGAGGACATTGGGGAGGTTTTACACTTCACAGGGTGTATCTGACTGTGGATCATGATATACTCAGTGTGTCAGTGAGTGTGTTAATATTAATCTGTGTTCACTGTCAGTGTGTTAATATTCCTGAGGACAGTGGGGGTGTTTTACACTTCACAGGGTGTATCTGACTGTGGGTCATGATGGACACAGTGTGTCAGTGAGTGTGTTAATATTAATCTGTGTTCTCTGTCAGTGTGTTAATATTCCTGAGGACAGTGGGAATGTTTTACACTTCACAGGGTGTATCTGACTGTGGGTCATGATGTACACAGTGTGTCAGTGAGTGTGTTAATATTAATCTGTGTTCTCTGTCAGTGTGTTAATATTCCTGAGGACAGTGGGAATGTTTTACACTTCACAGGGTGTATCTGACTGTGGGTCATGATATACACAGTGTGTCAGTGAGTGTGTTAATATTAATCTGTGTTCTCTGTCAGTGTGTTAATATTCCTGAGGACAGTGGGGGTGTTTTACACTTCACAGGGTGTATCTGACTGTGGGTCATGACATACACAGTGTGTCAGTGAGTGTGTTAATATTAATCTGTGTTCTCTGTCAGTGTGTTAATATTCCTGAGGACAGTGGGGGTGTTTTACACTTCACAGGGTGTATCTGACTGTGGGTCATGACATACACAGTGTGTCAGTGAGTGTGTTAATATTAATCTGTGTTCTCTGTCAGTGTGTTAATATTACTGAGAACAGTGGGGGTGTTTTACACTTCACAGGGTGTATCTGACTGTGGGTCATGATGTACACAGTGTGTCAGTGAGTGTGTTAATATTAATCTGTGTTCCATGTCAGTGTGTTAATATTACTGAGGACAGTGGGGGTGTTTTACACTTCACAGGGTGTATCTGACTGTGGGTCATGATATACACAGTGTGTCAGTGAGTGTGTCAATATTAATCTGTGTTCTCTGTCAGTGTGCTAATATTGCTGAGGACAGTGGGGGTGTTTTACACTTCACAGGGTGTATCTGAATGTGGGTCATGATGTACACAGTGTGTCAGTGAGTGTGTTAATATTAATCTGTGTTCTCTGTCAGTGTGTTAATATTCCTCAGGACAGTGGGGGTGTTTTACACTTCACAGGGTGTATCTGACTGTGGGTCATGATGTACACAGTGTGTCAGTGAGTGTGTTAATATTAATCTGTGTTCTCTGTCAGTGTGTTAACATTCCTGAGGACAGTGGGGGTGTTTTACACTTCACAGGGTTTATCTGAATGTGGGTCATGATGTACACAGTGTGTCAGTGAGTGTGTTAATATTAATCTGTGTTCTCTGTCAGTGTGTTAATATTCCTGAGGACAGTGGGAATGTTTTACACTTCACAGGGTGTATCTGACTGTGGGTCATGATGTACACAGTGTGTCAGTGAGTGTGTTAATATTAATCTGTGTTCTCTGTCAGTGTGTTAATATTCCTGAGGACAGTGGGAATGTTTTACACTTCACAGGGTGTATCTGACTGTGGGTCATGATATACACAGTGTGTCAGTGAGTGTGTTAATATTAATCTGTGTTCTCGGTCAGTGTGTTAATATTCCTGAGGACAGTGGGGGTGTTTTACACTTCACTGGGTGTATCTGACTGTGGGTCATGACATACACAGTGTGTCAGTGAGTGTGTTAATATTAATCTGTGTTCTCTGTCAGTGTGTTAATATTCCTGAGGACAGTGGGGATGTTTTACACTTCACAGGGTGTATCTGGCAGTGGGTCATGATATACACAGTGTGTCAGTGAGTGTGTTAATATTAATCTGTGTTCTCTGTCAGTGTGTTAATATTCCTGAGGACAGTGGGCGTGTTTTGCACTTCACAGGGTTTATCTCACTGTGGGTCATGATATACACAGTGTGTCAGTGAGTGTGTAAATATTAATCTGTGTTCTGTGTCAGTGTGTTAATATTTCTGAGGACAGTGGGGGTGTTTACACTTCACAGGGTGTATCTGACTGTGGGTCATGATATACACAGTGTGTCAGTGAGTGTGTTAATATTAATCTGTGTTCTGTGTCAGTGTGTTAATATTACTGAGAACAGTGGGGGTGTTTTACACTTCACAGGGTGTATCTGACTGTGGGTCATGATGTACACAGTGTGTCAGTGAGTGTGTTAATATTAATCTGTGTTCCATGTCAGTGTGTTAATATTACTGAGGACAGTGGGGGTGTTTTACACTTCACAGGGTGTATCTGACTGTGGGTCATGATATACACAGTGTGTCAGTGAGTGTGTCAATATTAATCTGTGTTCTCTGTCAGTGTGCTAATATTGCTGAGGACAGTGGGGGTGTTTTACACTTCACAGGGTGTATCTGAATGTGGGTCATGATGTACACAGTGTGTCAGTGAGTGTATTAATATTAATCTGTGTTCTCTGTCAGTGTGTTAATATTCCTGAGGACAGTGGGGGTGTTTTACACTTCACAGGGTGTATCTGACTGTGGGTCATGATATACATAGTGTGTCAGTGAGTGTGTTAATATTAATCTGTGTTCTCTGTCAGTGTGTTAATATCACTGAGGACAGTGGGGGTGTTTTACACTTCACTGGGTGTATCTGACTGTGGGTCATGATATACACAGTGTGTCAGTGAGTGTGTTAATATTAATCTGTGTTCTCTGTCAGTGTGTTAATATTACTGAGGACAGTGGGGGTCTTTTACACTTCACAGGGTGTATCTGACTGTGGGTCATGATGTACACAGTGTGTCAGTGAGTGTGTTAATATTAATCTGAGTTCTCTGTCAGTGTGTTAATATTCCTGAGGACAGTGGGGGTGTTTTACACTTCACAGGGTTTATCTGACTGTGGGTCATGATACACACAGTGTGTCAGTGAGTGTTTTAATATTAATCTGTTTTCTCTGTCAGTGTGTTAATATTACTGAGGACAATGGGGGTGTTTTACACTTCACCGGGTGTATCTGACTGTGGGTCATGATATACACAGTGTGTCAGTGAGTGCGTTAATATTAATCTGTGTTCCATGTCAGTGCGTTAATATTACTGAGGACAGTGGGGGTGTTTTAGACTTCACAGGGTGTATCTGACTGTGGGTCATGATGTACACAGTGTGTCAGTGAGTGTGTTAATATTAATCTGTGTTATCTGTCAGTGTGTTAATATTCCTGAGGAGAGTGGGGGTGTTTTACACTTCACAGCGTTTATCTGACTGTGGGTCATGATATACACAGTGTGTCAGTGAGTGTGTTAATATTAATCTGTGTTCTCTGTCAGTGTGTTAATATTCCTGAGGACAGTGGGGGTGTTTTACACTTCACAGGGTGTATCTGACTGTGGGTCATGATGGACACAGTGTGTCAGTGAGTGTGTTAATATTAATCTGTGTTCTCTGTCAGTGTGTTAATATTCCTGAGGACAGTGGGAATGTTTTACACTTCACAGGGTGTATCTGACTGTGGGTCATGATGTACACAGTGTGTCAGTGAGTGTGTTAATATTAATCTGTGTTCTCTGTCAGTGTGTTAATATTCCTGAGGACAGTGGGAATGTTTTACACTTCACAGGGTGTATCTGACTGTGGGTCATGATATACACAGTGTGTCAGTGAGTGTGTTAATATTAATCTGTGTTCTCTGTCAGTGTGTTAATATTCCTGAGGACAGTGGGGGTGTTTTACACTTCACAGGGTGTATCTGACTGTGGGTCATGACATACACAGTGTGTCAGTGAGTGTGTTAATATTAATCTGTGTTCTCTGTCAGTGTGTTAATATTCCTGAGGACAGTGGGGGTGTTTTACACTTCACAGGGTGTATCTGACTGTGGGTCATGACATACACAGTGTGTCAGTGAGTGTGTTAATATTAATCTGTGTTCTCTGTCAGTGTGTTAATATTACTGAGAACAGTGGGGGTGTTTTACACTTCACAGGGTGTATCTGACTGTGGGTCATGATGTACACAGTGTGTCAGTGAGTGTGTTAATATTAATCTGTGTTCCATGTCAGTGTGTTAATATTACTGAGGACAGTGGGGGTGTTTTACACTTCACAGGGTGTATCTGACTGTGGGTCATGATATACACAGTGTGTCAGTGAGTGTGTCAATATTAATCTGTGTTCTCTGTCAGTGTGCTAATATTGCTGAGGACAGTGGGGGTGTTTTACACTTCACAGGGTGTATCTGAATGTGGGTCATGATGTACACAGTGTGTCAGTGAGTGTGTTAATATTAATCTGTGTTCTCTGTCAGTGTGTTAATATTCCTGAGGACAGTGGGGGTGTTTTACACTTCACAGGGTGTATCTGACTGTGGGTCATGATATACATAGTGTGTCAGTGAGTGTGTTAATATTAATCTGTGTTCTCTGTCAGTGTGTTAATATCACTGAGGACAGTGGGGGTGTTTTACACTTCATTGGGTGGATCTGACTGTGGGTCATGATAAACACAGTGTGTCAGTGAGTGTGTTAATATTAATCTGTGTTCTCTGTCAGGGTGTTAATATTACTGAGGACAGTGGGGGTCTTTTACACTTCACAGGGTGTATCTGACTGTGGGTCATGATGTACACAGTGTGTCAGTGAGTGTGTTAATATTAATCTGAGTTCTCTGTCAGTGTGTTAATATTCCTGAGGACAGTGGGGGTGTTTTACACTTCACAGGGTTTATCTGACTGTGGGTCATGATACACACAGTGTGTCAGTGAGTGTTTTAATATTAATCTGTTTTCTCTGTCAGTGTGTTAATATTACTGAGGACAATGGGGGTGTTTTACACTTCACCGGGTGTATCTGACTGTGGGTCATGATATACACAGTGTGTCAGTGAGTGCGTTAATATTAATCTGTGTTCCATGTCAGTGTGTTAATATTACTGAGGACAGTGGGGGTGTTTTAGACTTCACAGGGTGTATCTGACTGTGGGTCATGATGTACACAGTGTGTCAGTGAGTGTGTTAATATTAATCTGTGTTATCTGTCAGTGTGTTAATATTCCTGAGGAGAGTGGGGGTGTTTTACACTTCACAGCGTTTATCTGACTGTGGGTCATGATATACACAGTGTGTCAGTGAGTGTGTTAATATTAATCTGTGTTCTCTGTCAGTGTGTTAATATTCCTGAGGACAGTGGGGGTGTTTTACACTTCACAGGGTTTATCTGAATGTGGGTCATGATGTACACAGTGTGTCAGTGAGTGTGTTAATATTAATCTGTGTTCTCTGTCAGTGTGTTAATATTACTGAGGACAGTGGGGGTGTTTTACACTTCACAGGGTGTATCTGACTGTGGGTCATGATATACACAGTGTGTCAGTGAGTGTGTTAATATTAATCTGTGTTCTCTGTCAGTGTGTTAATATTACTGAGGAAAGTGGGGATCTTTTACACTTCACAGGGGGTATCTGGCTGTGGGTCATGATATACATAGCGTGTCATTGAGTGTGTTAATATTAATCTGTGTTCTCTGTCAGTGTGTTAATATTCCTGAGGACAGTGGGGGTGTTTTACACTTCACAGGGTGTATCTGACTGTGGGTCATGACATACACAGTGTGTCAGTGAGTGTGTTAATATTAATCTGTGTTCTCTGTCAGTGTGTTAATATTCCTGAGGACATTGGGGAGGTTTTACACTTCACAGGGTGTATCTGACTGTGGGTCATGATGGACACAGTGTGTCAGTGAGTGTGTTAATATTAATCTGTGTTCTCTGTCAGTGTGTTAATATTCCTGAGGACAGTGGGAATGTTTTACACTTCACAGGGTGTATCTGACTGTGGGTCATGATGTACACAGTGTGTCAGTGAGTGTGTTAATATTAATCTGTGTTCTCTGTCAGTGTGTTAATATTCCTGAGGACAGTGGGAATGTTTTACACTTCACAGGGTGTATCTGACTGTGGGTCATGATGGACACAGTGTGTCAGTGAGTGTGTTAATATTAATCTGTGTTCTCTGTCAGTGTGTTAATATTCCTGAGGACAGTGGGAATGTTTTACACTTCACAGGGTGTATCTGACTGTGGGTCATGATGTACACAGTGTGTCAGTGAGTGTGTTAATATTAATCTGTGTTCTCTGTCAGTGTGTTAATATTCCTGAGGACAGTGGGAATGTTTTACACTTCACAGGGTGTATCTGACTGTGGGTCATGATATACACAGTGTGTCAGTGAGTGTGTTAATATTAATCTGTGTTCTCTGTCAGTGTGTTAATATTCCTGAGGACAGTGGGGGTGTTTTACACTTCACAGGGTGTATCTGACTGTGGGTCATGACATACACAGTGTGTCAGTGAGTGTGTTAATATTAATCTGTGTTCTCTGTCAGTGTGTTAATATTCCTGAGGACAGTGGGGGTGTTTTACACTTCACAGGGTGTATCTGACTGTGGGTCATGACATACACAGTGTGTCAGTGAGTGTGTTAATATTAATCTGTGTTCTCTGTCAGTGTGTTAATATTACTGAGAACAGTGGGGGTGTTTTACACTTCACAGGGTGTATCTGACTGTGGGTCATGATGTACACAGTGTGTCAGTGAGTGTGTTAATATTAATCTGTGTTCCATGTCAGTGTGTTAATATTACTGAGGACAGTGGGGGTGTTTTACACTTCACAGGGTGTATCTGACTGTGGGTCATGATATACACAGTGTGTCAGTGAGTGTGTCAATATTAATCTGTGTTCTCTGTCAGTGTGCTAATATTGCTGAGGACAGTGGGGGTGTTTTACACTTCACAGGGTGTATCTGAATGTGGGTCATGATGTACACAGTGTGTCAGTGAGTGTGTTAATATTAATCTGTGTTCTCTGTCAGTGTGTTAATATTCCTGAGGACAGTGGGGGTGTTTTACACTTCACAGGGTGTATCTGACTGTGGGTCATGATATACATAGTGTGTCAGTGAGTGTGTTAATATTAATCTGTGTTCTCTGTCAGTGTGTTAATATCACTGAGGACAGTGGGGGTGTTTTACACTTCACTGGGTGTATCTGACTGTGGGTCATGATAAACACAGTGTGTCAGTGAGTGTGTTAATATTAATCTGTGTTCTCTGTCAGGGTGTTAATATTACTGAGGACAGTGGGGGTCTTTTACACTTCACAGGGTGTATCTGACTGTGGGTCATGATGTACACAGTGTGTCAGTGAGTGTGTTAATATTAATCTGAGTTCTCTGTCAGTGTGTTAATATTCCTGAGGACAGTGGGGGTGTTTTACACTTCACAGGGTTTATCTGACTGTGGGTCATGATACACACAGTGTGTCAGTGAGTGTTTTAATATTAATCTGTTTTCTCTGTCAGTGTGTTAATATTACTGAGGACAATGGGGGTGTTTTACACTTCACCGGGTGTATCTGACTGTGGGTCATGATATACACAGTGTGTCAGTGAGTGCGTTAATATTAATCTGTGTTCCATGTCAGTGTGTTAATATTACTGAGGACAGTGGGGGTGTTTTAGACTTCACAGGGTGTATCTGACTGTGGGTCATGATGTACACAGTGTGTCAGTGAGTGTGTTAATATTAATCTGTGTTATCTGTCAGTGTGTTAATATTGCTGAGGACAGTGGGGGTGTTTTACACTTCACAGGGTGTATCTGGCTGTGGGTCATGATATCCACAGTGTGTCAGTGAGTGTGTTCATATTAATATGTGTTCTCTGTCAGTGTGTTAATATTCCTGAGGACAGTGGGGGTGTTTTACACTTCACAGGGTTTATCTGGCTGTGTGTCATGATGTACACAGTGTGTCAGTGAGTGTGTTAATATTAATCTGTGTTCTCTGTCAGTGTGTTAATATTCCTGAGGACAGTGGGGGTGTTTTACACTTCACAGGGTTTATCTGACTGTGGGTCATGATATACACAGTGTGTCAGTGAGTGTGTTAATATTAATCTGTGTTCTCTGTCAGTGTGTTAACATTCCTGAGGACAGTGGGGGTGTTTTACACTTCACAGGGTTTATCTGAATGTGGGTCATGATGTACACAGTGTGTCAGTGAGTGTGTTAATATTAATCTGTGTTCTCTGTCAGTGTGTTAATATTCCTGAGGACAGTGGGAATGTTTTACACTTCACAGGGTGTATCTGACTGTGGGTCATGATGTACACAGTGTGTCAGTGAGTGTGTTAATATTAATCTGTGTTCTCTGTCAGTGTGTTAATATTCCTGAGGACAGTGGGAATGTTTTACACTTCACAGGGTGTATCTGACTGTGGGTCATGATATACACAGTGTGTCAGTGAGTGTGTTAATATTAATCTGTGTTCTCTGTCAGTGTGTTAATATTCCTGAGGACAGTGGGGGTGTTTTACACTTCACAGGGTGTATCTGACTGTGGGTCATGACATATACAGTGTGTCAGTGAGTGTGTTAATATTAATCTGTGTTCTCTGTCAGTGTGTTAATATTCCTGAGGACAGTGGGGATGTTTTACACTTCACAGGGTGTATCTGGCAGTGGGTCATGATATACACAGTGTGTCAGTGAGTGTGTTAATATTAATCTGTGTTCTCTGTCAGTGTGTTAATATTCCTGAGGACAGTGGGCGTGTTTTGCACTTCACAGGGTTTATCTCACTGTGGGTCATGATATACACAGTGTGTCAGTGAGTGTGTTAATATTAATCTGTGTTCTGTGTCAGTGTGTTAATATTTCTGAGGACAGTGGGGGTGTTTACACTTCACAGGGTGTATCTGACTGTGGGTCATGATATACACAGTTTGTCAGTGAGTGTGTTAATATTAATCTGTGTTCTGTGTCAGTGTGTTAATATTACTGAGAACAGTGGGGGTGTTTTACACTTCACAGGGTGTATCTGACTGTGGGTCATGATGTACACAGTGTGTCAGTGAGTGTGTTAATATTAATCTGTGTTCCATGTCAGTGTGTTAATATTACTGAGGACAGTGGGGGTGTTTTACACTTCACAGGGTGTATCTGACTGTGGGTCATGATATACACAGTGTGTCAGTGAGTGTGTCAATATTAATCTGTGTTCTCTGTCAGTGTGCTAATATTGCTGAGGACAGTGGGGGTGTTTTACACTTCACAGGGTGTATCTGAATGTGGGTCATGATGTACACAGTGTGTCAGTGAGTGTATTAATATTATTCTGTGTTCTCTGTCAGTGTGTTAATATTCCTGAGGACAGTGGGGGTGTTTTACACTTCACAGCGTTTATCTGACTGTGGGTCATGATATACACAGTGTGTCAGTGAGTGTGTTAATATTAATCTGTGTTCTCTGTCAGTGTGTTAATATTCCTGAGGACAGTGGGAATGTTTTACACTTCACAGGGTGTATCTGACTGTGGGTCATGATATACACAGTGTGTCAGTGAGTGTGTTAATATTAATCTGTGTTCTCTGTCAGTGTGTTAATATTCCTGAGGACAGTGGGGGTGTTTTACACTTCACAGGGTTTATCTGACTGTGGGTCATGACATACACAGTGTGTCAGTGAGTGTGTTAATATTAATCTGTGTTCTCTGTCAGTGTGTTAATATTCCTGAGGACAGTGGGGATGTTTTACACTTCACAGGGTGTATCTGGCAGTGGGTCATGATATACACAGTGTGTCAGTGAGTGTGTTAATATTAATCTGTGTTCTCTGTCAGTGTGTTAATATTCCTGAGGACAGTGGGCGTGTTTTGCACTTCACAGGGTTTATCTCACTGTGGGTCATGATATACACAGTGTGTCAGTGAGTGTGTTAATATTAATCTGTGTTCTGTGTCAGTGTGTTAATATTTCTGAGGACAGTGGGGGTGTTTACACTTCACAGGGTGTATCTGACTGTGGGTCATGATATACATAGTGTGTCAGTGAGTGTGTTAATATTAATCTGTGTTCTCTGTCAGTGTGTTAATATCACTGAGGACAGTGGGGGTGTTTTACACTTCACTTGGTGTATCTGACTGTGGGTCATGATATACACAGTGTGTCAGTGAGTGTGTTAATATTAATCTGTGTTCTCTGTCAGTGTGTTAATATTACTGAGGACAGTGGGGGTCTTTTACACTTCACAGGCTGTATCTGAATGTGGGTCATGATGTACACAGTGTGTCAGTGAGTGTGTTAATATTAATCTGAGTTCTCTGTCAGTGTGTTAATATTCCTGAGGACAGTGGGGGTGTTTTACACTTCACAGGGTTTATCTGACTGTGGGTCATGATACACACAGTGTGTCAGTGAGTGTGTTAATATTAATCTGTTTTCTCTGTCAGTGTGTTAATATTACTGAGGACAATGGGGGTGTTTTACACTTCACCGGGTGTATCTGACTGTGGGTCATGATATACACAGTGTGTCAGTGAGTGCGTTAATATTAATCTGTGTTCCATGTCAGTGTGTTAATATTACTGAGGACAGTGGGGGTGTTTTAGACTTCACAGGGTGTATCTGACTGTGGGTCATGATGTACACAGTGTGTCAGTGAGTGTGTTAATATTAATCTGTGTTATCTGTCAGTGTGTTAATATTCCTGAGGAGAGTGGGGGTGTTTTACACTTCACAGCGTTTATCTGACTGTGGGTCATGATATACACAGTGTGTCAGTGAGTGTGTTAATATTAATCTGTGTTCTCTGTCAGTGTGTTAATATTGCTGAGGACAGTGGGGGTGTTTTACACTTCACAGGGTGTATCTGGCTGTGGGTCATGATATACACAGTGTGTCAGTGAGTGTGTTCATATTAATATGTGTTCTCTGTCAGTGTGTTAATATTCCTGAGGACAGTGGGGGTGTTTTACACTTCACAGGGTTTATCTGACTGTGGGTCATGATGTACACAGTGTGTCAGTGAGTGTGTTAATATTAATCTGTGTTCTCTGTCAGTGTGTTAATATTCCTGAGGACAGTGGGGGTGTTTTACACTTCACAGGGTTTATCTGACTGTGGGTCATGATATACACAGTGTGTCAGTGAGTGTGTTAATATTAATCTGTGTTCTCTGTCAGTGTGTTAACATTCCTGAGGACAGTGGGGGTGTTTTACACTTCACAGGGTTTATCTGAATGTTGGTCATGATGTACACAGTGTGTCAGTGAGTGTGTTAATATTAATCTGTGTTCTCTGTCAGTGTGTTAATATTCCTGAGGACAGTGGGGGTGTTTTACACTTCACAGGGTGTATCTGACTGTGGGTCATGATGTACACAGTGTGTCAGTGAGTGTGTTAATATTAATCTGTGTTCTCTGTCAGTGTGTTAATATTCCTGAGGACAGTGGGAATGTTTTACACTTCACAGGGTGTATCTGACTGTGGGTCATGATATACACAGTGTGTCAGTGAGTGTGTTAATATTAATCTGTGTTCTCTGTCAGTGTGTTAATATTCCTGAGGACAGTGGGGGTGTTTTACACTTCACAGGGTGTATCTGACTGTGGGTCATGACATACACAGTGTGTCAGTGAGTGTGTTAATATTAATCTGTGTTCTCTGTCAGTGTGTTAATATTCCTGAGGACAGTGGGGATGTTTTACACTTCACAGGGTGTATCTGGCTGTGGGTCATGATATACACAGTGTGTCAGTGAGTGTGTTAATATTAATCTGTGTTCTGTGTCAGTGTGTTATTATTTCTGAGGACAGTGGGGGTGTTTACACTTCACAGGGTGTATCTGACTGTGGGTCATGATATACACAGTGTGTCAGTGAGTGTGTTAATATTAATCTGTGTTCTGTGTCAGTGTGTTAATATTACTGAGGACAGTGGGGGTGTTTTACACTTCACAGGGTGTATCTGACTGTGGGTCATGATGTACACAGTGTGTCAGTGAGTGTGTTAATATTATTCTGTGTTCCATGTCAGTGTGTTAATATTACTGAGGACAGTGGGGGTGTTTTACACTTCACAGGGTGTATCTGACTGTGGGTCATGATATACACAGTGTGTCAGTGAGTGTGTCAATATTAATCTGTGTTCTCTGTCAGTGTGCTAATATTGCTGAGGACAGTGGGGGTGTTTTCCACTTCACAGGGAGTATCTGAATGTGGGTCATGATGTACACAG
The DNA here is from genome assembly GCF_036365525.1 of Heterodontus francisci. NCBI lineage: Eukaryota > Metazoa > Chordata > Chondrichthyes > Heterodontiformes > Heterodontidae > Heterodontus > Heterodontus francisci. The sequence goes on from NC_090391.1 coordinate 20,130,291, forward strand.
TGTGTCAGTGAGTGTGTTAATATTAATCTGTGTTCTCTGTCAGTGTGTTAATATTCCTGAGGACAGTGGGGGTGTTTTACACTTCACAGGGTGGATCTGACTGTGGGTCATGCTATACATAGTGTGTCAGTGCGTGTGTTAATATTAATCTGTGTTCTCTGTCAGTGTGTTAATATTACTGAGGACAGTGGGGGTGTTTTACACTTCACAGGGTGTATCTGACTGTGGGTCATGATGTACACAGTGTGTCAGTGAGTGTGTTAATATTATTCTGTGTTCCATGTCAGTGTGTTAATATTACTGAGGACAGTGGGGGTGTTTTACAATTCACAGGGTGTATCTGACTGTGGGTCATGATGTACACAGTGTGTCAGTGAGTGTGTTAATATTAATCTGAGTTCTCTGTCAGTGTGTTAATATTCCTGAGGACAGTGGGGGTGTTTTACACTTCACAGGGTTTATCTGACTGTGGGTCATGATACACACAGTGTGTCAGTGAGTGTTTTAATATTAATCTGTTTTCTCTGTCAGTGTGTTAATATTACTGAGGACAATGGGGGTGTTTTACACTTCACCGGGTGTATCTGACTGTGGGTCATGATATACACAGTGTGTCAGTGAGTGCGTTAATATTAATCTGTGTTCCATGTCAGTGTGTTAATATTACTGAGGACAGTGGGGGTGTTTTAGACTTCACAGGGTGTATCTGACTGTGGGTCATGATGTACACAGTGTGTCAGTGAGTGTGTTAATATTAATCTGTGTTATCTGTCAGTGTGTTAATATTCCTGAGGAGAGTGGGGGTGTTTTACACTTCACAGCGTTTATCTGACTGTGGGTCATGATATACACAGTGTGTCAGTGAGTGTGTTAATATTAATCTGTGTTCTCTGTCAGTGTGTTAATATTGCTGTGGACAGTGGGGGTGTTTTACACTTCACAGGGTGTATCTGGCTGTGGGTCATGATATACACAGTGTGTCAGTGAGTGTGTTCATATTAATATGTGTTCTCTGTCAGTGTGTTAATATTCCTGAGGACAGTGGGGGTGTTTTACACTTCACAGGGTTTATCTGACTGTGGGTCATGATGTACACAGTGTGTCAGTGAGTGTGTTAATATTAATCTGTGTTCTCTGTCAGTGTGTTAATATTCCTGAGGACAGTGGGGGTGTTTTACACTTCACAGGGTTTATCTGACTGTGGGTCATGATATACACAGTGTGTCAGTGAGTGTGTTAATATTAATCTGTGTTCTCTGTCAGTGTGTTAACATTCCTGAGGACAGTGGGGGTGTTTTACACTTCACAGGGTTTATCTGAATGTGGGTCATGATGTACACAGTGTGTCAGTGAGTGTGTTAATATTAATCTGTGTTCTCTGTCAGTGTGTTAATATTCCTGAGGACAGTGGGAATGTTTTACACTTCACAGGGTGTATCTGACTGTGGGTCATGATGTACACAGTGTGTCAGTGAGTGTGTTAATATTAATCTGTGTTCTCTGTCAGTGTGTTAATATTCCTGAGGACAGTGGGAATGTTTTACACTTCACAGGGTGTATCTGACTGTGGGTCATGATATACACAGTGTGTCAGTGAGTGTGTTAATATTAATCTGTGTTCTCTGTCAGTGTGTTAATATTCCTGAGGACAGTGGGGGTGTTCTACACTTCACAGGGTGTATCTGACTGTGGGTCATGACATACACAGTGTGTCAGTGAGTGTGTTAATATTAATCTGTGTTCTCTGTCAGTGTGTTAATATTCCTGAGGACAGTGGGGATGTTTTACACTTCACAGGGTGTATCTGGCTGTGGGTCATGATATACACAGTGTGTCAGTGAGTGTGTTAATATTAATCTGTGTTCTGTGTCAGTGTGTTAATATTTCTGAGGACAGTGGGGGTGTTTACACTTCACAGGGTGTATCTGACTGTGGGTCATGATATACACAGTGTGTCAGTGAGTGTGTTAATATTAATCTGTGTTCTGTGTCAGTGTGTTAATATTACTGAGGACAGTGGGGGTGTTTTACACTTCACAGGGTGTATCTGACTGTGGGTCATGATGTACACAGTATGTCAGTGAGTGTGTTAATATTATTCTGTGTTCCATGTCAGTGTGTTAATATTACTGAGGACAGTGGGGGTGTTTTACACTTCACAGGGTGTATCTGACTGTGGGTCATGATATACACAGTGTGTCAGTGAGTGTGTCAATATTAATCTGTGTTCTCTGTCAGTGTGCTAATATTGCTGAGGACAGTGGGGGTGTTTTCCACTTCACAGGGAGTATCTGTATGTGGGTCATGATGTACACAGTGTGTCAGTGAGTGTGTTAATATTAATCTGTGTTCTCTGTCAGTGTGTTAATATTCCTGAGGACAGTGGGGGTGTTTTACACTTCACAGGGTGGATCTGACTGTGGGTCATGCTATACATAGTGTGTCAGTGCGTGTGTTAATATTAATCTGTGTTCTCTGTCAGTGTGTTAATATTACTGAGGACAGTGGGGGTGTTTTACACTTCACAGGGTGTATCTGACTGTGGGTCATGATGTACACAGTGTGTCAGTGAGTGTGTTAATATTATTCTGTGTTCCATGTCAGTGTGTTAATATTACTGAGGACAGTGGGGGTGTTTTACACTTCACAGGGTGTATCTGACTGTGGGTCATGATGTACACAGCGTGTCAGTGAGTGTGTTAATATTAATCTGAGTTCTCTGTCAGTGTGTTAATATTCCTGAGGACAGTGGGGGTGTTTTACACTTCACAGGGTTTATCTGACTGTGGGTCATGATACACACAGTGTGTCAGTGAGTGTTTTAATATTAATCTGTTTTCTCTGTCAGTGTGTTAATATTACTGAGGACAATGGGGGTGTTTTACACTTCACCGGGTGTATCTGACTGTGGGTCATGATATACACAGTGTGTCAGTGAGTGCGTTAATATTAATCTGTGTTCCATGTCAGTGTGTTAATATTACTGAGGACAGTGGGGGTGTTTTAGACTTCACAGGGTGTATCTGATTGTGTGTCATGATGTACACAGTGTGTCAGTGAGTGTGTTAATATTAATCTGTGTTATCTGTCAGTGTGTTAATATTCCTGAGGAGAGTGGGGGTGTTTTACACTTCACAGCGTTTATCTGACTGTGGGTCATGATATACACAGTTTGTCAGTGAGTGTGTTAATATTAATCTGTGTTCTCTGTCAGTGTGTTAATATTGCTGAGGACAGTGGGGGTGTTTTACACTTCACAGGTTGTATCTGGCTGTGGGTCATGATATACACAGTGTGTCAGTGAGTGTGTTAATATTAATATGTGTTCTCTGTCAGTGTGTTAATATTCCTGAGGACAGTGGGGGTGTTTTACACTTCACAGGGTTTATCTGACTGTGGGTCATGATGTACACAGTGTGTCAGTGAGTGTGTTAATATTAATCTGTGTTCTCTGTCAGTGTGTTAATATTCCTGAGGACAGTGGGGGTGTTTTACACTTCACAGGGTTTATCTGACTGTGGGTCATGATATACACAGTGTGTCAGTGAGTGTGTTAACATTAATCTGTGTTCTCTGTCAGTGTGTTAACATTCCTGAGGACAGTGGGGGTGTTTTACACTTCACAGGGTTTATCTGAATGTGGGTCATGATGTACACAGTGTGTCAGTGAGTGTGTTAATATTAATCTGTGTTCTCTGTCAGTGTGTTAATATTCCTGAGGACAGTGGGGTTGTTTTACACTTCACAGGGTGTATCTGACTGTGGGTCATGATATACACAGTGTGTCAGTGAGTGTGTTAATATTAATCTGTGTTCTCTGTCAGTGTGTTAATATTACTGAGGAAAGTGGGGATGTTTTGCACTTCACAGGGTGTATCTGACTTTGGGACATGATGTACACAGTGTGTCAGTGAGTGTGTTAATATTAATCTGTGTTCTCTGTCAGTGTGTTAATATTGCTGAGGACAGTGGGGGTGTTTTACACTTCACAGGGTGTATCTGACTGTGGGTCATGACATACACAGTGTGTCAGTGAGTGTGTTAATATTAATCTGTGTTCTCTGTCAGTGTGTTAATATTACCGAGGACACTGGGGGTGTATTACACTTCACAGGGTGTATCTGACTGTGGGTCATGATATATACAGTGTGTCAGTGAGTGTGTTAATATTAATCTGTGTTCTCTGTCAGGTGTTAATATTGCTGAGGACAGTGGGGGTGTTTGACTCTTCACAGGGTGTATCTGACTGTGGGTCATTATATACACTGTGTGTCAGTGAGTGTGTTAATATTAATCTGTGTTCTCTGTCAGTGTGTTAACATTACCGAGGACAGTGGGGGTGTTTTACACTTCACAGGGTGTATCTGACTGTGGGTCATGATATACACATTGTGTCAGTGAGTGTGTTAATATTAATCTGTGTTCTGTGTCAGTGTGTTAATATTTCTGAGGACAGTGGGGGTGTTTTACACTTCACAGGGTGTATCTGACTGTGGGTCATGATATACACAGTGTGTCAGTGAGTGTGTTAATATTAATCTGTGTTCTGTGTCAGTGTGTTAATATTACTGAGGACAGTGGGGGTGTTTTACACTTCACAGGGTGTATCTGACTGTGGGTCATGATGTACACAGTGTGTCAGTGAGTGTGTTAATATTAATCTGTGTTCCCTGTCAGTGTGTTAATATTACTTAGGACAGTGGGGGTGTTTTACACTTCACAGGGTGTATCTGACTGTGGGTCATGATATACACTGTGTGTCAGTGAGTGTGTTAATATTAATCTGTGTTCTCTGTCAGTGTGTTAACATTACTGAGGACAGTTGGGGTGTTTTACACTTCACAGCGTGTATCTGACTGTGGGTCATGATGTACACAGTGTGTCAGTGAGTGTGTTAATATTAATCTGTGTTCTCTGTCAGGTGTTAATATTGCTGAGGACAGTGGGGGTGTTTGACTCTTCACAGGGTGTATCTGACTGTGGGTCATGATATACACTGTGTGTCAGTGAGTGTGTTAATATTAATCTGTGTTCTCTGTCAGTGTGTTAACATTACCGAGGACAGTGGGGGTGTTTTACACTTCACAGGGTGTATCTGACTGTGGGTCATGATATACACATTGTGTCAGTGAGTGTGTTAATATTAATCTGTGTTCTGTGTCAGTGTGTTAATATTTCTGAGGACAGTGGGGGTGTTTTACACTTCACAGGGTGTATCTGACTGTGGGTCATGATATACACAGTGTGTCAGTGAGTGTGTTAATATTAATCTGTGTTCTGTGTCAGTGTGTTAATATTACTGAGGACAGTGGGGGTGTTTTACACTTCACAGGGTGTATCTGACTGTGGGTCATGATGTACGCAGTGTGTCAGTGAGTGTGTTAATATTAATCTGTGTTCCCTGTCAGTGTGTTAATATTACTTAGGACAGTGGGGGTGTTTTACACTTCACAGGGTGTATCTGACTGTGGGTCATGATATACACTGTGTGTCAGTGAGTGTGTTAATATTAATCTGTGTTCTCTGTCAGTGTGTTAACATTACTGAGGACAGTTGGGGTGTTTTACACTTCACAGGGTGTATCTGACTGTGGGTCATGATGTACACAGTGTGTCAGTGAGTGTGTTAATATTAATCTGAGTTCTCTGTCAGTGTGTTAATATTCCTGAGGACAGTGGGGGTGTTTTACACTTCACAGGGTTTATCTGACTGTGGGTCATGATACACACAGTGTGTCAGTGAGTGTTTTAATATTAATCTGTGTTCACTGTCAGTGTGTTAATATTACTCAGGACAGTGGGGGTGTTTTACACTTCACCGGGTGTATCTGACTGTGGGTCTTGATATACACAGTGTGTCAGTGAGTGCGTTAATATTAATCTGTGTTCTATGTCAGTGTGTTAATATTACTGAGGACAGTGGGGGTGTTTTACACTTCACAGGGTTTATCTGACTGTGGGTCATGATATACACAGTGTGTCAGTGAGTGTGTTAATATTAATCTGTGTTCTCTGTCAGTGTGTTCATATTGCTGAGGACAGTGGGGGTGTTTTACACTTCACAGGGTGTATCTGACTGTGGGTCATGTTGTGCACAGTGTGTCAGTGAGTGAGTTAATATTAATCTGTGTTATCTGTCAGTGTGTTAATATTACTGAGGACAGTGGGGGTGTTTTACACTTCACAGGGTTTATCTGACTGTGGGTCATGATATACACAGTGTGTCAGTGAGTGTGTTAATATTAATCTGTGTTCTCTGTCAGTGTGTTAATATTGCTGAGGACAGTGGGGGTTCTTTACACTTCCCAGGGTGTATCTGACTGTGGGTCATGATGTACACAGTGTGTCAGTGAGTGTGTTAATATTAATCTGTGTTCTCTGTCAGTGTGTTAATATTCCTGAGGACAGTGGGGGTGTTTTACACTTCACAGGGTGTATCTGACTGAGGGTCATGATATACACTGTGTGTCAGTGAGTGTGTTAATATTAATCTGTGTTCTCTGTCAGGGTGTTAATATTACTGAGGACAGTGGGGGTGTTTTACACTTCACAGGGTGTATCTGACTGTGGTTCATGATATACACTGTGTGTCTGTGATTGTGTTAATATTAATCTGTGTTCTCTGTCAGTGTGTTAATATTACTGAGGACAGTGGGGGTGTTTTGCACTTCACAGGGTGTATCTGACTGTGGGTCATGATGTACACAGTGTGTCAGTGAGTGTGTTAATATTAATCTGAGTTCTCTGTCAATGTGTTAATATTCCTGAGGACAGTGGGGGTGTTTTACACTTCACAGGGTTTATCTGACTGTGGGTCATGATATACACAGTGTGTCAGTGAGTGTGTTAATATTAATCTGTGTTCTCTGTCAGTGTGTTAATATTACTGAGGACAGTGGGGGTGTTTTACACTTCACAGGGTGTATCTGGCTGTGGGTAATGATATACACAGCTTGTCAGTGAGTGTGTTAATATTAATCTGTGTTCTCTGTCAGTGTGTTAATATTCCTGAGGACAGTGGGGGTGATTTACACTTCACAGGGTTTATCTGACTGTGGGTCATGATGTACATAGTGTGTCAGTGATTGTGTTAATATTAATCTGTGTTCTCTGTCAGTGTGTTAATATTCCTGAGGACAGTGGGGGGGTTTTACACTTCACAGGGTTTATCTGACTGTGGGTCATGATACACACAGTATGTCAGTGAGTGTGTTAATATTAATCTGTGTTCTCTGTCAGTGTGTTAATATTCCTGAGGACAGTGGGGTGTTTTACACTTCACAGGGTTTATCTGACTGTGGGTCATGATATACACAGTGTGTCAGTGAGTGCGTTAATATTAATCTGTGTTCTATGTCAGTGTGTTAATATTCCTGAGGACAGTGGGGTGTTTTACACTTCACAGGGTGTATCTGACTGTGGGTCATGATACACACAGTATGTCAGTGAGTGTGTTAATATTAATCTGTGTTCTCTGTCAGTGTGTTAATATTCCTGAGGACAGTGGGGTGTTTTACACTTCACAGGGTTTATCTGACTGTGGGTCATGATATACACAGTGTGTCAGTGAGTGTGTAAATATTACTCTGAGTTCTCTGTCAGTGGGTTAATATTCCTGAGGACAGTGGGGTGTTTTACACTTCACAGGGTGTATCTGGCTGTGGTCATGATATACACAGTGTGTCAGTGAGTGTGTTAATATTAATATGTGTTCTCTGTCAGTGTGTTAATATTCCTGAGGACAGTGGGGGTGTTTTACACTTCACCGGGTGTATCTGACTGTAGGTCATGATATACACAGTGTGTCAGTGAGTGCGTTAATATTAAAATGTGTTCTATGTCAGTGTGTTAATATTCCTGAGGACCGTGGGGGTGTTTTACACTTCACAGGGTTTATCTGACTGTGGGTCATGATTTACACAGTGTGTCAGTGAGTGTGTTAATATTAATCTGTGTTCACTGTCAGTGTGTTAATATTCCTGAGGACAGTGGAGTGTTTTACACTTCACAGGGTTTATCTGACTGTGGGTCATGATATACACAATGTGTCAGTGAGTGTGTTAATATTAATATGTGTTCACTGTCAGTGTGTTAATATTCCTGAGGACAGTGGGGGTGTTTTACACTTCACAGGGTTTATCTGACTGTGGGTCATGATGTACACAGTGTGTCAGTGAGTGTGTTAATATTAATCTGTGTTCTCTGTCAGTGTGTTAATATTCCTGAGGACAGTGGGGTGTTTTACACTTCACAGGGTTTATCTGACTGTGGGTCATGATATACACAGTGTGTCAGTGAGTGTGTTAATATTAATCTGTGTTCTCTGTCAGTGTGTTAATATTACTGAGGAAAGTGGGGATGTTGTACACTTCACAGGGTTTATCTGACTGTGAGTCATGATATACACAGTGTGTCAGTGAGTGTGTTAATATGAATCTGTGTTCTCTGTCAGTGTGTTAATATTACTGTGGACAGTGGGGGTGTTTTACACTTCACAGGGTGTATCTGGCTGTGGGTCATGATATGCACAGTGTGTCAGTGAGTGTGTTAATATTAATCTGTGTTCTCTGTCAGTGTGTTAATATTCCTGAGGACAGTGGGTGTGTTTTACACTTCAGAGGGTGTATCTGACTGTGGGTCATGATGTACACAGTGTGTCAGTGAGTGTGTTAATATTAATCTGTGTTCTCTGTCAATGTGTTAATATTACTGAGGACAGTGGGGGTGTTTTACACTTCACAGGGTGTATCTGACTGTGGGTCATGATGTACACAGTGTGTTAGTGAGTGTGTTAATGTTAATCTGTGTTCTCTCTCAGTGTGTTAATATTCCTGAGGACAGTGGGGGTGTTTTACACTTCACAGGGTGTATCTGACTGTGGGTCATGATGTACACAGTGTGTCAGTGAGTGTGTTAATATTAATCTGTGTTCTCTGTCAGGTGTTAATATTCCTGAGGACAGTGGGGGTGTTTTGCACTTCACAGGGTGTATCTGACTGTGAGTCATGATATACACAGTGTGTCAGTGAGTGTGTTAATATTAATCTGTGTTCTCTGTCAGGTGTTAATATTGCTGAGGACAGTGGGGGTGTTTGACACTTCACAGGGTGTATCTGACTGTGGGTGATGATATACACAGTGTGTCAGTGAGTGTGTTAATATTAATCTGTGTTCTCTGTCAGTGTGATAATATTCCTGAGGAAAGTGGGGGTGTTTTACACTTCACAGGGTGTATCTGACTGTGGGTCATGATATACACAGTGTGTCAGTGAGTGTGTTAATATTAATCTGTGTTCTGTGTCAGTGTGATAATATTTCTGAGGACAGTGGGGGTGTTTTACACTTCACAGGGTGTATCTGACTGTGGGACATGATATACACAGTGTGTCAGTGAGTGTGTTAATATTAATCTGTGTTCTGTGTCAGTGTGTTAATATTGCTGAGGACAGTGGGGGTGTTTTACACTTCACAGGGTGTATCTGACTGTGGGTCATGATATACACAGTGTGTCAGTGTGTTAATATTAATCTGTGTTCTCTGTCAGTGTGTTAATATTACTGAGGACAGTGGGGGTGTTTTACACTTCACAGTGTGTATCTGGCTGTGGGTCATGATGGACACAGTGTGTCACTGATTGTGTTAATATTAATCTGAGTTCTCTGTCATTGTGTTAATATTACTGAGGACAGTGGGGGTGTTTTACACTTCACAGGGTGTATCTGGCTGTGGGTCATGATATACACAATGTGTCAGTGAGTGTGTAAATATTAATATGTGTTCTCTGTCAGTGTGTTAATATTCCTGAGGACAGTGGGGGTGTTTTACACTTCACCGGGTGTATCTGACTGTGGGTCATGAGATACACAGTGTGTCAGTGAGTGCGTTAATATTAATCTGTGTTCTATGTCAGTGTGTTAATATTCCTGAGGACCGTGGGGGTGTTTTACACTTCACAGGGTTTATCTGACTGTGGGTCATGATGTACACAGTGTGTCAGTGAGTGTGTTAATATTAATCTGTGTTCACTGTCAGTGTGTTAACATTCCTGAGGACAGGGTTTATCTGACTGTGGGTCATGATATACACAGTGTGTCAGTGAGTGTGTTAATATTAATCTGTGTTCTCTGTCAGTGTGTTAATATTACTGTGGACAGTGGGGGTGTTTTACACTTCACAGGGTGTATCTGACTGTGGGTCATGATATACACAGTGTGTCAGTGAGTGTGTAAATATTAATCTGTGTTCTCTGTCAGTGTGTTAATATTCCTGAGGGCCTTGGGGGTGTTTTACACTTCACAGGGTTTATCTGACTGTGGGTCATGATATACACAGTGTGTCAGTGAGTGTGTTAATATTAATCTGTGTTCTCTGTCAGTGTGTTAATATTCCTGAGGACAGTGGGGGTGTTTTACACTTCACAGGGTGTATCTGACTGTGGGTCATGATGTACACAGTGTGTTAGTGAGTGTGTTAATGTTAATCTGTGTTCTCTGTCAGTGTGTTAATATTCCTGAGGACAGTGGGGGTGTTTTACACTTCACAGGGTGTATCTGACTGTGGGTCATGATGTACACAGTGTGTCAGTGAGTGTGTTAATATTAATCTGTGTTCTCTGTCAGGTGTTAATATTCCTGAGGACAGTGGGGGTGTTTTGCACTTCACAGGGTGTATCTGACTGTGAGTCATGATATACACAGTGTGTCAGTGAGTGTGTTATTATTAATCTGTGTTCTCTGTCAGGTGTTAATATTGCTGAGGACAGTGGGGGTGTTTGACACTTCACAGGGTGTATCTGACTGTGGGTGATGATATACACAGTGTGTCAGTGAGTGTGTTAATATCAATCTGTGTTCTCTGTCAGTGTGATAATATTCCTGAGGAAAGTGGGGGTGTTTTACACTTCACAGGGTTTATCTGACTGTGGGTCATGATATACACAGTGTGTCAGTGAGTGTGTTAATATTAATCTGTGTTCTCTGTCAGTGTGATAGTATTTCTGAGGACAGTGGGGGTGTTTTACACTTCACAGGGTGTATCTGACTGTGGGACACGATATACACAGTGTGTCAGTGAGTGTGTTAATATTAATCTGTGTTCTGTGTCAGTGTGTTAATATTGCTGAGGACAGTGGGGGTGTTTTACACTTCACAGGGTTTATCTGACTGTGGGTCATGATGTACACACTGTGTCAGTGAGTGTGTTAATATTAATCTGTGTTCTCTGTCAGTGTGTTAATATTCCTGAGGACAGTGGGGGTGTTTTACACTTCACAGGGTTTATCTGACTGTGGGTCATGATATACACAGTGTGTCAGTGAGTGTGTTAATATTAATCTGTGTTCTCTGTCAGTGTGTTAATATTACTGAGGAAAGTGGGGATGTTGTACACTTCACAGGGTTTATCTGACTGTGAGTCATGATATACACAGTGTGTCAGTGAGTGTGTTAATATGAATCTGTGTTCTCTGTCAGTGTGTTAATATTACTGTGGACAGTGGGGGTGTTTTACACTTCACAGGGTGTATCTGGCTGTGGGTCATGATATGCACAGTGTGTCAGTGAGTGTGTTAATATTAATCTGTGTTCTCTGTCAGTGTGTTAATATTCCTGAGGACAGTGGGTGTGTTTTACACTTCAGAGGGTGTATCTGACTGTGGGTCATGATGTACACAGTGTGTCAGTGAGTGTGTTAATATTAATCTGTGTTCTCTGTCAATGTGTTAATATTACTGAGGACAGTGGGGGTGTTTTACACTTCACAGGGTGTATCTGACTGTGGGTCATGATGTACACAGTGTGTTAGTGAGTGTGTTAATGTTAATCTGTGTTCTCTCTCAGTGTGTTAATATTCCTGAGGACAGTGGGGGTGTTTTACACTTCACAGGGTGTATCTGACTGTGGGTCATGATGTACACAGTGTGTCAGTGAGTGTGTTAATATTAATCTGTGTTCTCTGTCAGGTGTTAATATTCCTGAGGACAGTGGGGGTGTTTTGCACTTCACAGGGTGTATCTGACTGTGAGTCATGATATACACAGTGTGTCAGTGAGTGTGTTAATATTAATCTGTGTTCTCTGTCAGGTGTTAATATTGCTGAGGACAGTGGGGGTGTTTGACACTTCACAGGGTGTATCTGACTGTGGGTGATGATATACACAGTGTGTCAGTGAGTGTGTTAATATTAATCTGTGTTCTCTGTCAGTGTGATAATATTCCTGAGGAAAGTGGGGGTGTTTTACACTTCACAGGGTTTATCTGACTGTGGGTCATGATATACACAGTGTGTCAGTGAGTGTGTTAATATTAATCTGTGTTCTGTGTCAGTGTGATAATATTTCTGAGGACAGTGGGGGTGTTTTACACTTCACAGGGTGTATCTGACTGTGGGACATGATATACACAGTGTGTCAGTGAGTGTATTAATATTAATCTGTGTTCTGTGTCAGTGTGTTAATATTGCTGAGGACAGTGGGGGTGTTTTACACTTCACAGGGTGTATCTGACTGTGGGTCATGATATACACAGTGTGTCAGTGTGTTAATATTAATCTGTGTTCTCTGTCAGTGTGTTAATATTACTGAGGACAGTGGGGGTGTTTTACACTTCACAGTGTGTATCTGGCTGTGGGTCATGATGGACACAGTGTGTCACTGATTGTGTTAATATTAATCTGAGTTCTCTGTCATTGTGTTAATATTACTGAGGACAGTGGGGGTGTTTTACACTTCACAGGGTGTATCTGGCTGTGGGTCATGATATACACAATGTGTCAGTGAGTGTGTAAATATTAATATGTGTTCTCTGTCAGTGTGTTAATATTCCTGAGGACAGTGGGGGTGTTTTACACTTCACCGGGTGTATCTGACTGTGGGTCATGAGATACACAGTGTGTCAGTGAGTGCGTTAATATTAATCTGTGTTCTATGTCAGTGTGTTAATATTCCTGAGGACCGTGGGGGTGTTTTACACTTCACAGGGTTTATCTGACTGTGGGTCATGATGTACACAGTGTGTCAGTGAGTGTGTTAATATTAATCTGTGTTCACTGTCAGTGTGTTAACATTCCTGAGGACAGTGAAGTGTTTTACACTTCACAGGGTTTATCTGACTGTGGGTCATGATATACACAGTGTGTCAGTGAGTGTGTTAATATTAATCTGTGTTCTCTGTCAGTGTGTTAATATTACTGTGGACAGTGGGGGTGTTTTACACTTCACAGGGTGTATCTGACTGTGGGTCATGATATACACAGTGTGTCAGTGAGTGTGTAAATATTAATCTGTGTTCTCTGTCAGTGTGTTAATATTCCTGAGGGCCTTGGGGGTGTTTTACACTTCACAGGGTTTATCTGACTGTGGGTCATGATATACACAGTGTGTCAGTGAGTGTGTTAATATTAATCTGTGTTCTCTGTCAGTGTGTTAATATTCCTGAGGACAGTGGGGGTGTTTTACACTTCAGAGGGTGTATCTGACTGTGGGTCATGATGTACACAGTGTGTCAGTGAGTGTGTTAATATTAATCTGTGTTCTCTGTCAATGTGTTAATATTACTGAGGACAGTGGGGGTGTTTTACACTTCACAGGGTGTATCTGACTGTGGGTCATGATGTACACAGTGTGTTAGTGAGTGTGTTAATGTTAATCTGTGTTCTCTGTCAGTGTGTTAATATTCCTGAGGACAGTGGGGGTGTTTTACACTTCACAGGGTGTATCTGACTGTGGGTCATGATGTACACAGTGTGTCAGTGAGTGTGTTAATATTAATCTGTGTTCTCTGTCAGGTGTTAATATTCCTGAGGACAGTGGGGGTGTTTTGCACTTCACAGGGTGTATCTGACTGTGAGTCATGATATACACAGTGTGTCAGTGAGTGTGTTAATATTAATCTGTGTTCTCTGTCAGGTGTTAATATTGCTGAGGACAGTGGGGGTGTTTGACACTTCACAGGGTGTATCTGACTGTGGGTGATGATATACACAGTGTGTCAGTGAGTGTGTTAATATCAATCTGTGTTCTCTGTCAGTGTGATAATATTCCTGAGGAAAGTGGGGGTGTTTTACACTTCACAGGGTTTATCTGACTGTGGGTCATGATATACACAGTGTGTCAGTGAGTGTGTTAATATTAATCTGTGTTCTCTGTCAGTGTGATAATATTTCTGAGGACAGTGGGGGTGTTTTACACTTCACAGGGTGTATCTGACTGTGGGACACGATATACACAGTGTGTCAGTGAGTGTGTTAATATTAATCTGTGTTCTGTGTCAGTGTGTTAATATTGCTGAGGACAGTGGGGGTGTTTTACACTTCACAGGGTGTATCTGACTGTGGGTCATGATATACACAGTGTGTCAGTGTGTTAATATTAATCTGTGTTCTCTGTCAGTGTGTTAATATTACTGAGGGCAGTGGGGGTGTTTTACACTTCACAGTGTGTATCTGGCTGTGGGTCATGATGGACACAGTGTGTCACTGATTGTGTTAATATTAATCTGAGTTCTCTGTCATTGTGTTAATATTACTGAGGACAGTGGGGGTGTTTTACACTTCACAGTGTGTATCTGGCTGTGGGTCATGATATACACAATGTGTCAGTGAGTGTGTAAATATTAATATGTGTTCTCTGTCAGTGTGTTAATATTCCTGAGGACAGTGGGGGTGTTTTACACTTCACCGGGTGTATCTGACTGTGGGTCATGAGATACACAGTGTGTCAGTGAGTGCGTTAATATTAATCTGTGTTCTATGTCAGTGTGTTAATATTCCTGAGGACCGTGGGGGTGTTTTACACTTCACAGGGTTTATCTGACTGTGGGTCATGATGTACACAGTGTGTCAGTGAGTGTGTTAATATTAATCTGTGTTCACTGTCAGTGTGTTAATACTCCTGAGGACAGTGAAGTGTTTTACACTTCACAGGGTTTATCTGACTGTGGGTCATGATATACACAATGTGTCAGTGAGTGTGTTAATATTAATATGTGTTCACTGTCAGTGTGTTAATATTCCTGAGGGCAGTGGGGGTGTTTTACACTTCACAGGGTTTATCTGACTGTGGGTCATGATGTACACAGTGTGTCAGTGAGTGTGTTAATATTAATCTGTGTTCTCTGTCAGTGTGTTAATACTCCTGAGGACAGTGGGGTGTTTTACACTTCACAGGGTTTATCTGACTGTGGGTCATGATATACACAGTGTGTCAGTGAGTGTGTTAATATTAATCTGTGTTCTCTGTCAGTGTGTTAATATTACTGTGGACAGTGGGGGTGTTTTACACTTCACAGGGTGTATCTGACTGTGGGTCATGATATACACAGTGTGTCAGTGAGTGTGTAAATATTAATCTGTGTTCTCTGTCAGTGTGTTAATATTCCTGAGGGCAGTGGGGGTGTTTTACACTTCACAGGGTTTATCTGACTGTGGGTCATGATATACACAGTGTGTCAGTGAGTGTGTTAATATTAATCTGTGTTCTCTGTCAGTGTGTTAATATTCCTGAGGACAGTGGGGGTGTTTTACACTTCAGAGGGTGTATCTGACTGTGGGTCATGATGTACACAGTGTGTCAGTGAGTGTGTTAATATTAATCTGTGTTCTCTGTCAATGTGTTAATATTACTGAGGACAGTGGGGGTGTTTTACACTTCACAGGGTGTATCTGACTGTGGGTCATGATGTACACAGTGTGTTAGTGAGTGTGTTAATGTTAATCTGTGTTCTCTGTCAGTGTGTTAATATTCCTGAGGACAGTGGGGGTGTTTTACACTTCACAGGGTGTATCTGACTGTGGGTCATGATGTACACAGTGTGTCAGTGAGTGTGTTAATATTAATCTGTGTTCTCTGTCAGGTGTTAATATTCCTGAGGACAGTGGGGGTGTTTTGCACTTCACAGGGTGTATCTGACTGTGAGTCATGATTTACACAGTGTGTCAGTGAGTGTGTTAATATTAATCTGTGTTCTCTGTCAGTGTGTTAATATTGCTGAGGACAGTGGGGGTGTTTGACACTTCACAGGGTGTATCTGACTGTGGGTGATGATATACACAGTGTGTCAGTGAGTGTGTTAATATTAATCTGTGTTCCCTGTCAGTGTGATAATATTCCTGAGGAAAGTGGGGGTGTTTTACACTTCACAGGGTTTATCTGACTGTGGGTCATGATGGACACAGTGTGTCAGTGAGTGTGTTAATATTAATCTGTATTCTGTGTCAGTGTGATAATATTTCTGAGGACAGTGGGGGTGATTTACACTTCACAGGGTGTATCTGACTGTGGGACATGATATACACAGTGTGTCAGTGAGTGTGTTAATATTAATCTGTGTTCTGTGTCAGTGTGTTAATATTACTGAGGACAGTGGGGGTGTTTTACACTTCACAGGGTGTATCTGACTGTGGGTCATGATATACACAGTGTGTCAGTGTGTTAATATTAATCTGTGTTCTCTGTCAGTGTGTTAATATTCCTGAGGACAGTGGGGGTGTTTTACACTTCACAGGGTTTATCAGACTGTGGGTCATGATATACACAGTGTGTCACTGAGTGTGTTAATATTAATCTGTGTTCTCTGTCAGTGTGTTAATATTCCTGAGGACAGTGGGGGTGTTTTACACTTCACAGGGTGTATCTGACTGTGGGTCATGATATACACAGTGTGTCAGTGAGTGTGTTAATATTAATCTGTGTTCTCTGTCAGTGTGTTAATATTACTGAGGACAGTGGGGGTGTTTTACCCTTCACTGTGTGTATCTGGCTGTGGGTCATGATGGACACAGTGTGTCACTGATTGTGTTAATATTAATCTGTGTTCTCTGTCAGTGTGTTAATATTACTGAGGACAGTGGGGATGTTTTACACTTCACAGGGTGTATGTGACTATGGGTCATGATGTACACAGTGTGTCACTGAGTGTGTTAATATTAATCTGTGTTCTCTGTCAGTGTGTTAATATCCCTTAGGACTTTCGGGGTGTTTTACACTTCACAGGGTGTATCTGACTGTGGGTCATGATCTACACAGTGTGTCAGTGAGTGTGTTAATATTAATCTGTGTTCTCTGTCAGTGTGTAAATATTACTGAGGACAGTGGGGGTGTTTTACACTTCACAGGGTGTATCTGACTGTGGGTCATGATGTACACAGTGTGTCAGTGAGTGTGTTAATATTAATCTGTGTTCTCTGTCATAGTGTTAATATTACTGAGGACAGTGGGGGTGTTTTACACTTCACAGGGTGTATCTGGCTGTGGGTCATGATATACACAGTGTGTCAGTGAGTGTGTTAATATTAATCTGTGTTCTCTGTCAGTGTGTTAATATTCCTGAGGACAGTGGGGGTGTTTTACACTTCACAGGGTTTATCTGACTGTGAGTCATGATATACACAGTGTGTCAGTGAGTGTGTTAATATTAATCTGTGTTCTCTGTCAGGTGTTAATATTGCTGAGGACAGTGGGGGTGTTTGACACTTCACAGGGTGTATCTGACTGTGGGTGATGATATACACAGTGTGTCAGTGAGTGTGTTAATATTAATCTGTGTTCTCTGTCAGTGTGATAATATTCCTGAGGAAAGTGGGGGTGTTTTACACTTCACAGGGTTTATCTGACTGTGGGTCATGATATACACAGTGTGTCAGTGAGTGTGTTAATATTAATCTGTGTTCTGTGTCAGTGTGATAATATTTCTGAGGACAGTGGGGGTGTTTTACACTTCACAGGGTGTATCTGACTGTGGGACATGATATACACAGTGTGTCAGTGAGTGTGTTAATATTAATCTGTGTTCTGTGTCAGTGTGTTAATATTGCTGAGGACAGTGGGGGTGTTTTACACTTCACAGGGTGTATCTGACTGTGGGTCATGATATACACAGTGTGTCAGTGTGTTAATATTAATCTGTGTTCTCTGTCAGTGTGTTAATATTACTGAGGACAGTGGCGGTGTTTTACACTTCACAGTGTGTATCTGGCTGTGGGTCATGATGGACACAGTGTGTCACTGATTGTGTTAATATTAATCTGAGTTCTCTGTCATTGTGTTAATATTACTGAGGACAGTGGGGGTGTTTTACACTTCACAGGGTGTATCTGGCTGTGGGTCATGATATACACAATGTGTCAGTGAGTGTGTAAATATTAATATGTGTTCTCTGTCAGTGTGTTAATATTCCTGAGGACAGTGGGGGTGTTTTACACTTCACCGGGTGTATCTGACTGTGGGTCATGAGATACACAGTGTGTCAGTGAGTGCGTTAATATTAATCTGTGTTCTATGTCAGTGTGTTAATATTCCTGAGGACCGTGGGGGTGTTTTACACTTCACAGGGTTTATCTGACTGTGGGTCATGATGTACACAGTGTGTCAGTGAGTGTGTTAATATTAATCTGTGTTCACTGTCAGTGTGTTAACATTCCTGAGGACAGTGAAGTGTTTTACACTTCACAGGGTTTATCTGACTGTGGGTCATGATATACACAATGTGTCAGTGAGTGTGTTAATATTAATATGTGTTCACTGTCAGTGTGTTAATATTCCTGAGGGCAGTGGGGGTGTTTTACACTTCACAGGGTTTATCTGACTGTTGGTCATGATGTACACAGTGTGTCAGTGAGTGTGTTAATATTAATCTGTGTTCTCTGTCAGTGTGTTAATACTCCTGAGGACAGTGGGGTGTTTTACACTTCACAGGGTTTATCTGACTGTGGGTCATGATATACACAGTGTGTCAGTGAGTGTGTTAATATTAATCTGTGTTCTCTGTCAGTGTGTTAATATTACTGTGGACAGTGGGGGTGTTTTACACTTCACAGGGTGTATCTGACTGTGGGTCATGATATACACAGTGTGTCAGTGAGTGTGTAAATATTAATCTGTGTTCTCTGTCAGTGTGTTAATATTCCTGAGGGCAGTGGGGGTGTTTTACACTTCACAGGGTTTATCTGACTGTGGGTCATGATATACACAGTGTGTCAGTGAGTGTGTTAATATTAATCTGTGTTCTCTGTCAGTGTGTTAATATTCCTGAGGACAGTGGGGGTGTTTTACACTTCAGAGGGTGTATCTGACTGTGGGTCATGATGTACACAGTGTGTCAGTGAGTGTGTTAATATTAATCTGTGTTCTCTGTCAATGTGTTAATATTACTGAGGACAGTGGGGGTGTTTTACACTTCACAGGGTGTATCTGACTGTGGGTCATGATGTACACAGTGTGTTAGTGAGTGTGTTAATGTTAATCTGTGTTCTCTGTCAGTGTGTTAATATTCCTGAGGACAGTGGGGGTGTTTTACACTTCACAGGGTGTATCTGACTGTGGGTCATGATGTACACAGTGTGTCAGTGAGTGTGTTAATATTAATCTGTGTTCTCTGTCAGGTGTTAATATTCCTGAGGACAGTGGGGGTGTTTTGCACTTCACAGGGTGTATCTGACTGTGAGTCATGATATACACAGTGTGTCAGTGAGTGTGTTAATATTAAACTGTGTTCTCTGTCAGGTGTTAATATTGCTGAGGACAGTGGGGGTGTTTGACACTTCACAGGGTGTATCTGACTGTGGGTGATGATATACACAGTGTGTCAGTGAGTGTGTTAATATCAATCTGTGTTCTCTGTCAGTGTGATAATATTCCTGAGGAAAGTGGGGGTGTTTTACACTTCACAGGGTTTATCTGACTGTGGGTCATGATATACACAGTGTGTCAGTGAGTGTGTTAATATTAATCTGTGTTCTGTGTCAGTGTGATAATATTTCTGAGGACAGTGGGGGTGTTTTACACTTCACAGGGTGTATCTGACTGTGGGACACGATATACACAGTGTGTCAGTGAGTGTGTTAATATTAATCTGTGTTCTGTGTCAGTGTGTTAATATTGCTGAGGACAGTGGGGGTGTTTTACACTTCACAGGGTGTATCTGACTGTGGGTCATGATATACACAGTGTGTCAGTGTGTTAATATTAATCTGTGTTCTCTGTCAGTGTGTTAATATTACTGAGGGCAGTGGGGGTGTTTTACACTTCACAGTGTGTATCTGGCTGTGGGTCATGATGGACACAGTGTGTCACTGATTGTGTTAATATTAATCTGAGTTCTCTGTCATTGTGTTAATATTACTGAGGACAGTGTGGGTGTTTTACACTTCACAGGGTGTATCTGGCTGTGGGTCATGATATACACAATGTGTCAGTGAGTGTGTAAATATTAATATGTGTTCTCTGTCAGTGTGTTAATATTCCTGAGGACAGTGGGGGTGTTTTACACTTCACCGGGTGTATCTGACTGTGGGTCATGAGATACACAGTGAGTCAGTGAGTGCGTTAATATTAATCTGTGTTCTATGTCAGTGTGTTAATATTCCTGAGGACCGTGGGGGTGTTTTACACTTCACAGGGTTTATCTGACTGTGGGTCATGATGTACACAGTGTGTCAGTGAGTGTGTTAATATTAATCTGTGTTCACTGTCAGTGTGTTAATATTCCTGAGGACAGTGAAGTGTTTTACACTTCACAGGGTTTATCTGACTGTGGGTCATGATATACACAATGTGTCAGTGAGTGTGTTAATATTAATATGTGTTCACTGTCAGTGTGTTAATATTCCTGAGGGCAGTGGGGGTGTTTTACACTTCACAGGGTTTATCTGACTGTGGGTCATGATGTACACAGTGTGTCAGTGAGTGTGTAAATATTAATCTGTGTTCTCTGTCAGTGTGTTAATACTCCTGAGGACAGTGGGGTGTTTTACACTTCACAGGGTTTATCTGACTGTGGGTCATGATATACACAGTGTGTCAGTGAGTGTGTTAATATTAATCTGTGTTCTGTGTCAGTGTGATAATATTTCTGAGGACAGTGGGGGTGTTTTACACTTCACAGGGTGTATCTGACTGTGGGACATGATATACACAGTGTGTCAGTGAGTGTGTTAATATTAATCTGTGTTCTGTGTCAGTGTGTTAATATTGCTGAGGACAGTGGGGGTGTTTTACACTTCACAGGGTGTATCTGACTGTGGGTCATGATATACACAGTGTGTCAGTGTGTTAATATTAATCTGTGTTCTCTGTCAGTGTGTTAATATTACTGAGGACAGTGGGGGTGTTTTACACTTCACAGTGTGTATCTGGCTGTGGGTCATGATGGACACAGTGTGTCACTGATTGTGTTAATATTAATCTGAGTTCTCTGTCATTGTGTTAATATTACTGAGGACAGTGGGGGTGTTTTACACTTCACAGGGTGTATCTGGCTGTGGGTCATGATATACACAATGTGTCAGTGAGTGTGTAAATATTAATATGTGTTCTCTGTCAGTGTGTTAATATTCCTGAGGACAGTGGGGGTGTTTGACACTTCACCGGGTGTATCTGACTGTGGGTCATGAGATACACAGTGTGTCAGTGAGTGCGTTAATATTAATCTGTGCTCTATGTCAGTGTGTTAATATTCCTGAGGACCGTGGGGGTGTTTTACACTTCACAGGGTTTATCTGACTGTGGGTCATGATGTACACAGTGTGTCAGTGAGTGTGTTAATATTAATCTGTGTTCACTGTCAGTGTGTTAACATTCCTGAGGACAGTGAAGTGTTTTACACTTCACAGGGTTTATCTGACTGTGGGTCATGATATACACAATGTGTCAGTGAGTGTGTTAATATTAATATGTGTTCACTGTCAGTGTGTTAATATTCCTGAGGGCAGTGGGGGTGTTTTACACTTCACAGGGTTTATCTGACTGTTGGTCATGATGTACACAGTGTGTCAGTGAGTGTGTTAATATTAATCTGTGTTCTCTGTCAGTGTGTTAATACTCCTGAGGACAGTGGGGTGTTTTACACTTCACAGGGTTTATCTGACTGTGGGTCATGATATACACAGTGTGTCAGTGAGTGTGTTAATATTAATCTGTGTTCTCTGTCAGTGTGTTAATATTACTGTGGACAGTGGGGGTGTTTTACACTTCACAGGGTGTATCTGACTGTGGGTCATGATATACACAGTGTGTCAGTGAGTGTGTAAATATTAATCTGTGTTCTCTGTCAGTGTGTTAATATTCCTGAGGGCAGTGGGGGTGTTTTACACTTCACAGGGTTTATCTGACTGTGGGTCATGATATACACAGTGTGTCAGTGAGTGTGTTAATATTAATCTGTGTTCTCTGTCAGTGTGTTAATATTCCTGAGGACAGTGGGGGTGTTTTACACTTCAGAGGGTGTATCTGACTGTGGGTCATGATGTACACAGTGTGTCAGTGAGTGTGTTAATATTAATCTGTGTTCTCTGTCAATGTGTTAATATTACTGAGGACAGTGGGGGTGTTTTACACTTCACAGGGTGTATCTGACTGTGGGTCATGATGTACACAGTGTGTTAGTGAGTGTGTTAATGTTAATCTGTGTTCTCTGTCAGTGTGTTAATATTCCTGAGGACAGTGGGGGTGTTTTACACTTCACAGGGTGTATCTGACTGTGGGTCATGATGTACACAGTGTGTCAGTGAGTGTGTTAATATTAATCTGTGTTCTCTGTCAGGTGTTAATATTCCTGAGGACAGTGGGGGTGTTTTGCACTTCACAGGGTGTATCTGACTGTGAGTCATGATATACACAGTGTGTCAGTGAGTGTGTTAATATTAATCTGTGTTCTCTGTCAGGTGTTAATATTGCTGAGGACAGTGGGGGTGTTTGACACTTCACAGGGTGTATCTGACTGTGGGTGATGATATACACAGTGTGTCAGTGAGTGTGTTAATATCAATCTGTGTTCTCTGTCAGTGTGATAATATTCCTGAGGAAAGTGGGGGTGTTTTACACTTCACAGGGTTTATCTGACTGTGGGTCATGATATACACAGTGTGTCAGTGAGTGTGTTAATATTAATCTGTGTTCTGTGTCAGTGTGATAATATTTCTGAGGACAGTGGGGGTGTTTTACACTTCACAGGGTGTATCTGACTGTGGGACACGATATACACAGTGTGTCAGTGAGTGTGTTAATATTAATCTGTGTTCTGTGTCAGTGTGTTAATATTGCTGAGGACAGTGGGGGTGTTTTACACTTCACAGGGTGTATCTGACTGTGGGTCATGATATACACAGTGTGTCAGTGTGTTAATATTAATCTGTGTTCTCTGTCAGTGTGTTAATATTACTGAGGGCAGTGGGGGTGTTTTACACTTCACAGTGTGTATCTGGCTGTGGGTCATGATGGACACAGTGTGTCACTGATTGTGTTAATATTAATCTGAGTTCTCTGTCATTGTGTTAATATTACTGAGGACAGTGGGGGTGTTTTACACTTCACAGGGTGTATCTGGCTGTGGGTCATGATATACACAATGTGTCAGTGAGTGTGTAAATATTAATCTGTGTTCTCTGTCAGTGTGTTAATATTCCTGAGGACAGTGGGGGTGTTTTACACTTCACCGGGTGTATCTGACTGTGGGTCATGAGATACACAGTGTGTCAGTGAGTGCGTTAATATTAATCTGTGTTCTATGTCAGTGTGTTAATATTCCTGAGGACCGTGGGGGTGTTTTACACTTCACAGGGTTTATCTGACTGTGGGTCATGATGTACACAGTGTGTCAGTGAGTGTGTTAATATTAATCTGTGTTCTCTGTCAGTGTGTTAATACTCCTGAGGACAGTGGGGTGTTTTACACTTCACAGGGTTTATCTGACTGTGGGTCATGATATACACAGTGTGTCAGTGAGTGTGTTAATATTAATCTGTGTTCTCTGTCAGTGTGTTAATATTACTGTGGACAGTGGGGGTGTTTTACACTTCACAGGGTGTATCTGACTGTGGGTCATGATATACACAGTGTGTCAGTGAGTGTGTAAATATTAATCTGTGTTCTCTGTCAGTGTGTTAATATTCCTGAGGGCAGTGGGGGTGTTTTACACTTCACAGGGTTTATCTGACTGTGGGTCATGATATACTCAGTGTGTCAGTGAGTGTGTTAATATTAATCTGTGTTCTCTGTCAGTGTGTTAATATTCCTGAGGACAGTGGGGGTGTTTTACACTTCAGAGGGTGTATCTGACTGTGGGTCATGATGTACACAGTGTGTCAGTGAGTGTGTTAATATTAATCTGTGTTCTCTGTCAATGTGTTAATATTACTGAGGACAGTGGGGGTGTTTTACACTTCACAGGGTGTATCTGACTGTGGGTCATGATGTACACAGTGTGTTAGTGAGTGTGTTAATGTTAATCTGTGTTCTCTGTCAGTGTGTTAATATTCCTGAGGACAGTGGGGGTGTTTTACACTTCACAGGGTGTATCTGACTGTGGGTCATGATGTACACAGTGTGTCAGTGAGTGTGTTAATATTAATCTGTGTTCTCTGTCAGGTGTTAATATTCCTGAGGACAGTGGGGGTGTTTTGCACTTCACAGGGTGTATCTGACTGTGAGTCATGATTTACACAGTGTGTCAGTGAGTGTGTTAATATTAATCTGTGTTCTCTGTCAGTGTGTTAATATTGCTGAGGACAGTGGGGGTGTTTGACACTTCACAGGGTGTATCTGACTGTGGGTGATGATATACACAGTGTGTCAGTGAGTGTGTTAATATTAATCTGTGTTCCCTGTCAGTGTGATAATATTCCTGAGGAAAGTGGGGGTGTTTTACACTTCACAGGGTTTATCTGACTGTGGGTCATGATATACACAGTGTGTCAGTGAGTGTGTTAATATTAATCTGTATTCTGTGTCAGTGTGATTATATTTCTGAGGACAGTGGGGGTGATTTACACTTCACAGGGTGTATCTGACTGTGGGACATGATATACACAGTGTGTCAGTGAGTGTGTTAATATTAATCTGTGTTCTGTGTCAGTGTGTTAATATTACTGAGGACAGTGGGGGTGTTTTACACTTCACAGGGTGTATCTGACTGTGGGTCATGATATACACAGTGTGTCAGTGTGTTAATATTAATCTTTGTTCTCTGTCAGTGTGTTAATATTCCTGAGGACAGTGGGGGTGTTTTACACTTCACAGGGTTTATCAGACTGTGGGTCATGATATACACAGTGTGTCACTGAGTGTGTTAATATTAATCTGTGTTCTCTGTCAGTGTGTTAATATTCCTGAGGACAGTGGGGGTGTTTTACACTTCACAGGGTGTATCTGACTGTGGGTCATGATATACACAGTGTGTCAGTGAGTGTGTTAATATTAATCTGTGTTCTCTGTCAGTGTGTTAATATTACTGAGGACAGTGGGGGTGTTTTACACTTCACTGTGTGTATCTGGCTGTGGGTCATGATGGACACAGTGTGTCACTGATTGTGTTAATATTAATCTGTGTTCTCTGTCAGTGTGTTAATATTACTGAGGACAGTGGGGATGTTTTACACTTCACAGGGTGTATGTGACTATGGGTCATGATGTACACAGTGTGTCACTGAGTGTGTTAATATTAATCTGTGTTCTCTGTCAGTGTGTTAATATTCCTTAGGACTTTCGGGGTGTTTTACACTTCACAGGGTGTATCTGACTGTGGGTCATGATCTACACAGTGTGTCAGTGAGTGTGTTAATATTAATCCGTGTTCTCTGTCAGTGTGTAAATATTACTGAGGACAGTGGGGGTGTTTTACACTTCACAGGGTGTATCTGACTGTGGGTCATGATGTACACAGTGTGTCAGTGAGTGTGTTAATATTAATCTGTGTTCTCTGTCATAGTGTTAATATTACTGAGGACAGTGGGGGTGTTTTACACTTCACAGGGTGTATCTGGCTGTGGGTCATGATCTACACAGTGTGTCAGGGAGTGTTTTAATATTAATCTGTGTTCTCTGTCAGTGTGTTAATATTGCTGAGGACAGTGGGGATGTTTTGCACTTCACAGGGTGTATCTGACTGTGGGTCATGATGTACACAGTGTGTCAGTGAGTGTGTTAATATTAATCTGTGTACTCTGTCAGTGTGTTAATATTGCTGAGGACAGTGGGGGTGTTTTACACTTCACAGGGTGTATCTGACTGTGGGTCATGATATACACAGTGTGTCAGTGAGTGTGCTAATATTAATCTGTGTTCTCTGTCAGTGTGTTAATATTACTGAGGACAGTGGGGATGTTTTATACTTCACAGGGTGTATGTGACTATGGGTCATGATGTACACAGTGTGTCAGTGAGTGTGTTAATATTAATCTGTGTTCTCTGTCAGTGTGTTAATATTCCTTAGGACAGTGGGGGTGTTTTACACTTCACAGGGTGTATCTGACTGTGGGTCATGATATACGCAGTGTGTCAGTGAGTGTGTTAATATTAATCTGTGTTCTCTGTCAGTGTGTTAATATTACTGAGGAAAGTGGGGGTGTTTTACACTTCACAGGGTGTATCTGACGGCGGGTCATGATGTACACAGTGTGTCAGTGAGTGTGTTAATATGAATCTGAGTTCTCTGTCATTGTGTTAATATTTCTGAGGACAGTGGGGGTGTTTTACACTTCACAGTGTGTATCTGGCTGTTGGTCATGATATACACAGTGTGTCAGTGAGTGTGTTAATATTAATCTGTGTTCTCTGTCAGTGTGTTAATATTCCTGAGGACAGTGGGGGTGTTTTACACTTCACAAGGTGTATCTGACTGTGGGTCATGATGTACATAGTGTGTCAGTGAGTGTGTTAATATTAATCTGTGTTCTCTGTCAGAGTGTTAATATTGCTGAGGACAGTGGGGATGTTTTGCTCTTCACAGGGTGTATCTGACTGTGGGTCATGATGTACACAGTGTGTCAGTGAGTGTGTTAATATTAATCTGTGTATTCTGTCAGTGTGTTAATATTGCTGAGGACAGTGGGGATGTTTTACACTTCACAGGGTTTATCTGACTGTGGGTCATGATATACACAGTGTGTCAGTGAGAGTGTTAATATTAATCTGTGTTCTCTGTCAGTGTGTTAATATTACTGAGGACAGTGGGGGTGTTTTACACTTCACAGGGTGTATCTGACTGTGGGTCATGATGTACACAGTGTGTTAGTGAGTGTGTTAATGTTAATCTGTGTCTTCTGTCAGTGTGTTAATATTCCTGAGGACAGTGGGGGTGTTTTACACTTCACAGGGTGTATCTGACTGTGGGTCATGATGTACACAGTGTGTCAGTGAGTGTGTTAATATTAATCTGTGTTCTCTGTCAGGTGTTAATATTCCTGAGGACAGTGGGGGTGTTTTGCACTTCACAGGGTGTATCTGACTGTGGGTCATGATGTACACAGTGTGTCAGTGAGTGTGTTAATATTAATCTGTGTACTCTGTCAGTGTGTTAATATTGCTGAGGACAGTGGGGGTGTTTTACACTTCACAGGGTGTATCTGACTGTGGGTCATGATATACACAGTGTGTCAGTGAGTGTGCTAATATTAATCTGTGTTCTCTGTCAGTGTGTTAATATTACTGAGGACAGTGGGGATGTTTTACAATTCACAGGGTGTATGTGACTATGGGTCATGATGTACACAGTGTGTCAGTGAGTGTGTTAATATTAATCTGTGTTCTCTGTCAGTGTGTTAATATTCCTTAGGACAGTGGGGGTGTTTTACACTTCACAGGGTGTATCTGACTGTGGGTCATGATATACGCAGTGTGTCAGTGAGTGTGTTAATATTAATCTGTGTTCTCTGTCAGTGTGTTAATATTACTGAGGACAGTGGGGGTGTTTTACACTTCACAGGGTGTATCTGACGGCGGGTCATGATGTACACAGTGTGTCAGTGAGTGTGTTAATATTAATCTGAGTTCTCTGTCATTGTGTTAATATTTCTGAGGACAGTGGGGGTGTTTTACACTTCACAGTGTGTATCTGGCTGTTGGTCATGATATACACAGTGTGTCAGTGAGTGTGTTAATATTAATATGTGTTCTCTGTCAGTGTGTTAATATTCCTGAGGACAGTGGGGGTGTTTTACACTTCACAGGGTTTATCTGACTGTGGGTCATGATGTACACAGTGTGTCAGGGAGTCTTTTAATATTAATCTTTGTTCTCTGTCAGTGTGTTAATATTGCTGAGGACAGTGGGGATGTTTTACACTTCACAAGGAGTATCTGACTGTGGGCCATGATGTACATAGTTTGTCAGTGAGTGTGTTAATATTAATCTGTGTTCTCTGTCAGAGTGTTAATATTGCTGAGGACAGTGGGGATGTTTTGCTCTTCACAGGGTGTATCTGACTGTGGGTCATGATGTACACAGTGTGTCAGTGAGTGTGTTAATATTAATCTGTGTACTCTGTCAGTGTGTTAATATTGCTGAGGACAGTGGGGATGTTTTACACTTCACAGGGTTTATCTGACTGTGGGTTATGATATACACAGTGTGTCAGTGAGTGCGTTAATATTAATCTGTGTTCTCTGTCAGTGTGTTAATATTACTGAGGACAGTGGGGGTGTTTTACACTTCACAGGGTGTATCTGACTGTGGGTCATGATATACACAGTGTGTCAGTGAGTGTGTTAATATTAATCTGTGTTCTCTGTCAGTGTGTTAATATTACTGAGGACAGTGGGGGTGTTTTACACTTCACAGGGTTTATCTGACTGTGGGTCATGATATACACAGTGTGTCAGTGAGTGTGTTAATATTAATCTGTGTTCTCTGTCAGTGTGTTAATATTACTGAGGAAAGTGGGGATGTTGTACACTTCACAGGGTTTATCTGACTGTGAGTCATGATATACACAGTGTGTCAGTGAGTGTGTTAATATGAATCTGTGTTCTCTGTCAGTGTGTTAATATTACTGTGGAAAGTGGGGGTGTTTTACACTTCACAGGGTGTATCTGGCTGTGGGTCATGATATACACAGTGTGTCAGTGAGTGTGTTAATATTAATCTGTGTTCTCTGTCAGTGTGTTAATATTCCTGAGGACAGTGGGGGTGTTTTACACTTCAGAGGGTGTATCTGACTGTGGGTCATGATGTACACAGTGTGTCAGTGAGTGTGTTAATATTAATCTGTGTTCTCTGTCAATGTGTTAATATTACTGAGGACAGTGGGGGTGTTTTACACTTCACAGGGTGTATCTGACTGTGGGTCATGATGTACACAGTGTGTTAGTGAGTGTGTTAATGTTAATCTGTGTTCTCTGTCAGTGTGTTAATATTCCTGAGGACAGTGGGGGTGTTTTACACTTCACAGGGTGTATCTGACTGTGGGTCATGATGTACACAGTGTGTCAGTGAGTGTGTTAATATTAATCTGTGTTCTCTGTCAGGTGTTAATATTCCTGAGGACAGTGGGGGTGTTTTGCACTTCACAGGGTGTATCTGACTGTGAGTCATGATATACACAGTGTGTCAGTGAGTGTGTTAATATTAATCTGTGTTCTCTGTCAGGTGTTAATATTGCTGAGGACAGTGGGGGTGTTTGACACTTCACAGGGTGTATCTGACTGTGGGTGATGATATACACAGTGTGTCAGTGAGTGTGTTAATATTAATCTGTGTTCTCTGTCAGTGTGATAATATTCCTGAGGAGTGTGGGGGTGTTTTACACTTCACAGGGTTTATCTGACTGTGGGTCATGATATACACCGTGTGTCAGTGAGTGTGTTAATATTAATCTGTGTTCTGTGTCAGTGTGATAATATTTCTGAGGACAGTGGGGGTGTTTTACACTTCACAGGGTGTATCTGACTGTGGGACATGATATACACAGTGTGTCAGTGAGTGTGTTAATATTAATCTGTGTTCTGTGTCAGTGTGTTAATATTACTGAGGACAGTGGGGGTGTTTTACACTTCACAGGGTGTATCTGACTGTGGGTCATGATATACACAGTGTGTCAGTGTGTTAATATTAATCTGTGTTCTCTGTCAGTGTGTTAATATTACTGAGGACAGTGAGGGTGTTTTACACTTCACAGTGTGTATCTGGCTGTGGGTCATGATGGACACAGTGTGTCACTGATTGTGTTAATATTAATCTGAGTTCTCTGTCATTGTGTTAATATTACTGAGGACAGTGGGGGTGTTTTACACTTCACAGGGTGTATCTGGCTGTGGGTCATGATATACACAATGTGTCAGTGAGTGTGTAAATATTAATATGTGTTCTCTGTCAGTGTGTTAATATTCCTGAGGACAGTGGGGGTGTTTTACACTTCACCGGGTGTATCTGACTGTGGGTCATGATATACACAGTGTGTCAGTGAGTGCGTTAATATTAATCTGTGTTCTCTGTCAGTGTGTTAATATTCCTGAGGACCGTGGGGGTGTTTTACACTTCA
The DNA here is from genome assembly GCF_036365525.1 of Heterodontus francisci. Classification (NCBI taxonomy): domain Eukaryota; kingdom Metazoa; phylum Chordata; class Chondrichthyes; order Heterodontiformes; family Heterodontidae; genus Heterodontus; species Heterodontus francisci. The sequence goes on from NC_090391.1 coordinate 20,160,532, forward strand.
CAGGGTTTATCTGACTGTGGGTCATGATGTACACAGTGTGTCAGTGAGTGTGTTAATATTAATCTGTGTTCACTGTCAGTGTGTTAATATTCCTGAGGACAGTGAAGTGTTTTACACTTCACAGGGTTTATCTGACTGTGGGTCATGATATACACAATTTGTCAGTGAGTGTGTTAATATTAATATGTGTTCACTGTCAGTGTGTTAATATTCCTGAGGGCAGTGGGGGTGTTTTACACTTCACAGGGTTTATCTGACTGTGGGTCATGATGTACGCAGTGTGTCAGTGAGTGTGTTAATATTAATCTGTGTTCTCTGTCAGTGTGTTAATACTCCTGAGGACAGTGGGGTGTTTTACACTTCACAGGGTTTATCTGACTGTGGGTCATGATATACACAGTGTGTCAGTGAGTGTGTTAATATTAATCTGTGTTCTCTGTCAGTGTGTTAATATTACTGTGGACAGTGGGGGTGTTTTACACTTCACAGGGTGTATCTGACTGTGGGTCATGATATACACAGTGTGTCAGTGAGAGTGTAAATATTAATCTGTGTTCTCTGTCAGTGTGTTAATATTCCTGAGGGCAGTGGGGGTGTTTTACACTTCACAGGGTTTATCTGACTGTGGGTCATGATATACACAGTGTGTCAGTGAGTGTGTTAATATTAATCTGTGTTCTCTGTCAGTGTGTTAATATTCCTGAGGACAGTGGGGGTGTTTTACACTTCAGAGGGTGTATCTGACTGTGGGTCATGATGTACACAGTGTGTCAGTGAGTGTGTTAATATTAATCTGTGTTCTCTGTCAATGTGTTAATATTACTGAGGACAGTGGGGGTGTTTTACACTTCACAGGGTGTATCTGACTGCGGGTCATGATGTACACAGTGTGTTAGTGAGTGTGTTAATGTTAATCTGTGTTCTCTGTCAGTGTGTTAATATTGCTGAGGACAGTGGGGGTGTTTGACACTTCACAGGGTGTATCTGACTGTGGGTGATGATATACACAGTGTGTCAGTGAGTGTGTTAATATTAATCTGTGTTCCCTGTCAGTGTGATAATATTCCTGAGGAAAGTGGGGGTGTTTTACACTTCACAGGGTTTATCTGACTGTGGGTCATGATATACACAGTGTGTCAGTGAGTGTGTTAATATTAATCTGTATTCTGTGTCAGTGTGATAATATTTCTGAGGACAGTGGGGGTGATTTACACTTCACAGGGTGTATCTGACTGTGGGACATGATATACACAGTGTGTCAGTGAGTTTGTTAATATTAATCTGTGTTCTGTGTCAGTGTGTTAATATTACTGAGGACAGTGGGGGTGTTTTACACTTCACAGGGTGTATCTGACTGTGGGTCATGATATACACAGTGTGTCAGTGAGTGTGTTAATATTAATCTGTGTTCTCTGTCAGTGTGTTAATATTGCTGAGGACAGTGGGGGTGTTTTACACTTCACAGGGTTTATCTGACTGTGGGTCATGATATACACAGTGTGTCACTGAGTGTGTTAATATTAATCTGTGTTCTCTGTCAGTGTGTTAATATTCCTGAGGACAGTGGGGGTGTTTTACACTTCACAGGGTGTATCTGACTGTGGGTCATGATATACACAGTGTGTCAGTGAGTGTGTTAATATTAATCTGTTCTCTGTCAGTGTGTTAATATTACTGAGGACAGTGGGGGTGTTTTACACTTCACTGTGTGTATCTGGCTGTGGGTCATGATGGACACAGTGTGTCACTGATTGTGTTAATATTAATCTGAGTTCTCTGTCATTGTGTTAATATTTCTGAGGACAGTGGGTGTGTTTTACACTTCACAGTGTGTATCTGGCTGTTGGTCATGATATACACAGTGTGTCAGTGAGTGTGTTAATATTAATCTGTGTTCTCTGTCAGTGTGTTAATATTCCAGAGGACAGTGGGGGTGTTTTACACTTCACAGGGTTTATCTGACTGTGGGTCATGATGTACACAGTGTGTCAGGGAGTGTTTTAATATTAATCTTTGTTCTCTGTCAGTTTGTTAATATTGCTGAGGACAGTGGGGATGTTTTACACTTCACAAGGTGTATCTGACTGTGGGTCATGATGTACATAGTGTGTCAGTGAGTGTGTTAATATTAATCTGTGTTCTCTGTCAGAGTGTTAATATTGCTGAGGACAGTGGGGATGTTTTGCACTTCACAGGGTGTATCTGACTGTGGGTCATGATGTACACAGTGTGTCAGTGAGTGTGTTAATATTAATCTGTGTACTCTGTCAGTGTGTTAATATTGTTGAGGACAGTGGGGATGTTTTACACTTCACAGGGTTTATCTGACTGTGGGTCATGATATGCACAGTGTGTCAGTGAGTGTGTTAATATTAATCTGTGTTCTCTGTCAGTGTGTTAATATTACTGAGGACAGTGGGGGTGTTTTACACTTCACAGTGTGTATCTGGCTGTGGGTCATGATGGACACAGTGTGTCACTGATTGTGTTAATATTAATCTGTGTTCTCTGTCAGTGTGTTCATATTACTGAGGACAGTGGGGATGTTTAGCACTTCACAGGGTGTATGTGACTATGGGTCATGATGTACACAGTGTGTCAGTGAGTGTGTTAATATTAATCCGCTTTCTCTGTCAGTGTGTTAATATTCCTTAGGACTTTGGGGGTGTTTTACACTTCACAGGGTGTATCTGACTGTGGGTCATGATCTACACAGTGTGTCAGTGAGTGTGTTAATATTAATCTGTGTTCTCTGTCAGTGTGTTATTATTACTGAGGACAGTGGGGGTGTTTTACACTTCACAGGGTGTATCTGACTGTGGGTCATGATGTACACAGTGTGTCAGTGAGTGTGTTAATAATAATCCGTGTTCTCTGTCATTGTGTTAATATTACTGAGGACAGTGGGGGTGTTTTACACTTCACAGGGTGTATCTGGCTGTTGGTCATGATGTACACAGTGTGTCAGTGAGTGTGTTAATATTAATCTGTGTTCTCTGTCAGTGTGTTAATATTCCTGAGGACAGTGGGGGTGTTTTACACTTCACAGGGTTTATCTGACTGTGGGTCATGATGTACACAGTGTGTCAGGGAGTGTTTTAATATTAATCTGTGTTCTCTGTCAGTGTGTTAATATTGCTGAGGACAGTGGGGATGTTTTACACTTCACAAGGTGTATCTGACTGTGGGTCATGATGTACATAGTGTGTCAGTGAGTGTGTTAATATTAATCTGTGTTCTCTGTCAGTGTGTTAATATTGCTGAGGACAGTGGGGATGTTTTGCACTTCACAGGGTGTATCTGACTGTGGGTCATGATGTACACAGTGTGTCAGTGAGTGTGTTAATATTAATCTGTGTTCTCTGTCAGTGTGTTAATATTCCTTAGGACAGTGGGGGTGTTTTACACTTCACAGGGTGTATCTGACTGTGGGTCATGATATACGCAGTGTGTCAGTGAGTGTGTTAATATTAATCTGTGTTCTCTGTCAGTGTGTTAATATTACTGAGGACAGTGGGGGTGTTTTACACTTCACAGGGTGTATCTGACTGTGGGTCATGATGTACAAAGTGTGTCAGTGAGTGTGTTAATATTAATCTGTGTTCTATGTCAGTGTGTTAATATTGCTGAGGACAGTGGGGGTGTTTTACACTTCACAAGGTGTATCTGACTGTGGGTCATGATGTACATAGTGTGTCAGTGAGTGTGTTAATATTAATCTGTGTTCTCTGTCAGTGTGTTAATATGGCTGAGGACAGTGGGGGTGTTTTACACTTCACAGGGTTTATCTGACTGTGGGTCATGATGTACACAGTGTGTCAGGGAGTGTTTTAATATTAATCTGTGTTCTCTGTCAGTGTGTTAATATTGCTGAGGACAGTGGGGATGTTTTACACTTCAGAAGGTGTATCTGACTGTGGGTCATGATGTACATAGTGTGTCGGTGAATGTGTTAATATTAATCTGTGTTCTCTGTCAGTGTGTTAATATTGCTGAGGACAGTGGGGATGTTTTGCACTTCACAGGGTTTATCTGACTGTGGGTCATGATGTACGCAGTGTGTCAGTGAGTGTGTTAATATTAATCTGTGTTCTCTGTCAGTGTGTTAATACTCCTGAGGACAGTGGGGTGTTTTACACTTCACAGGGTTTATCTGACTGTGGGTCATGATATACACAGTGTGTCAGTGAGTGTGTTAATATTAATCTGTGTTCTCTGTCAGTGTGTTAATATTACTGTGGACAGTGGGGGTGTTTTACACTTCACAGGGTGTATCTGACTGTGGGTCATGATATACACAGTGTGTCAGTGAGAGTGTAAATATTAATCTGTGTTCTCTGTCAGTGTGTTAATATTCCTGAGGGCAGTGGGGGTGTTTTACACTTCACAGGGTTTATCTGACTGTGGGTCATGATATACACAGTGTGTCAGTGAGTGTGTTAATATTAATCTGTGTTCTCTGTCAGTGTGTTAATATTCCTGAGGACAGTGGGGGTGTTTTACACTTCAGAGGGTGTATCTGACTGTGGGTCATGATGTACACAGTGTGTCAGTGAGTGTGTTAATATTAATCTGTGTTCTCTGTCAATGTGTTAATATTACTGAGGACAGTGGGGGTGTTTTACACTTCACAGGGTGTATCTGACTGCGGGTCATGATGTACACAGTGTGTTAGTGAGTGTGTTAATGTTAATCTGTGTTCTCTGTCAGTGTGTTAATATTGCTGAGGACAGTGGGGGTGTTTGACACTTCACAGGGTGTATCTGACTGTGGGTGATGATATACACAGTGTGTCAGTGAGTGTGTTAATATTAATCTGTGTTCCCTGTCAGTGTGATAATATTCCTGAGGAAAGTGGGGGTGTTTTACACTTCACAGGGTTTATCTGACTGTGGGTCATGATATACACAGTGTGTCAGTGAGTGTGTTAATATTAATCTGTATTCTGTGTCAGTGTGATAATATTTCTGAGGACAGTGGGGGTGATTTACACTTCACAGGGTGTATCTGACTGTGGGACATGATATACACAGTGTGTCAGTGAGTTTGTTAATATTAATCTGTGTTCTGTGTCAGTGTGTTAATATTACTGAGGACAGTGGGGGTGTTTTACACTTCACAGGGTGTATCTGACTGTGGGTCATGATATACACAGTGTGTCAGTGAGTGTGTTAATATTAATCTGTGTTCTCTGTCAGTGTGTTAATATTGCTGAGGACAGTGGGGGTGTTTTACACTTCACAGGGTTTATCTGACTGTGGGTCATGATATACACAGTGTGTCACTGAGTGTGTTAATATTAATCTGTGTTCTCTGTCAGTGTGTTAATATTCCTGAGGACAGTGGGGGTGTTTTACACTTCACAGGGTGTATCTGACTGTGGGTCATGATATACACAGTGTGTCAGTGAGTGTGTTAATATTAATCTGTTCTCTGTCAGTGTGTTAATATTACTGAGGACAGTGGGGGTGTTTTACACTTCACTGTGTGTATCTGGCTGTGGGTCATGATGGACACAGTGTGTCACTGATTGTGTTAATATTAATCTGAGTTCTCTGTCATTGTGTTAATATTTCTGAGGACAGTGGGTGTGTTTTACACTTCACAGTGTGTATCTGGCTGTTGGTCATGATATACACAGTGTGTCAGTGAGTGTGTTAATATTAATCTGTGTTCTCTGTCAGTGTGTTAATATTCCAGAGGACAGTGGGGGTGTTTTACACTTCACAGGGTTTATCTGACTGTGGGTCATGATGTACACAGTGTGTCAGGGAGTGTTTTAATATTAATCTTTGTTCTCTGTCAGTTTGTTAATATTGCTGAGGACAGTGGGGATGTTTTACACTTCACAAGGTGTATCTGACTGTGGGTCATGATGTACATAGTGTGTCAGTGAGTGTGTTAATATTAATCTGTGTTCTCTGTCAGAGTGTTAATATTGCTGAGGACAGTGGGGATGTTTTGCACTTCACAGGGTGTATCTGACTGTGGGTCATGATGTACACAGTGTGTCAGTGAGTGTGTTAATATTAATCTGTGTACTCTGTCAGTGTGTTAATATTGTTGAGGACAGTGGGGATGTTTTACACTTCACAGGGTTTATCTGACTGTGGGTCATGATATGCACAGTGTGTCAGTGAGTGTGTTAATATTAATCTGTGTTCTCTGTCAGTGTGTTAATATTACTGAGGACAGTGGGGGTGTTTTACACTTCACAGTGTGTATCTGGCTGTGGGTCATGATGGACACAGTGTGTCACTGATTGTGTTAATATTAATCTGTGTTCTCTGTCAGTGTGTTCATATTACTGAGGACAGTGGGGATGTTTAGCACTTCACAGGGTGTATGTGACTATGGGTCATGATGTACACAGTGTGTCAGTGAGTGTGTTAATATTAATCCGCTTTCTCTGTCAGTGTGTTAATATTCCTTAGGACTTTGGGGGTGTTTTACACTTCACAGGGTGTATCTGACTGTGGGTCATGATCTACACAGTGTGTCAGTGAGTGTGTTAATATTAATCTGTGTTCTCTGTCAGTGTGTTATTATTACTGAGGACAGTGGGGGTGTTTTACACTTCACAGGGTGTATCTGACTGTGGGTCATGATGTACACAGTGTGTCAGTGAGTGTGTTAATAATAATCCGTGTTCTCTGTCATTGTGTTAATATTACTGAGGACAGTGGGGGTGTTTTACACTTCACAGGGTGTATCTGGCTGTTGGTCATGATGTACACAGTGTGTCAGTGAGTGTGTTAATATTAATCTGTGTTCTCTGTCAGTGTGTTAATATTCCTGAGGACAGTGGGGGTGTTTTACACTTCACAGGGTTTATCTGACTGTGGGTCATGATGTACACAGTGTGTCAGGGAGTGTTTTAATATTAATCTGTGTTCTCTGTCAGTGTGTTAATATTGCTGAGGACAGTGGGGATGTTTTACACTTCACAAGGTGTATCTGACTGTGGGTCATGATGTACATAGTGTGTCAGTGAGTGTGTTAATATTAATCTGTGTTCTCTGTCAGTGTGTTAATATTGCTGAGGACAGTGGGGATGTTTTGCACTTCACAGGGTGTATCTGACTGTGGGTCATGATGTACACAGTGTGTCAGTGAGTGTGTTAATATTAATCTGTGTTCTCTGTCAGTGTGTTAATATTCCTTAGGACAGTGGGGGTGTTTTACACTTCACAGGGTGTATCTGACTGTGGGTCATGATATACGCAGTGTGTCAGTGAGTGTGTTAATATTAATCTGTGTTCTCTGTCAGTGTGTTAATATTACTGAGGACAGTGGGGGTGTTTTACACTTCACAGGGTGTATCTGACTGTGGGTCATGATGTACAAAGTGTGTCAGTGAGTGTGTTAATATTAATCTGTGTTCTATGTCAGTGTGTTAATATTGCTGAGGACAGTGGGGGTGTTTTACACTTCACAAGGTGTATCTGACTGTGGGTCATGATGTACATAGTGTGTCAGTGAGTGTGTTAATATTAATCTGTGTTCTCTGTCAGTGTGTTAATATGGCTGAGGACAGTGGGGGTGTTTTACACTTCACAGGGTTTATCTGACTGTGGGTCATGATGTACACAGTGTGTCAGGGAGTGTTTTAATATTAATCTGTGTTCTCTGTCAGTGTGTTAATATTGCTGAGGACAGTGGGGATGTTTTACACTTCAGAAGGTGTATCTGACTGTGGGTCATGATGTACATAGTGTGTCGGTGAATGTGTTAATATTAATCTGTGTTCTCTGTCAGTGTGTTAATATTGCTGAGGACAGTGGGGATGTTTTGCACTTCACAGGGTGTATCTGACTGTGGGTCATGATATACACAGTGTGTCAGTGAGTGTGTTAATATTAATCTGTGTACTCTGTCTGTGTGTTAATATTGCTGAGGACAGTGGGGATGTTTTACACTTCACAGGGTTTATCTGACTGTGGGTCATGATATACACAGTGTGTCAGTGAGTGTGCTAATATTTATCTGTGTTCTCTGTCAGTGTGTTAATATTACTGAGGACAGTGGGGGTGTTTTGCACTTCACAGGGTGTATCTGACTGTGGGTCATGATATACACAGTGTGTCAGCGAGTGTGTTAATATTAATCTGTGTTCTCTGTCAGTGTGTTAATATTCCTGAGGACAGTGGGGATGTTTTACACTTCACAGGGTTTATCTGACTGTGGGTCATGATGTACACAGTGTGTCAGGGAGTGTTTTAATATTAATCTGTGTTCTCTGTCAGTGTGTTAATATTACTGAGGACAGTGGGGGTGTTTTACACTTCACAGGGTGTATCTGACTGTGGGTCATGATGTACACAGTGAGTCAGTGAGTGTGTTAATATTAATCTGTGTTCTCTGTCAGTGTGTTAATATTGCTGAGGACAGTGGGGGTGTTTTACACTTCACAAGGTGTATCTGACTGTGGGTCATGATGTACATAGTGTGTCAGTGAGTGTGTTAATATTAATCTGTGTTCTCTGTCAGTGTGTTAATATGGCTGAGGACAGTGGGGATGTTTTAAACTTCACAGGGTGTATCTGACTGTGGGTCATGATGTACACAGTGTGTCAGTGAGTGTGTTAATATTAATCTGTGTTCTCTGTCAGTGTGTTAATATTGCTGAGGACAGTGGGGATGTTTTACACTTCACAGGGTTTATCTGACTGTGGGTCATGATATACACAGTGTGTCAGTGAGTGTGTTAATATTAATCTGTGTTCTCTGTCAGTGTGTTAATATTCGTGAGGGCAGTGGGGGTGTTTTACACTTCACAGGGTTTATCTGACTGTGGGTCATGATGTACACAGTGTGTCAGTGAGTGTGTTAATATTAATCTGTGTTCTCTGTCAGTGTGTTAATATTCCTGAGGACAGTGGGGCTGTTTTACACTTCACAGGGTGTATCTGACTGTGGGTCATGATGTACACAGTGTGTCAGTGAGTGTGTTAATATTAATCTGTGTTCTCTGTCAATGTGTTAATATTACTGAGGACAGTGGGGGTGTTTTACACTTCACAAGGTGTATCTGACTGTGGGTCATGATGTACACAATGTGTCAGTGAGTGTGTTAATATTAATCTGTGTTCTCTGTCAGTGTGTTAATATTCCTGAGGACAGTGGGGGTGTTTTACACTTCACAGGGTGTATCTGACTGTGGGTCATGATATACACAGTGTGTCAGTGAGTGTGTTAATATTAATCTGTGTTCTCTGTCAGTGTGTTAATATTACTGAGGAGAGTGGGGGTGTTTTACACTTCACAGGGTGTATCTGACTGTGGGTCATGATGTACACAGTGTGTCAGTGAGTGTGTTAATATTAATCTGTGTTCTCTGTCAGTGTTAATATTCCAATCTCGCCAAATCGCCCCTATCACATTTTACTGTCTCTCTCCCCCCACAACTCTCTTGCACCTTCTCCTCCTTTGAGCTCATCAGTTTGTTCCCCAAATCCCCTCCCCCACTCCCATACACCATTCCCCGACCCCACTACCCCCTAACACCGCACCCTCACTCCCATACCCCACATCCCACCCAGCCAACCCTCGCCCACTCCCCTTCCCCACTCCCCTCCCAACTCCCCTCCCTAATTCTCCTCCCCCACGCCCCAACGCCACCCCCAACCACACTCCCCTATCCCTCTGCTTCCCCCACTCCCCTCCCCCACTCTCCTGCCCCACACCCCTCCCCCACTCCCCCACTCCCCTCCCCATTTCCCCTCAACCGCTCCATGCCCCAACTCCACCACCATCTCCCCTCCCCCACTCCCCTCCCCAACTCCCCTCCGCAAATCACCTCCCCCAGTCCCGTCCCCACTCTCCTCCCCAACTCCACTCCCCTACTCCCCTCTCCCCTCCCCTCCCACACTACCCTCCCTCACTCCCCAGCCCACTCACCTACCCCACTCCCCTCCCCAGTTTTCTTACCACTCCACTCCCACACTCCCCTATATCACTCCCCTACCCCACTCCCCTACCCCACTCCCACCCCCCACTTACCTACCACACTCCCCTTCCCTACTACCTTCCCACACTCCCCCTACCGAACTCCCCTCCCACACTCCCCTACCACACGCCCCTCCCCCACTCCCCTCTCCCCGCCCCGACTCACCTACCGCACTCCCCTGCCCCACTTTCTGTCCCCCACTTCCCTCCCCACTCCCTTCACTCACTCCCCTATCCCACTCCCCTACCCCACTCCTCTCTGCCACTCCTGACCCCCACTCCCATATATCACACCCCTACCCCACTCCCTGTCCCCCACTCGCCTCCCCCACTCCCCTACCTCACTCCCCTATCCCACTCCCCTACCCCATTCCCCTCCCCCACTTCCCGACCCCAGTCCACTTTATCACTCCCCTACCCCACTCCCTGTCCCCAAATCCCTGTCCCCCACTCCCCTCCCCAACGCCCCTCCCCCACTCCCCTACCCCACTCCCTGTCCCCCACTCCCTTTCCCCCACTCCCTGTCCCCCACTGCCCTCCCCAACGTCCCTCCCCCACACCCGTACCTCACTCCCCCACCCCACTCCCAAACCCACTCCTCTACCCAACTCCTCTCCCCAACTCCCCTCCCCCACTCCCCTACCCCACTCCCCTCGCCCACTTCCCTACCCCACTCCACTTTATCACTCCCCTACCCCACTCGCTGTCTCCAACTCCCTGTCTACCACTCCCCTCCCCAACTCCCCTCCCCCACTCCCCTACTCACTCCCCTATACCACTCCCCTACCCATCTCCCGGTCCCCCACTCCCTTTCCCCCACTCCCTGTCTCCCACCCCCCTCCCCAATGCCCCTCCCCCACCCCACTCCCAAACCCACTCCTCTACCCAACTCTCCTCCCCAACTCCTCTCCCCCACTCCCCTCCCCCACACTCCTCCCCCACTCCCCACCCCAACTCATTACCCCACACCCCTACCCCACTCCCCTCCCCCACTCCCCTCACTAACTCCCATACCCCATGCCCGTACTCCACTCCCCTCCCCAACTTACCTCCCCCACTCCCCGCCACAACTCCCCTCCCTCACTTCCCTCCCCCACACCCTCCCCAACTCCCCGCAACTGCCCTCCCCCACATCCCTCCCCTACTTCCCTCCCCCACACCCCTCCCCAATCCCCTCCGCATCTCCTCTCCCCCACTCCCCTCCCCCACTCCCCGCCCCAGCTCCCCTCGCCCACTCCCCTCGCCCACTCCCCTCCTACACTAACTTGCCCCACTCTCCTCCCCACTCCCCTCCCCAACTAGCATCCCAAACTCCGCTACCACCCACCCCTACCCCATTCGCAGAAACCACTCCCTTACCACACCCCACCACCAATCCCCTCCCCCACTCCGATCCACCACTCCGTTTCCCTCCACCTCTTCACTGCCCTCACCTAAGACAATCACATCCCCAACTACCTTCCCCCACTCGCCTGCCCCACTCCCCGACCTCAAACCCCGACCGCAGACCCCTCCACAACTCTCCTACCCCACTCCCCTACCACACTCCCCTACGCCACTCCCCGACCCCACTCCCCTACCGCTCTCCCCTCCACAACTCCCCTACCCTACTCCCATGCCTCACTCCCCTACCACACTACCCTACCCCACTCCCCTCCCCCACTCCCCTCCTCCACTCCCCTCCCCCACTCCCCTACCTCACTCCCCTACCTCACTCCCCTCCCCTACACCCCTACCCACCTCTCCTACCCCACCCCATCCCCCACTCACCTTCTCTCCACCTCCTCACTGCCCTCCAATACCCAACGCCCCGACCCCACTCCACTATCCCACTCCACTATCCCACTCCCCTTTCCCACTCCCCTTTCCCACTCCCCTACCCCACTCCCCTCCCCCACTCGCCTCCCCCACTCGCCTACATCACTCCCATACCCCACGCCCTGTCCCCCACTCCCTGTCCCCCACTCCCCTCCCCAACTCCCATCCCCCACTCCCCTACCCCACTCCTCACCCCACTTCCATCCCACACTCCTCTACCCCACTCCCCTCCCCAAGTCCCCTCCCCAACTCCTCTCCCCCACTCGCCTGCACCGCTCCCCACCCCAACACCCCTATCCCACTCCCCTCCCCAACTCCCCTCCCCATATCCCCTTACCAACTCCCATACCCCACTCCCCTACCCCACTTACATACCCACTTCCCTCCCCAACACCCCTGCCTCACTTCCTTCCCCCACTCCCCTCCCCAACTCCTCCCAACTCCCCTCCCCCACCCCCCGGCCCAACTCTCCTCCCCACTCCCCTCCCAAACTCCCCGACCCCATCCCCTACCCCATTCTCCTACCCCACTCCCCTACCTCACTCCCTTACCACACCCCCTCCTCCAATCACCTCCCCCACTCCCCTCCACCACTCCGATTCCCTCCACCTCTTCACTGCCCTCACCCAAGACAATCCCATCCCCCACTACCCTACCCCACTCCCCTGCCCCACTCCTCGACCCCACACCCTGACCGCAGACCCATCCACAACTCCCCTACCCCACTCCCCTACCACAATCCCCTACGCGACTCCCCGACCCCACTCCCCTACCGCACTCCCCTCCACAACTCCCCTACCCCACTCCTCCTACCACACTCCCCTACCCCACTCCCCTCACCCACTCCCCTCACCCACTCCCCTCCCCCACTCCCCTCCTCACTCCCCTCCCCTACACCCCTACCCACCTCTCCTACCCCTCCCAATCCCGCACTCACCTTCTCTCCACCTCCTCACTGCCCTGCAATACGCAACGCCCCGACCCCACTCCACTATCCAACTCCACTATCCCACTCCCCTTTCCCACTCCCCTACCCCACTCCCCTCCCCCACTCGCCTCCCCCACTCGCCTCCCCCACTCCCCCTACCTCACTCCCCTACCCCACGCCCTGTCCCCACTCCCTGTCACCCACTCCCCTCCCCAACTCACATCCCCCACTCCCCTACCCCACCCCGCACACCACCTCCATCCCACACTCCTCTACCCCACTCCCCTCCCCAAGTCCCCTGCACAGCTCCTCTACCCCACTCCCCTACCCCGCTTCTCACCGCAACTCCCCTATCCCACTCCCCTCCCCAACTCCCATCCCCAACTCCCCTCACAAACTCCCATACCCCACACCCCTACTCCACTTACATACCCCACTCCCCTCCCCAACTCCCCTGCCTCACTTCCTTCCCCTACTCCCCTCCCCAACACCTCCCAACACCCCTCCCCATCTCCCCGGCCAAACTCTCCTCCCCACTCCCCTCCCAAACTCCCCGACCCCATCCCCTACCCCATTCTCCTACACCACTCCCCTACCTCATTCCCTTATCACACCCCCTCTCCAATCACCTCCCCCACTCCCCTCCACCACTCTGCTTCCCTCCACCTCTTCACTGCCCTGCCCAACCACCCTCCCATCCCCCACTACCCTCCCCCAATCCCCAACCCCACTCCCCTCCCCCACTCCCCTACTGCAACCCCTCTACAACTCCCCTACCCCACTCCCCTACCACTCTGCCCGAGCCCACTCCCCTACCCCACTCCCCTCCACAACTCCCATACCTCACTCACCTCCCCTACTCCCCTACCCACCTCTCCTACCACACCCCTGCCCCACTCCCCTTCCCGGCAGCTCCTCACTGCACTCCCCTATCCCACTCCCCTTTCCCACTCCCCTACCTCACTCCCCTCCCACACTCCCCTCACTCACACCCCTACCCCTCTCCCCTCACCAAATCCCCTCACCCACTCCTCTGCATCACTCCCCTACCCCACTCCTTGTCCCCCACTCCCGTCTCCCACTCCCCTCTCCCACCCCCCGACCGCAGTCCCCTACCCCACACCCCTGCCTCACTCCCCTCCCCCACTCCCCTACATCACTCCGCTACCCCACTCCCTGACCCCCACTCCCCTCCCCACTCCCCTCCCCAATTCCCCTCCCCCACTCCCATTCCACACTCCCCTCCCCCACTCCCCTCAACAACTCCAATGCCCCACTCTCTATACTCCCTTCCCCTCCCCCAATCACCTCCCCCACTCCCCTCCCCAACTCCCCGACCCAACTCCCCTACCACACTGCCCTACCCCACTCCCCTCCACAACTCCCCTACACCACTCCCCTACCCCACTCCCCTACCCCACTCCCCGACCCCACTCCCCTACCCCAATCCCCTCCCCCACTCCCCTACCCCACTCCCCTCCCCTACTCCCTACCCACCTCTCCTACCCATTCCCCTACCCCACTCCCTCCACAACTCCCCTACCCCACTCACCTATCCCAATCCCCTTTCTCACTCCCCTATGCCTCTCCCCTACCTCAGTCTCCTCCCCCACTCCCCTGCCCACTCCCCACCACACTTCCCTCCCCACTACCCTCCCCCACTCCCATCACATACTCCCTTTCCTTATCCTCCTCATTGCCCTCCCCTACCAAACTCCCCTACGCCAGTGCCCTACCCCACCCCCCACGCACTCCCCTTCACTCCACCTCCTCACTTCCCTCCCCTACCCCACTCCCCTACCCCACTCCTCTACCCCACTCCCATCCCCCACTCCCCTCCCCCACTTCCCTACCTCACTCCCCTCCCCCTCTTCTCTCCGCAACACCCATACCTCAATCCTCTGCCCCACTCCCCGCCTCAACTACCCTCCCCCACTCCCCTACCCCTCTCCCCTACCCCACTCCCCTCCCCAACTCTCCTCCCCCACTCCCTCACCAACTCCCAAACACCACTCCCCTACTCCACTTCCCTCCCCCACTCCCATCCCCCACTCCCCTCCCCCACACACCTCCACATCTCCCCTGCCTCATTCCCCTCCCTCATTCCCATCCCCACTCCCCTCCCAAACTCCCCTCCCCATTTCCCCTCCCCAACTTCCCTACTGCACTCCCATCCCCCACTGCCCAACCCACTCCCCTCCCCCACTCCCCTCCGCCACCCCCCTCCCCCACTCCCCTTCCCCCACCCGTCCACCAATCCACTTCCCTCCACCTCCCCTACCCAACCTCCCTACCCCACTCCACTCCCCCACACCCCTACCGCATTCACCTCCACAACTTCCACACCCCACTCCCCTACCCCACTCCCCGACACAACACCCCTATCTCACTCCCCTCCCCAACTCCCATCCCCAACTCCCCTCACAAACTCTCATACCCCACACCCCTACTCCACTTACCTACCCCACTCCCCTCCCCAACTCCCCTGCCTCACTTCCTTCCCCTACTCCCCTCCCCAACATCTCCCAACTCCCCTCCCCATCTCCCCGGCCCAACTCTCCTCCCCACTCCCCTCCCAAACTCCCCGACCCCATCCCCTACCCCATTCTCCTACCCCACTCCCCTACCTCACTCCCCTACCACACCCCCTCTCCAATCACCTCCCCCACTCCCCTCCACCACTCTGCTTCCCTCCACCTCTTCACTGCCCTGCCCAACCACCCTCCCATCCCCCACTACCCTCCCCCAATCCGCAACCCCACTCCCCTCCCCCACTCCCCTACTGCAACCCCTCTGCAACTCCCCTACCCCACTCCCCTACCACACTGCCCGAGCCCACTCCCCTACCCCACTCCCCTCCACAACTCCCATACCTCACTCACCTCCCCTACTCCCCTACCCACCTCTCCTACCACACCCCTTCCCCACTCCCCTTCGCGGCAGCTCCTCACTGCACTCCCCTATCCAACTCCCCTTTCTCACTCCCCTACCTCACTCCCCTCACACACTCCCCTCACCCTCTCCCTCCCCCACTCCCCTCCCTCACTCCCCTACCCCTCTCCCTCACGAAATCCCCTCACCCACTCCTCTACATCACTCCCCTACCCCACTCCTTGTCCCCCACTCCCGTCTCCCACTCCCCTCTCCCACCCCCCGACCGCAGTCCCCTACCCCACACCCCTGCGTCACTCCCCTCCCCCACTCCCCTACATCACTCCGCTACCCCACTCCCTGACCCCCACTCCCCTCCCCACTCCCCTCCCCAATTCCCCTCCCCCACTCCCATTCCCCACTCCCCTCCCCCACTCCCCTCAACAACTCCAATGCCCCACTCTCTATACTCCCTTCCCCTCCCCCAATCACCTCCCCCACTCCCCTCCCCAACTCCCCTACCCCACTCCCCTACCCCACTCCCCTACCCCACTCCCCGACCCCACTCCACTCCCCTACTCCCCTACCCACCTATCCCAATCCCCTTTCCCAGTCCCCTATGCCACTCCCCTACCTCAGTCTCCTCCCCCACTCCCCTCCCCCACTCCCCTTCCCCCTCCCGTCCACCAATCCACTTCCCTCCACCTCCCCTACCCTACCTCCCTACCCCACTCCACTCCCCCACACCGCTACCGCACTCACCTCCACAACTCCCACACCCCACTCCCCTACCCCACTCCCCGACACAACCCCCCTACCCCACTCCCCGACCATACTCCCCCACCCCCACTCCCCTACCACGATCACCTATCCCACTGCCCTACCCCACTCTGCTCCCCAACTCTCCTATCCTGCTCCCGTCCCCCACTCCCCTTCCCTCCACCTCAGCACTGCCCTCCACTACCTAACTCCCCTACCCCAGACACATCCCCCGCTCCCCTACCCCGCTCCCCTAACTCACTTCCGTCCCCCACTCCCCTACCACACTCACCTCCCCCACACCCCTCCCCCACTCCACTCCCCTACTCCCATTCCTTCTCCTCCTCACTTCCCTCCCCGACCCAACTCCCATACGCCACTGTCCGCCCCTACTCCCCACGCCACTCCCCTTCACTCCATCTCCTCACTGCCTTCCCCTACCCAACTCCTCTACCCAACTCCCTTCCCCAACTCCCCTGCTCACTGCCCTCCCCCAATCCCCTGAACAACTCCAATACCCCACTCTATATACTCCCATCCCCTCCCCAATCACCTCCTCCACTCCCCTCCCCAACTCCCCAACCCCACTCCCCTACCACTCTGCCCTACCCCACTCTCATCCACAACTCCTCTACACCACTCCCCAACCCCACTCCCCTAACCCACTCCCCGAACCCACTACCCTACCCCTCTCCCATTCCCTAATCCCCTACCCACCTCTCCTACCCCACTCCACTAACCCACTCCTCTCCATAACTCCGCTACCCCACTCCCCTACCACACTCCCCTTCCCACTCCCCTCCCCAACTCCCCTCACATACTCCCCTTCCTTATCCTCCTCATTGCCCTCCCCTACCAAACTCCCCGACGCCAGTGCCCTCCCCTTCACTCCACCTCGTCACTGCTCTCCCCTACCCAACTGCCCGCCCCCACTCCCCTCCCCAAATCCCCTCCACAACTCCCCTCCCCAACTTCACTACTGCACTCCCCTCCCCCACTCCCCACTCCCACTCCCCTCCCCCACTCCGCTCCTCCACACCCCCCACCCCCTCCCCCACTCCTCTTAGCCACTCCCGTCCGCAACTCCACTTCCCTCCACCTCCTCGCTCCCCTACCCTACCTCCCTACCCCACTCCACTCCCCCACACCCCTACCGCACACCCCACCACAACTCCCACACCCCACACCCCTACCCCACTCCCCGACCACACACCCCTACCCCACCCCGCCCCCCAACTCTCCTATCCTGCTCCAGTCCCCCACTCCCCTTCCCTCCATCTCCTCACTGCCCTCCACTACCCAACGCCCCTACCCCAGACACCTCACCCACTCTCCTACCCCGCTCCCCTACCCCACTCCGCTCCCGAACTCACCTATCCTACTCCCCTCCCCCAATCTCCTTCCCTCCACTTCCTCACTGCACTCCTCTACCCCACACCCCTATCCCACACCACTTTCCCGCTCCACTACCCCACTCCCCTAAATCACTTCCCTCCCACACTCCCCCGCCCCACACCCCTACCCCACTCCCCTCCACCACACCCCTCCCCCACACCCCTTCCCTGCTCCCATTCCTTCTCCTCCTCACTGCCCTCCCCTACCAAACTCCCCTGTGCCACTGCCCTCACCTACTCCCCACGCCACTCCCCTTCACGCCACCTCCTCACTGCCATCCCCTATGCCACTCCCCTACCCCACTCCCGACCCCACTCGCCTCACCCACTACCCTCCCCCACTCCCCTCCCCTACTCCCCTTCCTTATCCTCCACACTGCCTTCACCTACCCACTCCCCTCCCACGCTCACCTCACACACTGCCCTTCCCTTCTCCCATACCCCACACCCCTCCCCCATTCCCCTACCTCACTCCACTCCCCCACTCCCCTACCCCACTCATTAAACAAACTCCCCTCCCCAATTCCCCTCCCCTATTTTCCTCCCCCACTACCTTTCCCTCCAAATCCTCACTGCCCTCCCCTCCACGACTCCCCTCCCCTCTCCCCTTTCCTCCACCTCCTCACTGCTCTCCCCTACCCCACTCGCCGACTCCACGCCTTTCCACCACTCCCCTCCCACACGACCCTACCCCACTCCACTCCCCTGCTCCCCTACCCCACTGCTCACTCCAAATCCCCTTCCCAACTCCCCTTCCCTCCATCTCCTTACAGCCTTCCCCTACCCCTCTCCCCTACACCACTCCGCTCCCCCACTCCGCACCACCACTCCCCTCCCACTCCCCTCCACAACTCCCATACCTCATTCACCTCCCCTACCCCCTACCCACCTCTCCTACCACACCCCTTCCCCACTCCCCTTCCCGGCAGCTCCTCACTGCGCTCCCCTATCCCACTCCCCTTCCCCACTTCCCTACCTCACTCCCCTCCACCTCTCCCCTCCCCCACTACCCTCCCTCACTCCCCTACCCCGGTCCCCTCACCAAATCCCCTCACGCACTCCACTACATCACTCCCCTACCCCACTCCTTGTCCCCCACTCCCCTCTCCCACTCCCCTACTGCAGTCCGCTACCCCACACCCCTGCCCCACTCCCCTCCCCCACTCCCCTACATCACTCCGCTACCCCACTCCCTGACCCCCACTCCCCTCCCCACTCCCCTCACCAATTCCCCTCCTCCACTCCCATCCCCCACTCCTCTACCCCACTCCCCTAACCAACTCCCCTCCCCAACTCCCCTCCCCCACTCCCATTCTCCACTCCTCTACCCCACTCCCCTCCCCTACTCCCCTTCCTTATCCTCCACACTGCCTTCACCTACCCACTCCCCTCCCACGCTCACCTCACACACTGCCCTTCCCTTCTCCCATACCCCACACCCCTCCCCCATTCCCCTACCTCACTCCCCTCCCCCACTCCCCTACCCCACTCATTAAACAAACTCCCCTCCCCAATTCCCCTCCCCTATTTTCCTCCCCCACTACCTTTCCCTCCAAATCCTCACTGCCCTCCCCTCCACGACTCCCCTCCCCTCTCCCCTTTCCTCCACCTCCTCACTGCTCTCCCCGACCCCACTCGCCGACTCCACATCTTTCCACCACTCCCCTCCCACACAACCCTACCCCACTCCACTCCCCTGCTCCCCTACCCCACTGCCCATCCAAATCCCCTTCCCAACTCCCCTTCCCTCCATCTCCTTGCAGCCTTCCCCTACCCCTCTCCCCTACACCACTCCGCTCCCCCACTCCGCACCACCACTCCCCTCCCACTCCCCTCCACAACTCCCATACCTCATTCACCTCCCCTACCCCCTACCCACCTCTCCTACCACACCCCTTCCCCACTCCCCTTCCAGGCAGCTCCTCACTGCGCTCCCCTATCCCACTCCCCTTTCCCACTTCCCTACCTCACTCCCCTCCACCTCTCCCCTCCCCCACTACCCTCCCTCACTCCCCTACCCCGGTCCCCTCACCAAATCCCCTCACCCACTCCACTACATCACTCCCCTACCCCACTCCTTGTCCCCCACTCCCGTCTCCCACTCCCCTCTCCCACCCCCCGACCGCAGTCCCCTACCCCACACCCCTGCGTCACTCCCCTCCCCCACTCCCCTACATCACTCCGCTACCCCACTCCCTGACCCCCACTCCCCTCCCCACTCCCCTCACCAATTCCCCTCCTCCACTCCCATCCCCCACTCCTCTACCCCACTCCCATAACCAACTCCCCTCCCCAACTCCCCTCTCCCACTCCCATTCTCCACTCCTCTACCTCACTCCCCTCCACAAATCCCCTGCCTCACTCCCATCCCCCACGCCCCTCAACAACTCCAATACCCCACTATCTATACTCCCTTCCCCTCCCCCAATCACCTCCCCCACTCCCCTCCCCAACTCCCCTACCCCATTCCCCTACTACACTGCCCTACCCCACTCCCCTCGACAACTCCCCTACCCCACTCCCCTACACCACTCCTCTACCTCACTCCCCGACCCCACTCCCCTACCCCAATCCCCTCCCCTACTCCCCTACCCCACCCCCTCACCTACTCCCCTACCCGCCTCTCCTACCCCACTCCCCTACCCCACTCCCTCCACAACTCCCCTACCCCACTCACATATCCCAATCCCCTTTCCCACTCCCCTATGCCACTCCCCTACCTCAGTCTCCTCACCCACTCCCCTACACCACTCCCCTACTCACACCCCTACCACACTTCCCTCCCCACTACCCTCCCCCACTCCCATCACCTACTCCCCTTCCTTATCCTCCTCATTGCCCTCCCCTATCAAATTCCCCTACGCCAGTGCCCTCCCCCACTCCTCACGCAATTCCCCTTCACTCCACCTCCTCACTGCCCTCCCCTACCCCACTCCCATCCCCCACTCCCCTCCCCCACTGCCCTACCTCACTCCCCTCCCCCTCTCCTCTCCGCAACACCCCTACCCCAATCCTCTGCCCCACTCCCCGCCTCAACTCCCCTCCCCCACTCCACTACCCACTCCCCTCCCCAACTCTCCTCCCCCACTCCCTCACCAACTCCCAAACAACACTCCCCTACTCCACTTCCCTCCCCCACTCCCCTCCCCCACTCCCCTCCCCCACACCCCTCCACATCTCCCCTCCCTCATTCCCCTCCCTCATTCCCCACTCCCACTCCCCTCCCAAACTCCCCTCCCCATGTCCCCTCCCCAACTTCCCTACTGCACTCCCATCCCCCACTCCCCAACCCACTCCCCTCCCCCACTCCCCTCCCCCACTCCCCTCCCCCACTCCCCTCCCCCACTCCCTTCACCCACACCATTCCCCTCTCCCAGCCCCATCTCCTCTCCGCAACATCCCTCCTCCACTCCCCTCCGCCACTCCCCTACCCCACTCCCCTCCCCAACTCCCCTCCCCAACTCTCCTCCGCCACTCCCTCACCAACTCCCAAACACCACTCCCTACTCCACTTCCCTCCCCCACTCCCCTCCCCCTCTCCCCTCCCCCACTCCCCTCCCCCACACACCTCCACATCTCCCCTCCCTCATTCCTCTCCCCCACTCCCCTCCCAAACTCCCCTCCCCATGTCCCCTCCCCAACTTCCCTACTGCACTCCCATCCCCCAATCCCCAAACCACTCCCCTCCCCCACTCCCCTCCCCCACTCCCCTCCGCCACCCCCTCCCCCACTCCCCTTCCCCACTCCCCTTCCCCACTCCCGTCCACCACTCCACTTCCTTCCACCTCCCCTACCCTACTTCCCTACCGCACTCCACTCACCCACACCCCTTCCGCACTCACCTCCACAACTCCCACACCCCACTCCCCTACCCCACTCCCCGACACAACACCCCTACCCCACTCCCCGACCACACTCCCCCACCCCCACTCCCCTACCACACTGCCCTACCCCACTGCCCTACGCCACTCCGCACCCCAACTCTCCTATCCTGCTCCCGTCCCCCACTCCCCTTCCCTCCATCTCCTCACTGCCCTCCGCTACCCAACGCCCCTACTCCACTCCCTTCCACCACTGCCCTCCCATCTCCCCTTCCCTCCATCTCCTTACAGCCTTCCCCTACCCCTCTCCCCTACACCACTCCGCTCCCCCACTCTGCTCCACCACTCCCCTACCCCACTCCCCTCCACAACTCCCATATCTCACTCAACTCCCATACTCCCCTACCCACCTCTCCTACCACATCCGTTCCCCACTCCCTTCCCTCCATCTCCTCACTGCCCTCCACTACCCAACGCCCCTACTCCACTCCTTTCCACCACTCCCCTCCCCTCTCCCCTTACCTCCACCTCCTCACGCCCTTCCCTACCCCACTCCCCTACTCCACTCCCTATCACAACTCCCCTCCCACATGACCCTACCACACTCCACTCCCCTACGCCCCTCCCCCACACCCCTCCCCCACACCCCTTCCCAACTCCCCTCCCCAACGCCCTATCCCACTCCCCTCCCCTGCTCCCCTACCCCACTGCTCACCCCAACTCCCCTTCCCTCCATCTCCTTACAGCCTTCCCCTTCCCCTCTCCCTTAGACCACCACGCACCCCCACTCCGCTCCCCCACTCCCCTACCCCACTCCGCTCCCAAGCTCCCCTACCCAACCCCTCCCCCACTCCCCTCCCCCACTCCCTTCCCCCACACCACTCCCCTCTCCCAGCCCCATCTCCTCTCCGCAACATCCCTCCTCCACTCCCCTCCGCCATTCCCCTACCCCACTCCCATACCCCACTCCCCTCCCCAACTCCCCTCCCCAACTCCCCTCCCCAACTCCCCTCCCCAACTCCCCTCCCCCACACCCCCTCCCAACTCCCCTCCCCAACTCCCTATCCCACTCCCCTCCCCTGCTCCCCTACCCCACTACCCACTCCAACTCCACTCCCAAACTCCCCTTCCCTCCATCTCCTTGCAGCATGCCCCTACCCCTCTCCCCTACACCACACCGCTCCCCCACTACCATCCCCCACTCCCCTACCCCACTCCCCTCCCATGCTCCCCTACCAAACCCCTCTCCCACTCCCCTCCCCCACTCCCCTCCCCCACTCCCATCCCCCACACCACTCCCCTCTCCCAGCCCATCTCCTCTCCGCAACATCCCTCCTCCACTCCTCTCCCCCACTCCCCGCCTGAACTCCCCTCCTGCACTCCCCTACCCCACTCCCCTCCCCATTCCCCTCCCGAACTCCCCTCGCCAACTCCCCGCCCCAACTCTCCTCCACACCTCTCCTCCCCCACTCTCCTCAGCAACTCCCATATCGCACTATCCTACCCCACTCTCCTCCCCAACTCCCCACCCCCACACCCCTCTCCCACTCCACTCAACCAGCTCCCCTCCACCACTCCCATGACCCCCTCCCCTACATCGCACTCCTCCACCACTCCACTCCCCTCTCCCCGCCCCAACGGAACTACGCCTCTCCCCTACCCCACACCCTGTCCCCCACTCCCCTCCCTCTCTCTACTCCCCCACTCCCCACCCCCACTCCCACACCCCACGACACTCCCCCGCTCCTCTCACCCACTCCCCTCCCCCTCTCCTCTCCGCAACTCCCTGCATCCACTCCCCTCCCCACTCCCCTCCCTCACTCCCCTCCCCCACTGCCCTCCCCCACTGCCCTTCCCAACTCCCACCCCCAACTCTCCTCCCCGACTCCCCTCACAAACTCCCAAACCCAACTCCCCTGCTCCACTTACCACACCACTCCCCTCCCCCACACCCCTTCTCAACTCACCTCCCTCACTCCCCTCCCCAACTCCCCTACCGCTCTCCACTCCCCCACTCTTCTCCCATCTCCCCTCCCCAAATCTCCACCCCCACTCCCCTTCACAAACTCCCATACCGAACTCCCCTGCTCCACTCCACACCCCACTCCACTCATCACCCCACTCCCCTCCCAAGCTCCCCTAGCCACTCGCCTCCCCAATCCCCTCCCCCACTCCCCTCCCCCACTACACTCCCCCCTCCCCTCCCCCACGGACCTACGCCTCTCCCCTACCCCACTCCCTGTCCCCCACTCCCCTCCCTCTTTCCCCTCCCCCAGTCCATATCTCACTCCCCTACCCCACACACCTACCCCACTCTCCACCCCCACTCCCATCCCCAACTCCCCTCCCCCACTCCCTTCCCCCACTCCCACTCCCCACTACACTCCCCCATTCCTCTCACCCACTCCCCTCCGCATCTCCTCTCCGCAACTCCCCGCAAACACTCCTCTCCCCACGCCCCTCCCCCACTCCCTTCCCCCACTCCCTTCCCCCACTCCCCTACCGCAATCCCCTATCCAACCCTCCCCAACTCCCCTTCCCAGCTCCCACCCCCAACTCCCGTCCCCCACTCACCTAACCAACTCCCATACCCAACTCCCCTGCACCCTTACCACCCCACTCCCTTCCCTCACTCCCCTCCCCAACTCCCCTCCCGCAATACACTCCCCCACTCTCCTCCCCAACACCCCTCCCCAACTCTCCTCCCCCACTCCCCGCAGAAACTCCCGTACCCGACTCCCCTACTCCACTCCCATCCCCCACTCCTCTCCCCCACATTGCTCCCCATCTCCCCTCTCACACTCCCCTCCCTCACTCCCCTCCCTCTTTCCCCTCCCCCACTCCCCTACCCCACTCACTTACACCACTCCCAACCCCCAGTCCTATCCCCAACTCCCCTCCCCCATTCCCCTCCCACACAATCCTCACCAACTCCCCTCCCTCACTCCCCTCCCCACTCCCCTCCCCCACTCCTCTCCCCAACTCTCCTTCCCCACTCCATTTACCAACTCCCATACCCAACTCCCCTGCTCCACACCCCACGCCACTCCCCACCCCACCCCCTCCCAAACTCCCTTACCCACCCCTCCCCACGCCCCTCCCCCACTCCACTCCCCTCTCCCCACCCCTACGGACCTTTGCCACTCCCCTACCTCATAACCATACCCCACTCCCCACTCCCACTCACATCCGCAACTCCCCTGCCCCAATCCCTTACCCCACTCCCATGCCCCACTACTCTCCCACACTCCTATCACCCTCTCCCCTCCCCCTCTCCTCTCCCCACTCCTCTCCCACAAACCCTTCCCCCACTCCCCCACCGCACACCCTTCCCCAACTCCCATACCCAACTCCCCTGCTCCACTTACCACGCAACTCCCCTCCCCCACACCCCTTCTCAACTGCACTCCCTCACTCCCGTCCCCAACACCCCTCCCCAACTCCCCACCCCAACTCTCCTCCCCCACTCCCCGCACCAACTCCCACACCCGGCTCCCCTCCCCCACTCCCCTCCCCCACTCCCCTACCCCACTCCCCTACCCCACAATCCTCCCCAACTCCCCTCCCTCACTCCCCTCCCACACTCCCCTCCCCAGTTCCTCTCCTCAACTCCCCTACATGGCTCCCCTCCCCACTCCACTCGCACACTCCCCTTCCCCACTCCAGTCATAAGTCCCCTCCCCCACACCCCTCCTCAACTCCCCTCCCTCACTCCCCTACCCCACTCCCCTCGCAACTCCCCTCCCCAACTCTCCTCACCCAGTCCCCTCACCAACTCCCAAACTCCACTCCACTCCCCAACTTCACACCGCAACTCTCTCCCATAATCCCCTACCCCACTCCCCTCCCCAACTCCCCTCCCTCACTCCCCTACCCCACTCCCCTCCCCAACTCCCCTCCCCAACTCCCCTCCCCAACTCCCCTCCCAATCTCCCCTCCCCAACTCGCCTCCCTCACTCCCCTACACCACTCCCCTCCACAACTCCACTCCCAAACTCCCCTCCACTGCTCCACTCCCGAAATCCCCTCCCCCAATCCACTCCCCCGCTCGCCTCCCCCACTTATCTATAACAACTCCCCAGCCCCCCTCCCCTGCCACCTCCCCTACCTCGCTCGCCTCCCCTACTCCCCTCCCCCACTCCCCTACATCACAACCAATCCCCACACCACTACCCCACTTACCACCCCCAATCCCCTCCACTACTACCCTCCCCAACTCCCCTCCCCAACTCCCCTCCCCCACTCCCCAACCCACACCCCTCCCCCTCCTCTCTGTAACTCCCCTCCCCTTCTCCCCTACCCCCTCCCCTCCCTCACTCCCCTCCCTCACTCCCCTCCGCTCACCCCTAGGCCACTCCCCTACCCCACCCCCTCCCCACTCCCCTCCCCCACTTCCGTCCACCACCTTGCTTCCCTGCACCTCCTCACTGCCCTCCCCTACAACACTCCCGTCCCCCACTACCCTCCCCATATCACCCACTCAACTTCCCTCCCCCTCTCCTCTCCGCAACTCCCCTCCACCACTCCTCTCCCCCACTACCTGCCTCAAATCCCCTCCCCAACGCTCCTCCCCCACTCCCTCACCTACTCCCATACCCCACTCCCCTTCTCCAATCCCCTCCCACACTCCCCTCTCCCACACCCCTCCTCAACTCCCCTCCCCAACCCCCCTCCCCAACTCTGCTCCCCAACTCCCCTACCGCACAGCCACCCCACTCCACTCCCCAACTCCCCTCCCCAGATCACCTCCCCAACTCCCCTACCCCACTCCCCGACGCTACTCACATCCCCCACTCCCCTCCCCCATTCCCCTCCCTCAATCCCCTCCCCCACTCCCCACCCCACTCCCCTCCCCGACTCCCCTTCCCCACTCCCCTCCCCCACAATGCCCCCACTGCCCTCCCCCACTCCTGTACGCCACTCCACTCCCCCTCACCCCTCCGCAGCTCCCCTCAACCACTACGCTCCTTCAACCCCTGCCTCCAATGCCCTATCCCACTCCCTTACCCCACTACCGTCTCCAACTCCCCTCCCCAACAGTCCTCCCCCACTTCCCTCACCAACTCCCATACCCCACTCCCCTGCACCACTCCCCTCCCTCACTCCCTTCCCCACACCCCTCCCACACTCCCTTCCCCCACACCCTTCCTCAACTCCCCGCCCTCACTCCCCTCCCTTGCTCACCTCCCCAACACCCCTCCCTCACTCCCCAACCCCACTCCCTCCCCCATTCCAGTCCCCAACTCCCCTCCCCCACTCACCTCCCCAACTCCCCTACCACAATCCCCTCCCCCACTCACCTCCCCCCTCCAGTCCCCAACTCCCCTCCCCCACTCCCCTCCCCCACTCCCATCCCCCACGCCGCTCCCCAAGTTCCCTCCCCAACTACGCGCCCCGACTCCCCCACCCTGCCTTCCCCCATTTCTCTACCCCACCCCCCTCCTCCTCTCCTCTCCACAACTCCCCTCAACCACTCTGCTTCCCCAATCCCTGCCTCATCTCCCCTCCGCCACTCTCCTACCACACTCCCCTACCCCACTCCCCGCATCAGCTCCCCTTCCCAACACTCCGCCCCCACTTCCATCACCAACTCCCATATTCCACTCGCCTACTCCAAAGCCCAACTCCACTCCCCTCACCCACTCCACTCCCAAACTCCCCTCCCTCACTCAACTCCCCTACAGCACTCCCCTATCCCACTCCCCTACCCCACTCCCCTCCACACCTCTCCTCCCCACCTCTCCTCACCAACTCCCATACAGCACTACCCTACCCCACTCTCCTCCCCTACTCCCCACACCCACACCCCTCTCCCACTCCACTCAACCAACTCCCCTCCAACACTCCCATGCCCCCCTCCCCTACATCGCTCTCCTCCCCCACTCCACTCCCCTCTCCACACCCCCACGGAATTACGCCACTCCCCTACCCCACACCCTGTCCCCCACTCCCCTCCCACTCTCTCCTCCCCCACTCCCCAACCTCACTCCCACACCCCACGACACACCCACACTCCTCTCACCCACTCCCCTCTCCTCTCCTCTCCGCAACTCCCCGCAATCACTCCTCTCCCCACACCTCTCCCCCACTCCCCTCCCCCACTCCCCGCCGCAACTCCCCTCCCTCACTCCCCTCCCCCACTCCCCTCCCCAACTCCCCTTCCCACTCCCACCCCCAACTCTCGTCCCCCACTCCCCTCACCAGCTCCTATACCCAACTCCCCTGATCCACTTACCACCCCACACCCCTCCCACACACCCCTTCTCAACTCCCCTCCCTCAATGCCCTCCCCAACTCCCCTACCGCACTCCCCTCCCCCACTCCTCTCCCAACTCCCCTCCCCAAATCTCCTCCCCACTCCCCTCACAAACTCCCAGACCCAACTCCCCTGCTCCACACACCACCCCACACCCCTCCCAAGCTCCCCTAGCCTCTCCCCTCTCCACTCCCCTCCCCCTCTCCACTCCCCTCTCGCCACACACACGGACCTATCCACTCCCCTACCCCACTCCCTGTCCCCATTCCCCTCACTCTTTTCCCTCCCCCACTCCAAACCCAACTCCCCTACTCCACTCCCCTACCCCACACACCTACCTCACACAAATACCCCCACTCCCATCCCAACTCCCCAGCCCACTCCCCTCCCCCACACCCCTCCCCCACTCCTCTCCCCAACTCTCATCCCCCACTCCCCTCACCAACTCCCATACCCAACTCCCCTGCTCCACACCCCACCCCACTCCCCACCGCACTCCCCTCCCAAACTCCCCTACACATTACCCTCCCCACACCCCTCCCCCACTCCACTCCCCTCTCCCCAACCCCACTGACCTTTGCCACTCCCCTACCCCACACCCCTCCCTCCTTCGCCTCCCCCTCTCCCCTTCCCCACTACCCTACCCCACACCCATACCCGACTCCCACGACCCCACTACACTCCCCCAATCCTCTCATCCACTCCCCTCCCCTCTCCTCTCCGCAACTCCCCGCAACCACTCCTCTCCCAACTCCCCTCCCTCACTCCCTTCCCCCACTCCCCTCCCCCACTCCCCTCCCCAACTCCCCTTCCCACTCCCACCCCCAACTCTCGTCCCCCACTCCCCTCCCCAGCTCCCAAACGCAACTCCCCTGATCCACTTACCACCCCACCCCCCTCCCACACACCCCTTCTCAACTCCCCTCCCTCAATGCCCTCCCCAACTCCCCTACCGCACTCCCCTCCCCCACTCTTCTCCCAACTCCCCTCCCCAAATCTCCTCCCCCACTCCCCTCAACAACTCCCATACCCAACACCCCTGCTCCACTTACCACCCCACTCCCCTCCCCCACACCCCTTCTCAACTCCCCTCCCTCACACCCGTCCCCCACTCCCACCCCAACTCTCCTCCCCCACTCCCCTCCCCCTCTAACCTCCCCCTCTAACCTCCCCCACTACCCTACCCCACAATCCCCCCCTCTCCCCTCCCCCACTCCCCTACCCCACAATCCTCCCCAGCCCCCGTCCCTCACTCCCCTTCCCGACTCCCCTCCCCAACCCACTCCCCTCCCCCACTCCCCTACCCCACTTCCCACCCCCAATCCCCTCCACTACTACCCTCCCCAACTCCCCTCCCCAACTACCCTCCCCCACTCCCCAACCCACTCCCCTCCCCCTCCTCTCTGTAACTCCCCTACGCCACTCCCCTCCCTCACTCTCCTCCCTCACTCCCCTCCCCACTCCCGCACCCCACTCCCCTACCCCACTCCCCTCCCTCACTCCCCTCCCTCACTCCCCTCCCCCACTCCCCTACCCCACTCCCCTACCCCACTCAGTTCCCCCACTCCCCTCCTCTACTCCCCTTCCTTATCCTCCTCACTGCCTTCCCCTACCCAACTCCTCTACCCCACTCCCATCCCCAACTCCCCTGCCTCACTCCCCTCCCCCATTCCCCTCAACAACTCCAATACCCCACTCTCAGTACTCCCCTCCTGTCCCCAATCACCTCCCCCACTCCCCTAACCCACTCCCCGACCCCACTCCCCCAACCCACTCCCATTCCCTACTCCCCTACCCACCTCTCCTACCCGACTCCACTACCCCACTTGCCACCATAACTCCCCTACCCCACTCCCCTACCACACTCCCCTACCCCACTCCCCTACCAGACTCCCCTCCCCACTCTCCTCCCCAACTCCCCTGCCTCACTCCCCTCACCCATTGCCCTCAACAACTCCAATACCCCACTCTCAGTACTCCCCTCCCCTCCCCAATCACCTCCCCCACTCCCCTAACCCACTCCCCGACCCCACTCCCCTAACCCACTCCCATTCCCTACTCCCCTACCCACCTCTCCTACCCCACTCCACTCCCCCACTCGCCTCCATAACTCCCCTACCACACTCCCCTACCACACTCCTCTACCCCACTCCCCTACCAGACTCCCCTCCCCAACTCCCCTCACCTACTCCCCTTCCTTATCCTCCTCATTGCCTCCCCACTCCCCTATCAAACTCCCCTATGCCAGTGCCCTCCCCCACTCCCCATGCAACTCCCCTTCACTCCACCTCCTCATTGCCCTCCCCTACCCCACTCCCCTCCCCCAGTCCCCTCCACCACTGCCCTACCTCACTCTCCACCCCTCCCCTCTCCGCAACACCCCTACCCCACTCCTCTGCCACAATCCCCTCCTCAACTCCCCTCACGCTCTCCCCTTCCCCTCTCCCCTTCCCCTCTCCCCTACCCCTCTCCCCTACCCCACACCCCTCCCCAACTCCCCTCCCCAACTCCCTCTCCCCAACTCTCCTACCCCACTCATCAAACACACTCCCCTCCCCAACTCCCCTCCCCTATTTTCCTCCCCACTACCCTTCCCTCCAAATCCTCACTGCCCACCCCTCCACCATTCCCCTCCCCCTCTCCCCTTTCCTCCACCTCCTCACTGCTCTCCCCTACCCCACTCCCCTATCCCACTACCTTCCACAACTCCCCTTCCACACGTCCCTACCCCACTCCACTCCCCTACTCCCCGCCCCAACACCCCTCCCCCACACACCTTCCCAACTCCCCTCCCCCACTCCCTATCCCACTCCCCTCCCCTGCTCCCCTACCCCACTGCCAACTCCAAATCCCCTCTCCAACTCCCCTTCCCTCCATCTCCTTACAGCCTTACCCTACCGCTCTCCCCTACACCACTCCGCTCCCCCACTACCCTCCCCCACTCCCCTACCCCACTCCCCTCCCAAGCTCCCCTACCAAACCCCTCCCCCACTCCCCTCCCCTACTCCCCTCCCCCACACCACTCCCCTCCCCCAGCCACATCTCCTCTCCGCAACATTCCTCCTCCACTCCGAACCCCCACTCCCCGCCTCAACCCCCTCCCCACTCCCCTACCCCACTCCCTAACCCACACCCCTACCCCACTCCCCTCCCCAACTCCCCTCCCCAACACCCCTCCCCAACTCTCCTCCCCACCTCTCCTCCCCCACTCCCCTCACCACCTGCCATACCGCACGCCCCTACCCCACTCCCCTACCCCACTCCCCTACCCCACTCCCCTCCCCAACTCCCCTCCCCAACACCCCTCCCCAACTCTCCTCCCCACCTCTCCTCCCCCACTCCCCTCACCACCTGCCATACCGCACGCCCCTACCCCACTCCCCTACCCCACTCCCCTACCCCACTCCCCTCCCCAACTCCCCTCCCCAACTCCCCACCGCAACTCTCCTCCCCACCTCTCCTCCCCACCTCTCCTCCCCAACTCCCCACTCAACCAACTCCCCTCCACCACTCCCTTGCCCCCCTCCCCTACATCGCACTCCTCCCCCACTCCACTCCCCTCTCCCCGCCCCCACGGAACTACGCCACTCCCCTACCCCAAACCCTGTCCCGCACTCCCCTCCCTCTCTCTCCTCCCCCACTCCCCAATCTCACTCCCACATGCCACGAAACTCACCACTCCTCTCACCCACTCTCCTCCCCCTCTCCTCTCCGCAACTCTCCGCAACCATTCCTCTCCCCACTCCCCTCCCCCACTCCCCTCCCCACTCCCCTCCGCAACTCCCCTCCCTCACTCCCCTCCCCCACTCCCCTCCCTCACTCCCCTACGCAACTCCCCTCCCTCACTCTCCTCCCCCACTCCCCTCATCAGCTCCCATACCCAACTCCCCTGATCCACTTACCACCCCACTCCCCTCCCACACACCCCTTCTCAACTCCCCTCCCTCACTCCCCTCCCCAACTCCCCTACCGCTCTCCCCTCCCCCACTCCTCTCCCAACTCCCCTCCCCAAATCTCCGCCCCCACTCCCCTCACAAACTCCCATACCCAACTCCCCTGCTCCACTCCGCACACCACTCGCCATCCCACACCCCTCCCAAGCTCCCCCAGCAACTCCCCTCCCCACTCCCCTCCCCCACTCCACTCCCCTCTCCCCACCCCCACGGACCTATCCACTCCCCTACCCCACTCCCTGTCCCCCACTCCCCTCCCTCTTTCCCCTCCCCCACTCCATACCCCACTCCCCTCCCCCACAATCCTCACCAACTCCCCTCCCTCACTCCCCTCCCTCACTCCCCGCCCCCACTCCCCGCCCCCACTCCCCGCCCCCACTCCCCGCCCCCACTCCTCTTCCCCAACTCTCATCCCCCACTCCCCTCACCAACTCCCATACCCAACTCCCCTGCTCCACACCTCACCCTACTCCTCACCCCACTCCCCTCCCAAACTCCCCTACCCACTCCCCCCTCGCCCCTCCCCCACTCCACTCCCCTCTCCCCAACCGCACGGACATTTGCCACTCCCCTACCCCACTCCCCTCCCTCCTTCGCCTCCCCATCTCCCCTTCCCCACTACCCTACCCCACACCCATACCCCACTCCGCACACCCACTCCCATCCCCAACTCCCCTCCCGCACTCCCCTACCCCACTCCCACGCCCCACGACTCACCCCCACTCCTCTCACCCACTCCCCTCCCCTCTCCTCTCCGCAACACACCGCATCCACTCCTCTCCCCACTCCCCTCCCTCACTCCCTTCCCCCACTCCCCTACCGCACTCCCCTCACCAACTCCCCTTCCCAACTCCCACCCCCAACTCTCCTCCCCCACTCCCCTCACCAACTCCCATACCCAACTCCACTGCTCCACTTACCACTCACTCCCCTCCCCCACACCACTTCTCAACTCCCCTCCTTCACACCCGTCCCCCACTCCCCTCCCCAACTCCCCACCCCAACTCTCCTCCCCCACTCCCCTCCCCCACTAACCTCCCCCACTCCCCTACCCCACAATCCTCCCCAACCCCCCTCCCTCACTCCCCTCCCCGACTCCCCTCCCCAACTCACCTCACCCACTCCCCAACACACTCCCCTCCCCTCCTCTCTGTGACTCCCCTACTCCACTCCCCTCACTCACTCCCCTCCCTCCCTCCACTCACTCACTCCCCTACCCCACTCCCCTACCCCACTCCCCTACCCCACTCCCCTACCCCACTACACACCCTCACTCCCCACCTCCAATCCCCTCCCCAACTCCCCTCCCCAACTCCCCACCGCAACTCTCCTCCCCACCTCTCCTCCCCACCTCTCCTCCCCAACTCCCCACTCAACCAACTCCCCTCCACCACTCCCTTGCCCCCCTCCCCTACATCGCACTCCTCCCCCACTCCACTCCCCTCTCCCCGCCCCCACGGAACTACGCCACTCCCCTACCCCAAACC